>NC_092877.1:383426790-383730540 GCF_028372415.1 Notamacropus eugenii
GAGTCATGCTATCTGAAGTTATACTTATATAAGATAACAAAATATAGTCATTGTTTCTAGCCCAGTGGAAATGTGTTTATTTCAATCGTGCATCCCCTCTAAGAGATTCCTTGTTTACACTGACTGATCCCTAATTGGCTCTACCTCTACCTCAGTTGTTCAAGACTTGGATACTCTCCCAGTCCTTCCTCTTCCTGTCCTTGTCCTTCCCTTCCTTCTCCACAGCCTGACTCCTCCCTCTTTGTGTTTCTTCTGTCTCCCTCCTTCTCTCAATCCTCTCTTTGCATCTCTGTCCCCTTTTATATACCTATACATACATACATATATACATGCACACACAGAGACAGTTCTCCCTTTATGTCAATTCACATTATTCAAATTTGACTTCATGTAAACAATTCTGAAAGAAATCTGCATTCCGAAAAAAACCTATGCAACCTTTACTTCTCTGTGCTCTCTCCCTGCTCAGCCCTCTTTGGCTTTCCAGCCCCATCCACCACCAAAAACCAGCCAAACAAAACATCTTCATTGTGGCTCCCTAATATTTGAACTGTTTCTTTCTGGCTACTTGCCAGATTGACCTATAAAAATTGTTCCCTGGAGTTTTTGTTTGGGGGTCTCTTTGCCAAGGTGATCCGTGGATTCTTCCCATCCCCGTCTTGCCCTCTGGTTCCAGGACATCAGGGCAGTCCTACTGGATACTTTCTTGAAAGATGCTGCCCAGGGCCTCCTTCTGATTATGGCTTTCAGGTAGTCCAGTGATTCTGACGTTGTCTGTCCTGGATCTGCTTTCCCGGTCAGTTTTTTTTTTTTTTCTCAATCAGGTAGATTCTATTTTATCTTTTTCATTCTTTTGAATTTGTTGGATTGATTCTTGATGTCTCATGCAGTCATTAGCCTTCATTTTCCCAGTTTTAATGTTAAAGGAGTGGTTTTCCTCAGCGAGCTTTTAGACTTCTTTTCCATTTGGCCAATTGTCCTTTCTTAAGGATTTTTTTCTTTTTTCAAGCTGTTAACTTCTGTAAATCTCTTGCATCCTTCTCATCTCTTTCCCCATATCTCCCCCTCTTACATAATTTTTATGCTCCTTTTTTGAGCTCTCCATGAATTCTTTCAGGGCCTTTGACCACTCCCCATTTTTCTTTGGGACTTTGCCCATGGGTGTTTTGGCATTGTTGTCCCCTTCTAAGTTTGTGTCTTGTTCTTCCGGGTCCCCATGATAACTTGATATGGGCAGAGTCTTTGTTTGTTTGGTTGGTTTTGCTTGTCTTTTTTGGCCTTTTTCCTTTCCTTTAAGTTTGAATGCTGCTCTGGGGTCTCAAACTTCTTGTGTGGGGCTGCAGGCCCTGGCTATTTACCTGGTGCTGTAATGATGTTGCCCCTTGTGTGTGATGCTGCACTGAGGGGGTGGGATGGAGGGTGTAGGGGTCTGGCAGCTTACCTGGCTCTGAGCCAGGCTCCTAGTGCTGGTGCCTGACTTGTGCTAAGGCCAATGGGGTGTTTCTTCCTTTCTCCAGAGCTGGGCTGAGGCACATGGAGGGGACTTGCCTCTGGTGTCTGTCTGTTTGCTTAGGCAATGTTGGGGTCTACCTGTTTGCTTGCGGTTATTCTTGAGCAGGGCCTTCTGGCTGTTGGAGGTTGCCTTTTTGCCTGGGGCTCTGCTGAAGCACCTGGTGGTCCTTAGGGCTGGAGTGTGCTGTGCTGAGGCATGTGGGGCATCCTGGTATGGGCCCCCACCTGCTCCATGGCACTGGGGCTCAAGATCTCCTGCTGGTTTACTCAGGTGGGCCATGCTGCTGGTTTGCTAGGACACTTCCTGTCCTGAATTGCCAAAGAAAATCCTTAAAACTTACAACTCAGCTAGTGACGTACAAGTGAATCATCTTCGGCATACCTCTGCCACTAGGTCTTTGTTGTTGACGTCGATGCTGCTGCTCTTCTGATTGAAGGTGCGCATTTATTAGCTTCACTCCCCTAAAACCAGACAACCCTTACTTATCTGTCTGGGAATTACATGTGCTTAACTTCTAATCATGTGTTGTGTTCCCTCCCCTGCCTCCACTCTGCACTATTCCCTTCCAGGTCACTCACAAGGGGGGCTGATTTTAATTTCAAAGTGAGTAAAATATAAACTAAGAAGACAAATCTCCTATGCAGACATGCAAATTATACTTTGAAAAATAACAGATTCCTGAGATTAAACATAGAGTATTTTTGGATTATCAGCTTCATTAGTCCAGATATTTGAGTTCAGTGTTGAAATACATTCATTAAGATCATAGCTCTTCAGGTGGCTAGACATATGGAAATCAATGAGGCATTTGATTTGATTTTCAGCTTAGGATGAGTCATCCTGGTGTTGTGTCTGCCAAGAAACTCATGGTCTCTTAGGGGACCTTGCAAGAAAGGGAATAACCCCCCAAAGGGGAAAGTGCATTCACCTCAGATGCCACATTTTAGGAATGGCCTTCTCAAATTAGAAGGCTCCCAGAAGGGGATAACCATTACACTAAAGAGATTTAATACTATATCGTGTAGTTCAATTCAGCAAACATTGATTAAGCACCTACTATGACCAAGTCACTGTGCTGGGTTCCAGTGATATAAGTCTTAGCAAGAGTCCCTGCCCTGGATGATCTCACATGGTCAGGAAGGAGGGTGGTCGTAGGAAGGAGGGTGGTTGTAGGAAGGAGATACAGCACGTATAGAAATATATATATATATATATATATAAACACGTGTTTACTGTTCAGTTCTTTAAGTTGTGTCTGACTCTTTGTGACCCTGTTTGGGGTTTCTTGGCAGAGATAGGCAGTAGTTTGCCATTCCTTCTCCAGCTCATTTTAAAGATGAGGAAGCTGAGGCAAACAGGCTTAAGTGACTTGTCTAGGGTCATGTAGCTAGTAAGCATCTGAGGTCATATTTGAACTCAGGCAAATCTGTCTTTCTATAAGTAGGTACAAAGTAAAAACTGTGATTTCAGGAGAGAGAGCAGGAGATGACAAAAGTCCTTTTGTAGTAGATCCAAGAACTTCCAAAGCCTAGCCTTGAATATGGATTATTGTAGCCTGAGATCACTGGAAAAGTCTAATCAGAATCACAGTAAAGGCAAATGGGAGCTGGAATGAGATTTAAGCATAGGAACTTGTTTTCTGGTGACAAGCCAGGAAAGGAGGTCTTTGCTTTTCTTATCATCCTGTTAGGCAGTAACAGCAGTGAATTAGGTGTCAAAGGTCCAAGTTCAAATTTTGGCTCTGTGGCTTACCATCTATGCCTAAATGACCTTGACTGTGGCCTGATACCATCTCTGGGTCTCACTTTTCCCATCTGTAAAGTGAGAACATTGGACTAGATGACCTAAAGGTCTCTTCCAGCCCTAAGTCTGTGATCTCATCAATATTCTGGAGCTCCAGCCATGGTCGAAGGCCTTCTGAAAGAGAACTGAATTTATTCAGAAAGGAAAGGACAAGTTAGGTCTTCATTTGCAGAGAAAAAATGAAATGGAAAATGTGCCTAAACAACCTGTGGCAGCTAGTGTCGAGGAGACTCTCTTCTCATGTGAATCCAAGAAATCCAAATGGTTTTCTACTCTTGTAAACTTGGGCCTGCCTGGGCTGCCCGTGGGCTTTGGGGTTTTCATGATCACCGCTGGTGTTGATGCTTCTGGGATTACAGGAGAAAGGCGGTTTTTCTCTTTTGGGTAAGGCAAACAAATTGCTAGTTGCCAAACCATGAGAGGGCATGTTAGAGTGTTGGGAGAAAAACGGGCCATTCCCATAGTGTTCTAGGAGGGATATTCAACTCCAGTGCGGCCACTGAATTCTTAGGTCTCTGTCCTTTTGTCCTGCTACATGACAGCTCTTGCTTGGAGCATTCAAACCCCTAGATCCTTGATCATCTGGATGTTGGCTCTGATATGTTGAACATGATAGGAGCCTGTGACCATCTCTAGGAACCCTGGCATCAATCGGAAAGGAGGTGTGGCTAATGCCTCCAATGGTGTCCTCTCCCCAGAACTGGTACTTGCAGTTTTGGCCAGCTGTTTCCTTGGAAAAATCCATGTTCTCCATTGTGATAACCTCTTGTATCATTTTTTTGAATCTTATTGAGCTCTTGTGATGGTGTTCTATGTACTGTGTTCCAGCCCTTTCCTCCCTTTCTCCCTGATTCTCCTTGAGCATAAAATACGTTTCTTCTCTATCTACGTGTGCTGCTAATGTCTAGCATGCACAATGCCTTCTGTGAGCGTGCTTTAAAAAATGGATTTTAGTCCAACCCAGTAAGTGAAGTGACACAGTAGAAGCTTTAAAACATGAAGGGCATGCCATGACTTCATTTGAAATGATATTTCAATGCCACGTGGGATTGTTTTTAAAAATGAAATGGAAATATTGTTTAATGTGAGAAATCAGATAGGTAGGAAACAATCCAAACCTGTGCAGACTGGTTTTCACCCAGTCCAAGACCACACACAGCTGGAAAGCAATTGATTTTTTTCCCTCTACACTATATTTCTAATTGTATCTGTTCGCCTCCCAGAGAGGGATGCATTTTAACAAAGATTAGAAATGAAATGACAATGGACAAAAGTTTTAGCTAAAGTACCCAACATCAAATAGCCTCAGATTGTATGTAGTGATACAAACCCATTGTCCCCCACCTCTGTTGAGAAGAGGAAGGGACAGTATCTCTTGGGAAGAGACTTTTTGTCCAATATCTGGGAAAACTACAAGGCAATATGTATTTAAGAAAAATATTTAGACAAGACATGCCAATAAAGTTTAATGACAGGCTCTTTCTCAAAAAAAAAAAAAGCTTTTACATTTTTAAGTTTAATCAGCATTGTTAAGGCTTTTTAAAGTCTAGACAATCAACAGAATGATATTTCACTATCAGATGTGTATGTATTTGCTGATTTTTGAGGTGTATAAATTCTCACAGTGAAAATTTAATGATTGCAAGGACAATTGGACTGAATCCCTTTCACGTCTGATTTAGACCCAGTTTCTTTGCCTTCCTTTGTCCTTCCTTCCTTCCTTCTTTCCTTCCTTCCTTTTTTCCTTCCTTCCTTCCTCCCTCCCTTCCTTCCTTCCTCCCTTCCTTCCTTCATTTATCCATTTATTTACTAATTTCTTTATTAATCTTTCTACCTGTCAATCTGTCATCTATCTATCTATCTGTCTATCTATCCATCCATCCATCCATCCATCCATCCATCCATCCACCCATCCAGGACTATTTGATTTCCCACAGATTAGGGATGCTTACTAGCACCCTGAGATCTCCAAGTCTGAGATTTAGAAAGTTTCCTGGACCACTGAGAGGTTAAATAACTTGCCCAGAGTCGCTCAGCTGGTATCAATCAATGCATCACCAAGCCTTTAGTAAGCCCTTATATGTGCTAAGTACTATGAATACCAGACAGGTGTTTGCTTATTGTTTTGTTTTGTTTTTGCTTTTTTAAAAGGTCCTGCTTTGAAGAAATTCACATTCTAATTAATGGGGAAAATGTTCCTAGGCATATGTTTAACAAGTAGATGGAAGGTAGCCTAAGGAAAGGAGTGGAGGAGACTTGAGCTAAATCTTTAAAGGAGCCAAGTGGAAATGAGTAGGAAAGAACATTCCAGGCCCGGTGGACAGACTGTGCAAAATCATGGAGATGGCCAATGGAATGCTGGCTGGTATGACTGGACCACCGAGTGCCCAGAGGGAAATAATGAGGGAGGAGCCAGGATAGTATGTGTCTGAGGTAGACCTGGAACCTGGATCTTTCTGACTTGGTGCCAGATGTCTACCCACTATGTCACATGGTCCCTAATTAAAAAGTTGGTATTTGAAGGGAAGTGGGAAGACTAACGGGCAGTTCACTGTTGGATCTGTTCTTAAAAACAATTTTAAATCATGCAAGAAAATTCCAAGCCTTTTATGTGCTTTGACTCAGAGATCCCACCACTGAAATTCTGTGCCTGGAAAATTTTTGATAAATGAAGACCCATACATCTACATGATACAGACAATCCTGATGGGATTACTTACCACAGCTGAGCTGCAGACAAAGCACTAGGCCAGCCACTGGGGACTCGGCGAACTGGGTGTCACAGAAAATGATGGATGAGCATGGGTTGACTTAGGTCTTGTTTTGGCGTGCTCGACATGGAATGATGCAAGTGAAGAAAGAGCCAAAAGAACATTCTACACAAAGACTCCAATCATGTAAATAAAGATAGGGTCAAGAGGCAGCGGGTCCTGATTCTAGGATGGCAGATGAGCTTTAAAAGCCTCACATTCACATTCACGTCTTTCCTGTTAGTCGTCTACAAACTGAAGAATGTAGAAGATGGCTTGCATCCTCCATCGCACTCTTGCTTTTAGGCAGTCTTGCTTAACTGTTTTCAAAAAGTGTATGTTGTTCACTGCCTGAGAAATAGGTGGTATTCAAGGCCATAGAAACTACTTGGGAAAAAAAATAAAGGTCTGGGAGGTTGGTGCTTGTGGTGCCCATCTGTCTCTCTCCCAGGTGTCCATCCAGTGTGATCATGGCGGGGAAAAAGGATCTCCTGTGTCTTCTGGATCTGGTGACAGAGGTGGAGGGGGCAGTAAAGGAGGCAGCTACTTGGGAGCTTTCCCCATTTGGTTGCAGCAACCTTCCAAGGCCATCGCTGAAGACCTAGCATGTTTGGGGCTTTGTTAGCAGAGTACTCACAAAGTCACAGACTTCTAAAATGTTGTACAAGTATTGAGAAGGGCAGGCAGGTGGGTGGGTGGGCAGGCAGGTAAATAAATAAATAGATGAGGTTTAGTCTTTTCTCCCCCAAGACCCTATGAACTGAGACCACCAAGCTCCTGAATCTCCTGATGTGTCCTAAAGGTCCATGCTTCTTGAGTGCTCCCAACTCCAACCCTACAGGGATGTGTCTCATCCCTCCCCATCTTCCCTACTACTGCCTGCCTTTGTACCCTACCACTGGCCTCATACTGCCTGCCTCAGTTGCCTTTTTTACCACTTGTCCCCCTACTTTCTGTGCCTGTTCCTTCCTACATCCTTTGTGCCTTATTAAAGTGTGATTAGTGCCTCAGTCCTCAGTGCCATCATGGTCTTAATAGTGAGGATTTCTGAGGAACAGGGCATGTGTGCCAGATTTTATAAATTTATAAATTAACTATTGAGGTTAGTCTGGTGTCACCAGTCTTAAACCCTAAAGCCCAGAAGGAGCCACTGAAGACTTTTTGGAAGAAATGAGACCTGACTTGCTGAAGGATCAATAGGTTTTTATGACTAGTGCATGGGACTAGAGTCAGACTGCCTGGGTTGGATGCTTACTTGGCTACTAGCCCATGGGGGGAGGGGCTAAGGTGAGAAATGTATTACCTTTCAAATCAGTTTGTCCATCTTTGAAAGGAAGGGGTTGGGCTAGGGTAGGAGTTCTTAACCTGGATTCCAGGAAGGGAGTCTGTGGTTGGATTTCAGGGGCCTATAATCTTTAGAAAAAAAAAAAAACAAACAGGACACAACTTTATTTTCATTAAAGTTTAGTTTCCTTTGTGGTCTTATTTTAATTTAGCCATTAAAAGCATTCTTCTGAGAAGGGGTCCATGGGCTTCTCTAGACTGTAGGAGCCCTAAGATCTCTTTCCAGTTTTAAATTTGGCATCTTATCTAAGACTAATGATTTAAATGCAAGAGGAAAGGCCAGTATGTGAAGCAACCCTCTAATCAATCCACAAATAAGCCTTTATTAAGTACCTGTTATATGTCAGGTGCTAGAGTAGGTCCTGGAGATGGGTTAGGGAGATAGAAATAGAAAGAATGAAGCAACGCCTACTGGCCCAGAGCTTACTTTCTAATGGGGAAAAGATCCACACAAAAGCAATTCATACTAAGAAAGGTAGATGGGGGACAAAGGGGCACAGGGGCAAGGAATGGGTCTTCATGGAAGTGAGGCAAAGTCCTGGAGGGGGGCATTCTAGGCCTGGGATCGTGTAAAGGCAACCCCACTGGCATACCCAGGGTGGCTGCTAGCACAGGTTCTTGGATCTCCTTTACTAGGAAAGATAGGGGTCAACAGTCCTTTTTGATTAGGTTCACTAGTTCAGGGGGAAAGTCAGCACCTGGAACTTCAGAGAAAATATAAGCAGAGAAACAAAGCCCACCAGACAGGGCTCTACTGCCTGAATCAAAGCAGTAGTCCTATATACTTTATATACACCCCTGGATCGAGAGAGCCTTCACATCTGAGCAGCTGGGCTCTGAACATGGCTACGCAGAGTCTCAACCAGGGAATCATAAGATCCTTCTCATAAGTAAGGCCCCCAAAGCAAAACCTCACCTCACAGTATAGATACCCTTCTCAGAGCCAGAAGGCATCCCAGCCCTGTGACTCTACCTAATTAGAAATTAGCAAAAGGTGTGAAAGCCTTCCTACAAGCAAATCTCCCCTAAGCAAGCTTTCCTTAATGGGCTCCATGTGAGGCCTATTAATGGGATGGGGAAGATCTTACATCTCATTAACTTTACAGATGGCTAGTTCAAAGCCTTGGAGGTGAGTGATGGAATGTGAAGCCTGGTTGGGTTGGGGTCATGTTGTGGAGGTCTGGCAAAACTAAATGACTGAGGTTATATTGGATCCTGGAGGCAACAGGAAACAGCTGGATTTGGTTGAAGAGTCACATGACTTTGGTAGGAGTGTGTGGGTTGAGCTGGATGGGGAGATGCCCCAGGCTGGAGAGCAGTCGAAGGTTGTGGTTGTGATCTAGGTGAGAGGTGATGCCCTGAGCTTTCACATATCCAAGCCTACTGCCCACCATCACAAAGGAAGTCAGCAAATGACACCCCACTCTGGTGCTGGTGAAGGGAATGCAGCTCCTTCTGTCTTCCTGTCAAGCTGTGTCTTCAGTTATGTCACTCTGGAATGTGAGAGCTGGAACGGAATATTCAGCCCAACTTCCTCTGAAAGACAAACAAGCAAGATGAAAAATGCCCCTGCCACTTGTTCATCCCATTCTGCTTGGATCCTTTCAGAACTAATAATAGTTAACCTTTGGATAGTGCCTATGATGTGTCAGGGGCCTGCCGGGAGACTCAGTGGATAGATTGGAATCAGGAAGACTCTTCTTCATAAGCTCAATTCCAACCGTAGACACTTAGTGACTGTGTGGCCCTGGGCAAGTCACTTAGTTGTTGGCCTCAGTTTTCTGAGCTGGAGAAGGAAATGGCAAGCTCCTCTAGTACCGCTTCCAGGAAAACCCCAAATGGAGATGGTGCCAGGCACTGTATACTCATTTGATCTTCACAACTCTGGAAGGGAGGTGCTATGATTATGCTCATTTTACAGATTAGGAAACTGGGGCAAACAGAGGTCAAATGACACGCCTAGAGAGACACAGCTAGTGTCTGAGGCTCTCTAACCCTAACCTAGCTCAGGTCTTCCTGACTCCAGGCCTGGTCCTGTATCCCCAGTGCCACCTAATAACTGCACTGCCAATGAACTCCATGCCCCAGGGCAGCCATTATATCTGTAGTGACTAACTTCCTAATCAGTCAACTCCAAATCTCTACTTGTTAAGTGTTTGCCAGCACCCCCTCCTCCCACCATCTCTAGATGACTATTTGTCACCTTGTCTGGAGGGAAATGAAGCAGCCTCATCCTCCCAGAGCTGGTGTTCTGTGAAATGGGCATTTGTCTTTTGGATAAACACCCAACACAAACCATGGTTTCTTCTCAGCCCAGTCACTGTTTGACCTTGGCGGCACCCTTTGGCTTGATGATGTCCAGGCTCAGCCCCTTGCTGGGAGCCTCTGCTGCCTGGAGCCAACCTTCTGCCCTGTCCCACCCTCCAAGAGCCTGAGCCATCCCCCACAGTCTCCACAGAGGCATCGGAAAGGAGAGGAGGGGGTGGGGAGCACAAGCCCATGAAGTCATCCCAGCTGGAGCAGATTCGGGCAATCGCAGCAGCCTTTCCTGGGACTAAATTCCTTTGCCTGTAGCTAATTGGAAGTTTGATGTCTTGGGTAAGGAGGCCTTTGGCCTCTCCAGCTCATTAACCTGGAAGGAGCTAAGCATTCACCCTCCTGCCCAGTGGCTGCACTCTGTTTATCTGACACATTCTGTCTAACTTAACACCTGGGCTAAGGTGGTCTTGGGGCCCCAGACAGAGCCCAGGAAGAGGAAGCAGAAATGCCAATGAGAAACTGAACCCAGAGTCCTTTAGGCCAAGTGTCTGAGGCTTCCTGCCCTCAGTGGTCAGCTTTCCAAAAAGCAGTCCTGTGGAAGGAAAGACAAACAAACGAGCCCCACCCTCCCCAAAGCCCCAAGCCCCCCAGACTCAGTTTATATGAATCATCACTTTATAGCTAGGAGAGACCTCAAGGGCCAAAGCCATCAAGCAAACTGAGGCCTTGCAGGCTGAGCTGAAACCTCTTGCCTAAGACTATTCCAAGGACCATTGGCCCAGGTAGGATTCAGACCTAAGTTCTGACTCCACTAGTCCAGCCTTGGAAAACAGACAATGGAAGCGGATGAGTGTCTTCTCTTCTAGGTGGGGAGCCTCCAGCCCAAGACCTCCCCCTCCCCTGTCCCTTCCATCTTTCCTTCTTTGTGCTGGAGGCTCACTTGTTCTGGATGATCAGTTTCTTTTCTAAGCTTTATCTCTATGCAAGGCTTCTGTTAAGCTGAATCTTGCCATTTGCCCCCTCCCCCTTTTTCTTCCTCTGCACACCATTCCATGGTGATTTTCTCTGTCAGAGGTAGATTTTTGACTCAGCCCTCTCTCTTTCAAGAAATGATCCTGTGGTTTGTTAAAGTAGTCATCTGTCTGACTTGAATACTGAACACTTCAGCACTTCCAAAGCCCTCTGATCAGCATGGTGTGTTCAAAGGCAAATCTGTCTGGGACCTGTGATCTCTGTGCTGTGGAGGACTCCCAGCGTGGGAACTCCTTCTACCAAAGTAGAACAACTCTTCTGACTTGGAAATAATCTCTAGGGATGTTTGAGGGTCACTGGGATGTGAAAGGACACAGCTGACAGGGGGTGAGATCCAATGCAGTACTCCACTTCCTACATTCACTGTTCCACCCACACTGGCCTCACTCACAGGTTCTACCTTCATGACTTTGAAACATTTGGCATTGGGGGTTCAAAAAAGGACTGTGCTTGAAGGCAGGAAGACCTGAGTTCCAATATGGTCATAGACACGTCCTAGCTGGGTGACCCCACTGAAGTCTGGAAATCAGAAGAACCAGCAGGGGAATAAAGTTTGGCTTGCTTTGGCAGCTTTCCAAAATGGAGGCCCCAGGAAGAATTGGCCGGTGGGATAAAGGGCTGGCCTAACTGAGAGATGTCCCTGGGGGAGAAGACCATGGGGAAGGGGCTTCTTGGGGACGGAGGGACTTCCCTCTGCCTTGAAGCAGAGGTGGGGTGGCCACCTGTCAGGTGTATGGAGATGGGGGTCCTTTTTGGATGTGATATGAGTGGCTGTAACCTTTTCCAACTTGGACTTCTCTGAGTCTAAAATAAAGGATGTTTAGAGTTGAATGGATCTCAAGGATCTCCAAACCTCTTGTGGATGAGGGAACAGGTCCAGTGAAAACTAGGGACTTGACTAAGGTCACACAGCCAATACAAGGACATGGGTCTGAAACTACCTTCTCTGATGTCAGACCCATGCTCTTTGATTCTGGACTGAGGCTTTTGACCAAGCAGGCCTTAGGATCATGAGGACCTAGGAGGGAAAATCCAGTGACTGTGCAGGAACCTAAAGTCATCTCACTTGCTCCCCTTCCCTCATTTCCTGTGCTTTCCTATCCCATTGGTAGGCCTCCTGGCACCACTGTTACTTGTTGGAGATCTGTGCTCTCTGACAATTTCCTGAAAGGTCCCATTGACAGCCCCCACCCCCCATCATTTTTTTAATTGTGAAAGCAGTGACTGAACAGAGGGGATGGCAGCATCTTCTTCTGGGCCTCTTTGGCCAGCTGGGTAGGGGGTTATTCTGTGGCATTTCTTCTTGTTGGAACTCGGATGGATTTCCCATGGCCAGCGTCCAGAACTTAAGTCACCAAAACTTGAGTCACCAAAGTGGAGCCCCAGGGACTGCCTGGGGGCAGGTTAGGAGAAGTGTGGCTGTCTTCTTCCTGTTTCTTCACAGAGGGACTAGAGTTCTCAAATCCCCATTTAAAAAGTAATTACTCCAACTCAAGCCCAAAGCTCGATTTCTTCCATCTGGACATTCTTTTCAGCACCAGGGCTTGTGGCCCATCCTTGCCTGGCTGCTCACCCATCCTGGGTGATTCCTCTCCTGGTCATCCCTGAAATCCATCACAGAGAGGTCACCCAAAGGTGCTGGGACGTTCATCCTTTTCATGTGTTTTTGAAGGTCTTTAAAAAAAGAAAAAAAAGTTTTGTTGATGCATTTGGCCTGCTCTCCCTCTTCTCCCAATCTACTCCAAGAAGGTGAGATTTCCGAGCTGTTCCCTCCCCGGTTTGCCTGCCTTCATGGCTGTGAGCTGACTGAACAGGATGAGGAGGCCCTGGGATTGTCTAAGCTGCTCTTGGGTTTGGATGATTCAAGCCAGCACTGACCTCTTCCCTTTATTCTTTGGGAATTCTACCTCAATGGTCCCATGGGCCTCAATTAGCCTCTGGTGACGTGGCCAGGGTCTTGGACTTCCCAGTTGATCTCTGGATCAGAAGGGTAGGGGGCTAAGTGTGTGATGTTTGGTCTGACTTCTCTGCTAGAGTGGGGTGCGGGTCTGCAAAGAGAGGATCTGGCCTGGAAGACAGGTCCAGTGTCCATCTGGTGATCTTCCTGCAAGTCTCAGAATCTGTTAAGGATCCTGTTATTACAAGGCTCTGTGGCTTCCTCTGGCTTCTCTTCCCTTTCTCAGCAGACCCCAAGTGGCTTTTCCCCCCACCCAGACCCAAGTAGAAGTGCTGATATCAGAGATTTGTAAATAAATGGAACCCAAGAAACACCAGCTTGGCCTCTGACCCTTCTTTCAGACGTCCCTGGAACACCAGTCATGATTCCAGTTTACAGAGGAACCCAAGAACTTGGAGAACTTGCTTTTCACACCATCCACTTCTCATTTCATGTCATAGCGTTTGCATGGGGAAGTCACCTTGGCAACCATCCCATCCAGGTCTGGAGGCTCAGAGGAGTGGGATTGTTATCCAAGGTCAAGCCAATGGTATGGAGCTGAACTGAGATCCAAAGTGCATCCCCTGCCTTGAGCCCTGTAGTTTTCTCCCCATCCCATAGCATCCCTGCTTTCCTACATCAAACTCAGAGGAAGAAGGCTGGGCACCCTGTGCTCGCAGCGAGATTGAGAGAGGGGATGCAAAGCCCTTTTATCCATATCAGAGCGTGGAGCCAAAGGTGCACTGAGTCAGGGATGTTTGTTGTGATTTCTAAAACATATTCATCAGACCTTCAGAAAAGGTTTAATGGGCAGGAGCCGCATTGGCTCCACAACTTGTCTCACAGACAAGCCTCTCCTCCTGTTCCCACATGGAGTAAATCCTTCCTCTTGAAGGGACTTTGTCTGTACCTCAGATCTCCTTGTGTAAATGTCAAGCCTCCCTCTGCCCAGCACAATATAATCTCCCCAAGGATGGGGTAGGGGCTGTGTCAGTGCTGTCTTTGTGCCTTCACTGCCAGTACAGGGCTTTACTCTTACCCTCAGTCTTCCTTCTGCCTTCCCTCACCATTGCCCCACAGAGCTTACCCATTGCCAAGCCTCTCTGTCCCCCATGTCTAGCCTCCTCCCTTTCTCTTCTCATACTCACTATTGGGGGTGGGGGGCTCATTCGGTCCTCTTTTCTTCTCTCCCAGAGTTACAGAGCCTCTTAGTTGGATGTCTCTGTTTTAGTTGTCTCCCTCCTCATAACCATCAAGATGATTTTGCTAAAGCATAGGTCAGACCACATTCCTCCCCTGCTCCTACAGCCTCAGTGGGTCCCTGTTGCCTCTGGATCAAATGACAAATTCCTCATTTAGATATTTACTCTCCTTCGTGAGGCATGGTTCCAGCTGAGCTCTCCAGGCTCCTCAGCCTTCATTTCTATGGCCCAGCCAGACAGACTGCCTGACTTAGTGGTCCTCCCTTGTATATATCACTTCTCTTATCTTGTTTCTTGAGAGGCTGTCTGTCATACCTCTCCTCCCCTGCTAACAGGTCACCTGGCAC
The DNA here is from genome assembly GCF_028372415.1 of Notamacropus eugenii. Classification (NCBI taxonomy): domain Eukaryota; kingdom Metazoa; phylum Chordata; class Mammalia; order Diprotodontia; family Macropodidae; genus Notamacropus; species Notamacropus eugenii. Next base: position 383,440,977 of record NC_092877.1, read on the forward strand.
TGACTTGGTAGGGATGCTGTATTTGCCCAGACGGAATGGAAGCTCTTTGAGGGCAGAGCTGGGCTGTCTTTGTCCTTTTATCCAGTATCTCACTCATCAGCATCCAGTTCCTGTCACACAGCAGTCTCTTAATATACACTTGTTGACAGATTGGTCACTTTGACTGTGAAGTAGGGGAAAGGAGGCACCATTTTTTTTATTATTTTGAGGGGACCAAAAGGGTTTGAGGGCTTCCTGGGTAGTGAGGAAGCCTGTTGTAGAAGCCTGTAAATAACAGAGTGGAAGTCTGTGATTTGGCTGTCACATACCAACTTGAGAGGGCGTGAATGGCCTGGAGAGAGGGGGGCATGGGTCGGGGGGAGCCGTCCTGCCTGGGGGTGTCAGATGTGAAATAAGCAGAAATGAAGATGATTGTGAGTTGCTTTTTATCTCATAGGTGTGTGTGTGTGTGTGTGTGTGTGTGTGTGTGTATGCGTATGCGCACACGTGTGTGTCCTCACCTGTATCTGAAACATAAGTCTCTGTCAGGGGTGGGGAAGGGATGGTAAGGGGAGCAAAGGTCCAACCTGGCCAGGCTTTGCGCTGTAACCTAGGGCTTCAGTCTCAGTTTCCACAATGATGGGTGTGCCTGGTTATCAGACTCTTTTCACACATATATTAGAGATAAACAGACATAGACCTGAGACATGAGTCTGAGGGATGGACCAATGAGACTGACCTAGCTTTTGAGAACTGCTTCATTGCAAGTTTTGTGGTTTTGCAGAATGTGGGCCAGTAAATGGAGAGCCCCCTGAAGTTCATGCTGTCCACTCGCCCCCAAGCAGGAGCCTTCTCTCGAATGTCATTTGTTCCCATGGTTTCATCTCAGTGCAGAGGATGTCCAGATTTCTGCTTCCATCTTTTTTCTGTTTTCTGAGCTCCCATTTTCCATCACCCGTTGGCTACTGGGCAGTTCACATTGGGATGTCTTATAACCATCCCCAAATCAACATGTCCACAAGAAAATTCCTCTTTCCATCCAACCCTTCCCTCTTCTGAACTTCCCCATTGTGATTGAGATTGGTCAACCCCTTGGCCACTCTGAACTCTTTGCTTTTCCTCATCCCACGTGCCAGTCAATCACTGGCACTTGTTTCTGCCTCCACAGCATCTCTCACACGTCTCCGTGCCTCTCCTCTCTCAAGGCCGCCACCTGAGCGCAGGTTCTCTATGGTCTCTTGGCTGATTCATTGCAATAATCTTCTCCTTGGCCTCCCTGCCTCAAGCCTTTCCCCACTCTAATCCACCCTCCACTCAGAAGCCAAAACACATTTTCTAAAGTTCAGATCTCATGCCCTGCCTACCCTGCTGTCCCCGCCATATTCTAGGGAAAATTTTGACCTGAGCTCCACTTCTTTTAGGTTTTTTAGAATGACTTTTGGCCGGTTACTCTTTCCTTCCATCTGATTGGATTGATAATGGAATTAGACTTTCTGAGCCCTGGATTTGGAGTTAAACGACATGCCCTTGAATCTTACCTCTTCCATGCAGTTATGTGATTGAGGAAAGTCATTTAGTCAATAGTTAATAAGTACTTACCAAGCACCTACTATGTGCCAGCCTCTAGTCTCAGTCCTGGAGTACATAGATGAGAGACAGGCTCTGCTTTCCAGGAGCTTAGATCTACCAGGGAAGGCAGATCACAACAGGAGCACATGTGGAAGCTCTCTTGTTCCGTTACTCCTCTGTTACATGAAGGAATTGATTTCTTTCCCCCTGGATCTCCCCACGTCATCGGTTTCCAAAGGGATCTTTAGGTGCCATGTGCTGCTGTTCTAGAGTCCTGGGGACCACCTTCCCACAGATCTGTCAGAACCAATTATAGCCCTGTGGTGCCTCCCAGATTCATCAGGAGATGTAGAGAGGAATGTGTGGGGCACAGGGTCCAGAACTTCCAGAATTAGAAGTGTGCAAATATGTGCATGTGTGTACACACACACATGCAGTGCACACACGCATACATGCACATGCACACACACGCACACGCACACACACATGCATGCACACACATATGCATGCACACACACACATGCACACACACACACACACACGTCCTGGGAAGGCCCAGGTGCTTCTCTGGCTCATGGCTGTCATTCTCTGACCTGATTTTGTACCAGACGGATCGTCAGGTGCCTGGCAGTATGGATTCAGGCTGGAGAAAAAAAAATTAAGTCTGTAAAGTGGGGGTGATTGTGGCTGTGGCTTGTACCTCACAGGGTCGTGGTGAGGCTCATGGGAGATTAGGGCTGCCAGGGTCTTTGTGACCAGTTATCAGCTTCTGTCATTGTTGGGCTGGTTGTTAAACCATGTTATGGGACAGCTGAGGAGAAGGTTCAAAAGCAGTGGAAGAGGGAAGGAGAGCAGTGGTGTTACTGAGGGCAAATGACAAAGGCCAGGTCCTTGCGTCCAGAATCCCCTTTCCCTTTCAGTGTTTGATTTTTGCTTTGTTAATCCCTGGGGTCTGTCATGGAACTTGTCCCATAGTAGGTGCTTCAGAAATGCTTGCTGGTTGACTGACAGGGGTGATGGAGAGCAGAGGGCCTTGGTCCACTCCCAGGCAGAGCCCGGGCTCCCCCAGGGTGTTTTCTTGATGCAGGTCAGACTTGGAGCTGCTTCTAACGCATTTTCTTCTTTGTAGTATCCCCTGCTCTGATCATGACCTTGGCCTTAGTGGGAGGCCCATACTGAAGGGCAGGGGCTTTGGGTGTTTCCTGTCCTTGGGGAGGGCCAGTACAGGAAGGAGACTGAACAGTTGGCTGGGAATTCTGGAGTCGGTGACTCAAAGTCTAGAACCCTGGTGAGGACCGGGGCCACCATGTCTGTTTCTTTGATAAATCTCTTCAATAAATATGGAGAAGGGTGTTGATGATAGTTGATGACATTCAAGGACAAAATGAGTACAGTCCTAACTCAAGCATGCCAGAAGCCCAGCTTGGCCATTTAGCACATTTGTGACTGTGGGCAAAGCATTGCCCCTTTATGGGCCTCCATTTTCTCATGCATGAAGTGAGGTGGCGTCTGGGATCTCCCAGCTCCTAATCTAGGCTCCGGTGGTCTTGGGGAAGGAAACTCCTGTGTGGGGTGAGGATGCTGCCGATTCATTCCTATGCATAACATACTCTGTCTGTATTTCTGTCTCCCACAGTGTGCCGGGATTTTGCCGTGTTAGAGGACCATACACTGGCACACAATCTCCAGGAGCAGGAAAGTGAGTTGTGGGCCGGGCCACCTTCTGTCTTTGTAGCCTTTGATCAATCGCACTTCCAGAAGGTGCTGCCAAGAGGCAGCTGGATGGGGCCCAGAAGGGGGGTGGGGGGGGTGACCATCGATCCTTGTGGCCAAGTAGTCCTTGGGGAGGAGAAATAGGATGCTAATGGCTGGGAGCACAGACAGCCTCTTGGACCTAGGGGAACTCTATGGGGAGACCAGGGGTCAAGAAAGAAGGAAGTTGGGATATCCCCTTTTGGACCTTGGGCTGTGAGAACAGGGACTGTAAAGATGGGTGGGGGGAGGGGCACACGGTTTTGGGGGAATACTGCCCACTGCCCAGAGTAGGTGCTGATGAGCTTATCTCTAAGGAGATGTGCCTTATCTTCATTCTCCTTTTTCTGTCTCCTTGACTTTTTTGTACACATGTATGTGTATGTATATACGTGTATGTGTATGTGTACGTGTCTGTGTGTTGATGTGCGATTCTAGGAAGAATCCAAGCCAAATGCAGTGGCATCTCATATACCTAAAGAGTTTACCAAAACATAACATCTTGTATGTGAATAGAGGAGAGGGCAGGAATGGCAGGCAGGGTCTGGAATGGGCAGAGGCCATCTCCTCTCTGGGAGTTTCCCACAGCAGTGAAATCTGGGGTCTAGTCCAAGTTAAAAATAAAAATACCAGCAGTAAAACAAAGAGCTGCCAGTGCAGCGGAAGATGGGTAGGGCCTCACTGACCCCCGACCTCTCACTGTCTTCTTTCAGTTGAACATCACTTGGCGTCCAACGTGCAGCGAAACCGCCTGGTTCAGTATGATCTTCAGGTGGCCAAGCAGCTGCAGGAAGAGGAGGATCTGAAGGCCCGAGCTCAGATCCAGAAACGCTACAAAGACATGTGAGTTGGGCCTGTATCCTGCTAACCTTGGCACCCCTCCCCCCTTACCATCCATCTGGCTGAAGCAGACATGGGCATCAGCTTTGCCAGTACCTGGTGTCTTAGAGCCGTACTAAAATAATAATGACAGAAATGACTGACTCCATAGCACTTAGGTACACACACACACACACACACACACACACACACACTCTCTCTCTCTCTCTCTCTCTCTCTCTCTCTCTCTCTCTCTCTTTCTCTCAGAGAAGTATCACAACAACCCCATGAGGTGGGCAGTATAAGGTATTACCCCATTTTACAGACACCAGATGGTACTCTCAGAGACTCGACTGGAGTCCAAGCTTTCCTGGATTTATAGGATCCTGGAAAGTCAGAACTGAGAGGGAACTTCAGAGACACTCTCAAGTTCACCACCACCCCTGCCTCAATTTGACAGAACTCTGAGCCTAGAAAGGACCAAATGGCTCAGTCTAGACTGGATCTCTTTGCTCCTACATTGACCTTGTCCAGACCCATACCCCAGGGTCTCTTAGGATGAGCACCACAGAACTGGATGGACATTCCATGCCCTTCTAGTTCAGAGTTAGCCCCTAAATAACAATGCTTTGGACACAATGCCTGAGAAATTGTCCAGCCATTGCTTGGAGACTTTCACAGATGGGGAGCTCACTACCTCTCTTTGGGACATCTCTCATTGTTAGGAAGCTTTTTCCTACATCACTTCTGAATTTTCTCTTTACAATTTTCACTCGTTGACTCGTATAGTGTTGAAAGGAAACTGAGTATCCTGTAAGTCATCCCATTTCAAAGATGAGAGAAGCAAAAAAATCATGCATTTAGAAGTTACTTATTCAGGGTCCCATAGTGAGTGAGTGTCTAAGCCAGGGGGACCTCTGCTCTTATGCACAGGAGTCCAGGTTAGAGATCCTGCCCTGGGGATGCTCTGCCTTGTACGTAGCAGTCCTTTAAATATGTGTCAAATAGAAGGAATAGAGGACTTTTTCACTGTCTTCCAGATTTTGAAGAGTTAATCAGACTGGTTTATTTGGCCACTCAAGAAAAGACCAGGAGCATTAGGCCAAAGCAGCAAAGCTTCATGCTGAAGCAGCAGGGATAGAACTCGCCACCAAACCCAGCCCAGAACTTCTCACCCATGGGAACGGTTCCCTGGGTGCATGGTCTGCCTTGGCAAGGACTGAGTTCCTTCCAGTCTGACGTCTCCCAATAGAGGCTCCATGACCTCAACCTGGATTCTCTTTCCCATGAAGTTGGGAGCAGGAGCCACTGAGATGCCTTCTGATTCTGGAATCTGGGAACACAGCCCTGTTGCCCCTGAACCATTTGGAAATAGGAGACCATGACTGGGAGGTCCTTGTTGGCCTAGAGTCATGTGCTCCAATCATGAGGCAGTGTGGTTTCTTGCTTGCCTTTTTTTTTTCTTGTAGAAGAGGAAAAAAGGCCATGAACCCTCAATCTTCAGTCCTCTCCTTAGACTGAATAGGGAGACAGATTTGTGAAAGAAAATGCCCTTATTTAAGTGGAATTTGTTGAGACTTCTAAAAGGAATTCAATGAAGAAAAGCAAATTGGAGGCTGAGTTGGCTGGAAGCATTATCCAGCTGTCACTCACTCCCCTTCGGGAAGCTCCCTGGGATTTCCCTCCGGCTCCTAAGGTCTATACTCCTCATCTGGTCTTCTGAAGTTTGCATGTAACCAACTGAGTCCTGGCCTTTCTAAATAGGGCAGTTGACATAGCTATTGTCCCCCGAGCATTTTGTCTCTTCTGGGACACGGGTAGGAACTTAGTCATTCAAAGTATGTGGGCCAATGCGCTTGCTCCTACAGCTGAGGCCTAGATGACCATAAGCTCTTCCCTTTTCCCTCAGGGAAGGCTAACACACCCATCCAGTGCACCCGCCCATGTTCCGTGCCAGCCTATGGGAGGCACGTAGAAGTCAATTTAGAGCCGCTGGAACATGAACTAGGCCCAAATCACATGGTTTGTTTTGAGCAGACAGACTCCAGAGGCCTGACTGGGCTTCTCCCAGTGCCATCCCTCCCTCGTTGCTTGAAGGTTGAGCACTCCATTGCTTGTAAGGAAATCTGCCAAGCAGAGGCAGGGTGACTCCCTGCTTCCAGGGACTCCGTGCAGGATGACAGAAATTTATCAGTTTTCCCATGTCTATGAGTTGACCATAATCTCACTTAAAATAGAGAAGTGATGTTTTCTGCGTGGCTCCAAACAGCAAGTCTAGGAGCAGTGGGCAAAGTCAACCTTTGTGTCGGGGAGGAAACAACAGCAAATTTTGAACCATTTAAGCCGTCCCAGAGGGCAAGGGACTGCTTCAGGAAGGATGGCTTCCCCTCCCTGGAGTCTCTGTTCAAGGCTGGATGACCTCTTGTGAGGGAGACGTCTTCAGACATTTCTTCATAGGGTCCTAGTTCGGGAATTTGAAGAGACTTTAAAGGACATTGACATCAGTTCCTTCATTATACATATGAAGAAACTGAGGCTCAGCTTGTTTAAGTGACTTGCCCAGATTGGAAGGCACATCCTCTAATGGTGTCTTGGGTTCCTGTGGTCCCTTCTAATCATGGGATGCTGTCATTCTGTGAAGTAAACCAGGGATGTCCGCTGGTTGATTTACTCAACTGGTCCAAGTACCGACTCAGTACTCTAGTTGTCAGCCATTGTCTCCTTGAACACTGAGAGAATCACCCCATCTTGGCATTCAATGCCTCCTCCAGATCTGGGACCAGGCTACCACCACTTCAGCTTCCCTGGTGCATGTGTGGTCTTGCCCCTTTGCTGGCATTGTTGTCTGTTTGGAATGCTCATCTCTCAAGGCTTCAGGAGTAGGCATGCTCTCTGAAGCTTTCTCCAGGTGCCCCTTTACCTCCTACCCTCTCCCCTTAGATCAGCAACCTTCCCTGACTCCCTGTTGTTCAGCGAACATCCTCGTGCAGTTCTCAGGTTTCACCCAAATTTCCAGCTTTATTTCCTGTCGCTCTGCTCTGTGCTCTCAGCCCGGTTGGAGGAGTTGCTGCTCCTTGGCCTGCAGCTGCCACCCCTCCCTGCCTCCTTCTCTGCAGGCTGCCTCCGAGCCTGTGAAAGCCCTCCTTCCTCCTCCTGCCTTTAAGAGCACCCTTTGTTCCTGGGCCTCTCAGGCCTGGTCTCGCCCCTGCTGGTTCCCCAGCTGGAAGGGCTCCCTCGCACCCTCCTCTTGTCTGCCTGCCATAGTTTGGCAGCATTTCTCCTGTGGCTCCACCACCATCTGCTTGATACTTCTCTTGTGTCTTTCCTTGTCATCTCCTTCTGCTCCCCTCTGGGGGTACAAGGATGGTAGTTCCTTGAGGGCAGGCCCTGGTCCCTTTGGTTTTGCTCTTCCCAGCGTATTCCCTGTTTTAGCTTTTGGTCCAGACTCATGATGTCCTGCTGGTGGAGAATCCCAAGGATGCAGGCAGGCACCTGCTGTAGAGCTTCATCTGAGAGGGTACCAGTGCGTGGCAGGGGCAGTGGCTGAGAGTAAGCCTCCTTGGCAGACCTGCTGGCCTACTATGTACCCCATCCTACACACCTTCTCCATAAGGAGGCATTTCTCAAATCTTCAGATCAGTCAACAGAAGGCCAACATAGATGGGCAGGTAGCTGTGGTATTTAACCTTCAGAGTGTGGCTCATGCTTTCTGCCTCATCTGGTTGCTGTGAGTAGGAGCTCCTGGATAGAGGCCTATTCCTAGTAGTGGGAAGCTTCCACTCTAGGCCCACCTTGGAGGTTGAACTGTGCCAGCTGCCAGTGAATCTGCTGACTGCTCCACAATGCCCTTGACTTTCCTTCCTCAGGATGCTCAGGCTTACCTCCCATGATAAATGTGAGTTCTTAGAAACAGCCATGAGCGGGGCAGGGAACAAGGCAGAGGAAGGAAGCTGATTGGCCAGGGTTTGACCCTTCTCCCTTCTGTGTTCACTGTGGCAGTTTTCTCTTGACTTTGGAACCACAAGGCCAGGGAGGTCAGGCATCTCCCTGCCTCATCCCTGTGCGTTGGTACCTGTCACTGCACTGATTCTTTCCCCCATCCCCTTGGGTAACCCTCAGGAGAGCCAGCTGGCATTCCAGGATGGAGGACTCACCTTGGAGTCAGGGGGCTCTAGATACCATCCCTACATCAGATACTTAAGAGCTGTGTTACCCTGGGCAAGTCACCTAAGCCCACTCAGCCTTGGTTTCCTCATTTGTAAAATGGAAGTAGCAGTAGTGCTTACATCATAGGATTGTTGTGGGGCCTGAGGAGATGTTATGTATAGTGTTTATAAAACCTCACATACCATCTGAATGTGAGCTGGCCCTTGACATTGGGACCCGTCTCTACACAGAGCCATTTGGGGAGTAACTGGTTGCTTGGAAGGTGGGAGCAGAAGCAGCAGCAGCATTTCTTGAGAAGTCTTTTCCCTTCAGTAGGGGGCTGACGCCATGAGTTCCTGAACGCAGGACCAGAAGCTGTAGAAAACGAGGGCTTTGCTCCTCCCCACGTGGACTCCACATTCTTTGGTTTGAATGGAGTCTCAGAGTCCTTAAGATCTTAGGAAAAAGGACTGTGGGACCCTGTGCAAGTCACTTATCCTGTCTGCTTCAGTGTTTTCATGTACAAAGTGGGGATAATAATAGCACCTCCCTTCCAGGTTGTTGGAAAGATCCTACGAGATCCTGTTTATAAAGCCCTTAGCTCAGTGCCTGGTGCAGAGTAGGGGCCATATTACTGCTTCTTCCCTCCATCCCTTGCCCATCCTGAGAACCCGTATGCAGGGGCTTGATCCCCAGTGCCTGGTGAGCAGAGACCTGGGCCGCACAAGGAAACAAGCCTTGCTGCTGCCACTGCCCCCGAGCAGAGAGAAGGTGGAGGGCCAGGAGGGCAGAGTGCTTCAGACTGTCCTGAGTAACATGGCCTTGGCTCTGTTCTGCATCGTAGAGAACGGCAGGACTGTGAGATTGCACAGGAAATCCAAGTCAAGCTGGTCATTGAGGCGGAACGCAGGCGCCTTCAAGAGGAAAAGGATGAGGTACGGTGAGCGCTTGGGACTGGAGGGCAGTTTCTGAGAGGGCCTCTGGCCACTGGGAAGGGCCCCTGGCCTCTGGGAGCAAAGGGCCTCCAGCCTCTGGGAAGGGCACCTGGGCTTTGGGAGGGCTCATGGCTTCTGTGACTGCAGCATCAAATGCAAAGGTGGTGGGAGGATCATGAACCTCTTGTAATTTGGGAAGAGCTATCAATTAGCTGGCTGTGCACAGGTCCCCCAGTATAGACTTCTCTCTAGAGTGGAGAGAAATGAAACTGCGGGGATGTGATGGAGGTCCCCCAGAGCTGAGGTTGGCTTTGGCTCCACTCTTGGCAGCACACTGGGCCCCTGTGACTTGTTCTTGGGGCGTGAAGGGAAGTTGTACAAGGTGAGATCTAGGGGGTGACTCCAATATCTCCTCTCCCCCTCACCGCTTCCATCCTGAAGAAGCAAAGGCAGGCCGTTGGGTTTGGATCCCTGTTTGTTTGAGGGTTGCTGGGATGTTAGAAAGTGAAATTGTTGGAGTGTTTGTGCTTGGACCCCAATTCCAAGACAGCATTTCTCCTTAGCCTCAAGACACTGTCTGCCAGTATTCTCCCCAGCCCAAGGACACTATGCCTGGCAATGATTCCTGAGTGGGCTCCAGTAAGACAAGCTACCTTTCCCCACAATTCCTCATGAGTGGCTCCCAATAAAATGTGCTGTCTTTCCCCATCACAAGAACAAGCTAAGCTCTCAAGAAATTCTCTTGTGAAAACAGGACTATCTTGTCAACACAGAATGATCATGTATTGATTACCAAGGTTATCGTATTAAATCCAGGGGTCAAGCTATAGACATCAGCTCTCAAAGTCATCTTGTTACAGATGTAATGGAACCAAAATACAGCCCTGAGAAAACCCTTCCCCTGGTTTCCAGTAGTGAATGACACTGGTGACCAAGGCTGTAAGTTATTACTTAATTAGTAATTAGCCTATCTGCCAGACTCTCCACTGCTTTTCCTATATAAGCTTTAACATTGTTCCTGTTAAGTGGCAAGTTCCTTAAGGAACTGCCGTATTGGTGTTATAATAAACCTTTGCCACCTTGACTCGAAGAATGCTTGAGTCTGTGAATTCATTCCAGATGACCCTGCCTGGTTCTCCGGGCTTTGGGGGTCTCTGAACTCCTTAAACCACATCAAAATGATCCTGAAGAGCTGAGAGCTGATCCTGTTTTAGGGGCAGGGTTTGGGCTGGCAGAGGCAAGGCCCTCTCCCTGCTTTGTCTTCGGGCATATCTTCTGTGCCCATCTGCAGCCTGACCTTACCTACAGGGTCACTCAGGAGCACTTCCTTCTGCCCTCACCCCCTGCTTCGAGCCCATTCCAGCTGCAGGATGGGGAATCCTCATCTAGAGCTCTAGGGGACCTTGGAGGCCCTTGAATGTATGTCCTTCATTTTACATGGGAGGAAAACTCAGACCCAGAGAAGTGGAGGGACTTGGCCAAGGGCAGACAGGTAACAAGTGACCGAGATATCCTTTGAATTCGAGGCTTTTCCACCATGCCAGTGAAAAAGCCAATCAGATGAATCGGATGGGAGAAGAGAGAGGAAATATGAGGCCTTGCCATCCAAACAAGACAGCATTCTGAGAAAGGGGTCATTCAGTCACTGAATGAGTATTACTAGGGAAGCTCAGTGGCTCGGTGGGTAGCACGCTGGGCCTGGAATTAAAAAGACCCGAGTTCAAATGCTTCCTCAGACACTCACTAATGTTGTGACCCTGGGCAAGTCTGTTCCACTGCATCTGCTTCAGTTTCTTCACCTGTACAATGAGGACAGTGATGCCTATCTCCAAGGGTTCTGGGGAGGCGAGAATGAGATACTTGTAAAGTGCTTTCCAACATGAAAGCACCAGAAGAATTCTGTATTATGGTGATAATTCTCATGGATGCCGTTGTTACCTCACTAGGCATTCCTGAAGGGTGATCCTCTTGCTTTACGTATTGGAGCAAGTGGAACTTGCCTCACTTTCTCTCCTTCACTGGGCTTCCCTTCATGTTGGCTCATTTGTGCAGCATGTATGGCTCCCCATCAGCTCTCCCCTTGAAAGATCAGCATGAGTCCTTACATTGTATAAGGCCCGATGTCAACGAGCAGCCAATAGCTCACTGGATTAGGCTTTAGGGACTTATAATTATTTTTTTTCCCAGAGAAATCAGGCCATTTCTGTGCCAGGGCACTGGAAGGAGTTTATTTAGATGCGATGAATTGTTTTTGCTCCTTCCTTTTATCAGTACAAGGCATCTTTCTGTGGAAGGAAATGTGGCCTTCCTACCCCTGTGATTTTGCTCTGGACCTTAGCCCAGCAGTGAAAGACGTGGTTGTTTTTGGGAGACAGGAAGGCCAATCTTTCAAAAGATCAGCAGGAGGAGCTGGTCCCCATCAATGCACCCAGTGTCCCAGTGAGGGGAGGGCAGAGGGGCTGTGGATGTTATTTCAGAAGGCAGAGGATGGGAAAAATCACCACTTACTTTCCAGTTGTTTTGGGGGGGTGCCTTCCTGGGGGAGCCACATCTGCTGGTAGCCTCTTAATTGGACTGCCTCAGTCTCCAGAGGGAGATGTGAGCTGCAGCTGAGAGGGGGAGAAGGAAGCCCACTTGGCAACAGTTTTGAAATGAGATGGGATTTCACACTCCCCTCCCAGGCTCTAGTTTCTCCAAATCATTTCCCCATCCCCATGTCATCTCCTCCAAGTTGGAATGAAGGACCAGCCCAAACTCCCACTTCCCCTCACCCATCCATTTCTCCCATCAGCCTCCTTCGCCATCAGTCCCTTCTCCTACTAGGCCCCTCCCCTACCAATCGTATTTCTTCCTCAATCCCCTCTCCCCCAATTTCCTTCCTTTTTCTGGGTGGCCTAAGGAAAGTGGCCTGGAGACAGTTTGTTTGGATCTGTCTGTACTTGTGGCCCTGCAAACACTCAGGTCTCAGTTTGAACTCAGGTCTTCTGACTTGAGGGCCAGAGATCTTTCCAGGCTGGTACAGTAATGTAGAGGAGCATCGTGGCTTCTGACAGGAGAGAAGAGGAGAAATGAGTGTGACAGGACTTAGGAGGTGGAATTACAAAAAGGAAATTAGCCAAGTCAGTCAGTGAGCATCTATTAAGTGCTTACTGTATGCTGGGCACTGCACTAAGCTTTGGAGATATTAAAAGAAAAAAAGCCAGAACAAACGCAATCTCTGCCCCTGAGGAGCCCACTTGGGAGAATGACCATGTCCTTCACAGCATCAGACCCCAGTGCACTGCTCCCAAACTTTGTCTGGTGTGGCAAGAAACCTTGGTTCCTGCTCTTATCATTCCCAGAGTGGGTTATTTTCTAAGAAACAGAAGGAAGGGAAACAGGTGTTACAACACAGGACCAGTGTCAGCAAGGCCAGTGTCTGCAGAGCAGGGGACTTCCTGGACCCAGCATCTGAGCACTCACTGAAATGAGTGCTCCCAGAGCCTCGATGAATGACTAGAGGGTACAACCTTGGGACTCCACTAGTGAAGGAAGAAATTCTCTGGAGTTTGTCTAGTTTACGTAAAGTACTGTCAGTAAGCAACCGTACTGGGCTACTCTCCCTGCCCCCCTTTCCTCCTTCCCTCCCTCCTCTCTCTATACACACACACACACACACACACACACACACACACACACACTGCAAACTTACAAAAACAAATCATCCTTTGCAGGTCTCCTTTAATTTCCTCTTAACAGGCAATTCTGTGCATTTGGAATAGTAAATGTTTACTGTTAATTTAAATGAGACCAGGTACTTTGTTACTATGCAGTGTGTCTGCCACAGTTTCTGGACGGTGCCTTCTTAGCCCAGTGGCTTGGCGGAGAAGGGACTTCTTGTGTGGCCGCCTCGGTCACCTGGCCTGTCACTTGTGGACTCACATCAGAATGTTCCTGTGTGCATGGAGAACTCTTTGTTGGAGAATGAAGGCAATCCTTGGGATCTGTGAGCAGCAGAGGCAGTGGAAGTTTCCAGAGAGATGCGTGTCACAAAATGGTGCTGATGTTGAATTTTAATAAGAAGCGTAATATTTAACAACTTTCAGTAATTAGTCTTTCAGATGTGTTTCTCCATTTGTAGCATTTACGCTTTTGAGATGATTAAAACTTAAAACTTCAGGAAGCTCTTTGGGGCCCTGTGTGTATGTACGTGTGTATGTGGAATGGGGCATGTAGGGACAGCCAAGGTACTGGTTAGCTTTTGCTTTGCCAGTGGTATTCGTTACAAGGGGGTGAAATGGGGTTCCATCTGAGGTGGGAGTCTAGGTGGACTAACTATACGTGCGTATCTACATACACGCACACACACATACTATACACACGTGAGGGTGTCCCAAAAGCTCTGTGTATGTGTGTGTGTGAATGTGCACATGCATGTGCACAATTGTGTGCTTCCTTCCTTGTTGCTTTGTGAAGTAGAATGAAAGTCTGCCGGGAATGGACTGCCCTGAGCAGGGCAGAGGAGAGCTCGCTGGAGAGCCAGGTCATGGAGAAACTTCTAGATTCCTTCTTGTCATTAGGAAGTGACCGATCAGCACTCGCTTCATCTTTCCTTAGCAGAAACACTCCAGCAGTCCCTTACTTCCTAAAGCAAAAACGTACCTGAAGATCTCAGGGTGCCAAGGAAGAGAAGGTTGGGGCTCCCCGCCACTTGGTTATCTGTTTGTTTGATTAATGGTTCTTCCCTTCCCCCTTCAAAGTACTTTTTTCTTTCTTTAAATAAAAAACAGAAAGTCTGAGAAAACTCTTTTTCCATTGCTCCACTTCCCCCGTGTCTAGACAAGCTCCCATCAGGATGCTTTGCCCTTTGGTTTCTCCTGTAATAAGTGGACACTCCGTGCTTGTGACTGTGGAACTGACAAGCCCCGGACTGGTTGACATCTTGTTCTTGCACTGTGATCAGCAATGCCAGATTCCAGGCTCCGGCCTCATCTGGAGTTGGGTTCTGCGAGCCACATTTTAGGGGGCTCCTTGGCAGGCTGGAGAGTATCCAGAGGAGAGCAACCAGGGGTAAAAATTGTACCCTGATATTTAGTGATTTCATGTTTATAAAGCACTTTACATAATACAGCATTAGCTCCTTTAATACAACCTTTAATAAAAAACAATATTAATTATTTAAATTAATTTATTAATTTAAATGAATTAATAAAAACTAATAATAAATAAAAAATTAATAAATACAGCCTTTAAGTTGTAGTTGCTATTATGTCCCCATTGTAAGATGAGGATACTGAAGTTCCAAGTGGTTAAGAAATTTTCCTGGTTCATCCATGTAGTATTAATAGATTCAAATTCAGCTCCTCCTGAATCTAGGCATGGCTTTCTTTCTACTCTATCTTCCCAACTTCTGTGTTCTGTAAAGAGAGGTGGAAGGGGTGGATCTGTTCAATGTGGAGAAGAAATAACTTGGCTGTGTGTGTGTGTGTGTGTGTGTGTGTGTGTGTGTGTGTGTTTGGGAATGGGGCCCGATAGCTGTCTTAGGGCATGTGTAGGGCTTTCATGTGGAAAAAGGGATTCTATTTACCTAACTTGTCTCCAAAGATCATAACAAGGATCCATGGGTGAAGTACCTAAGGAGGAAAATTTCATTTTGATGTGAGGAACATGAGGACCAGACCTGTGATTACAGTGGTCTTGGGAACGCCCAGGCAAGGAGACTCCATCTACCGATGCAGATTAGCAGCTCCTGTGAAGCTGAACATGAAGTGATTTGCCCAGGGTCTCACTCCCAGCACGAGTGAGAGAAATGAGGTCATCCTGGCTCTGACGCTTGCTCTCTTTTGTTTGCTACTGCGTTCTGTCACCAGCAATCATGAAAAACATTTGAAAAAGATGCTTGACGCTTTCCTTTTGAAACATAATTGTTAGTTCTTGTTGCCTCCCACGTTGCCACCCATCCTCCTTGTCATAACTCCCTCCCGGAACCTTGGCTGGATCTGAAAATGGATGCTCTGTTCCTTTTGTCTCTTGAGAAGCAGGAAGTGCGTCCCAGCAGGAGTCTTCGGGAGTCATCATTGCTCCCTGACCGCATCGATCAAAGGTCTGGGATATGCCACTGTTGTTGAAGGAAAAGCTCCCTAACAATTAGAGCCACCCCAGGAAGTACAGGGCTGCCTGAGCAGATAAGGAGCTCCCTTCACAGGAGGGCTTCCAGCAGAGACGGAAGGACCACTTGTCAGGGATATTGCTTTAGGCATGTGGTCACAGGGGCCCTCCCTCCCAACTCAGAGGTTCCCTGGCCACGGATGAGGAAGTCCATTTTGTCAGGCCATCAGGCCAATGGATTATTCTTCAGAGATCTCCCCCAGTCATGGTGGAAGGCAACATTGGATGTCTCGGAGCTCATGTGTGAGTTGTCAGCCAACAGAAAGCCTGTTAGGTTCCTCTTATGTGCCAGGCTCTGTGTCAAATCCTGGAGAGTCCTTCCTCCGAGAGAACAGACATCTGGAGAAAGCCCAAGGCCTAGAGGCATCTTTTAGAGAATTTTTACCTTCCCCTCCCCCCAGTCAACCCCTGATCATAAAACTAGTCTGTCATCTCAGTCAATCAGGAAGCATTTGTTAGATACTCATTCCATGCCAGGCACTGGGGAAGCAAAGAAGAAAAGGACTCACATTCTCTGAGAGGAGAAACCCTCGAGAAATCTAAGTAGAGGAAACATCTAAGTCAGGTCATTTTGTTTTGGGGAGAGAGCTGTCAGCTGAGGCATGAAGAAAGGGCCCATGCAGGGTTGGGGATGTTTCAGCTGGACATCCAGCCTTCTGACCCCCCCTTCTAGAGTATGTCACTCTTACTTCCTCCTGGAACGATTCTCTTGAACCCTCCATCGCCTGCATTGCTACAAAGATGATGAGGCTTCCCTGTCGCTCTTTGTCTTCTCCTAATTTACTCAGTAGGCAGGACCTGGCCATGCTGGCACAGCAGGGACCTGGCAGGAGAAATGAGGGCAGCAGGATTCATGTCTGCCAACCAGAGCTGGAGACACCAAATCCCTGTGATCTTGCGCCATGTTTTAGATTTGATTATTTTGGCAAAATGTCAGGATTTTCTCCATTGTCTTTACTATCTCCTCACACACATTTATGTTTCTTTGTGGAATAAATCCTTGGTTTCCAGTAGAGATACAAAAATTATTTTTTAAAAAATTCCTTCAGCTTCTGAATCCTCACGATTGTTTCAGTGTGACTGAAGGACTCAAGGTTTGTCAGTCAGTGACAGTTGGGACACTCAGGTGGAGCTTTCTCTGGCTTATCACTTCTGTTATTTTCCCATTTAACAGAGGGGAAAATGAGGTTTAGGAAGCCTAAAGGATCTGATCATAATCATGGAACTAGCAGAGTTTTTCAGCGATTCCACTTGGATTCTGTTACACTTTTCATGGGACCTGGGTTCAAATCTCCACTTTGCTGCTTACTAGCTGTGTGACCTTGAGCAGGTCACTTATCTTCCTTGTGTTCATTTCTTCATTTGTAAAAGGAGGTAGTTGGACCAGGTGAGCTCTAGGTCTATGCCACCATGGCTCTTGAGGCCGTCTCAGAGTCTTTTCCTTCAGGGGCCTTGACTATCCCACAGGAGGGTTGCTTGAAGGAATTGTCTGTGTTTTGGGGAGGGGTGCGGAGAATGTACAGCTGTCTCTGAATACTTCAAGGGCTGTCCCATGGAGAAGAGATTTCATTGGTTTTTCTTGGCCCCAAGATCTGGACCAGGAGCCTGGGAGGTGATTGTGGCAAGAAAGTTTGGGCATGGTGATGGGTGTCCATCTTTATAATTTTCTCTCTGTTTGCTGTCCTGTGGAAATAACAGAAGAATTCAGTTCAATAAGACTGATAGCAGGAACACAGATGGAAAGGCGATGTAGCATTTGTTCATAACATGGTAAATGTATTAAAGGATATAAGACCTACAGAGAAAAAAAAGAATAGACTTTAGAAATGTGATGGTGGCCCAAAGGCTCCAGAGAGAGTAAATAAGGAAAACTGGATGAAGGGATGAACAGCAAAACAGATGTGTTGATGATGGGTTTGGTGACAGGATCAGGGTAAATATCCACCTTCTGTCTCCCCCCGAGCTTCCTTTCCATATTACCAACTATGGATGGGCCATCTGAGAGGTCATGCTCTGTGGACATCTCACCCTCCACTCCCCTAGTCCTCCCCTTCCCACTCCCATCCTGTCCTCTTCCAAACGTCTACCAAGCTCAGAATCCTAGTGTTTTCTGTCCTTGGCTCCCCATCCTTCCTCATGTATCTGGTTGGTTATCGTGTCTTATCATTTCTTCTTCCATGCCCTCTGACATCAGCCACCATTTGGGCTCAAGCCCTCCTCATCTCCCACTCACCTGGATGAGAGTCCATCAGCCTCCTCCCTGTTCTCACTGCCTCGAGTCTCCTCCATCCAAGCCCACCATTACTCAGTGCCGCCAACACCCAGTCCCATCACTCTCCTGCTCAGCCGAGTCCAGTGGCTTTCCATTGCTTGTGAGGTTCCTAACTTTGAAAGCTTTGCGCAGCCTCATTCCAAGCTCTTATTCCATCCTTAGTGGATGTTGTTTCTCCTCTCATTCTTGACCCAGCCCAATTGACCTTCTGTTTTTCATATAGTTCTCCCCATCTCCCATCACCGTGCCTTTGTCTTGGATATTCCATTTCCAGGAGGACATTCTCTCTTCACTTCTACCATGGAGTCCTTTATTCCTTTTGGAGGGATCCCTGATCCATCTCCCATAGGAAACCTTTCCTGATCTCCCCCAGTGTCTCTGCCCTCTCTCTCAAATTACTTCATATTTAACAACTTTACATCTGTATTGATTGGCTTTGTATTTATGTTACATATAGAAATAGACATACTTGTCTCTCCTATTAGGGGTGATTGGGTGGCACAATGGATAGAGCACCAGGCCCGGAGTCAGGAAGACCTGAGTTCAAATTTGACCTTGAACACTAGCTATGTGAGCCTGGGCAAGTCACTTAGCTCTGTTTGCCTCTGTTTCCTCATCTTTCAAATGAGTTGGAGAAGGAAATGTCCAACCGCTCAGTATCTTTGCCAAGAAAACCCTGAATGGGGTCACAGAGCATCAAAAAGACTGAAGTAACTGAACAACAATAACTCCCTAAAATGTCGGCTCCTTGCCGCAAGAGATTATTTGTTTCTTTGATTTGGCATCTCCAGCACCTGGCATGGTGCCTCCTCTGTGCTGGACATTGTGCCTGCATGACAAGGCAAAGGAAGCCATGTGGGATGGCGGCCAGAATGCTCTCCTTGCAGACAGGAAGACCCAGCTTTCAATTTTTCCTGCCAGAAGCTGTGTGACCGTGGACCTCTCTGAGCCCCGCAAGCAACATCTGTGAAAGGGGTTATAATGGTGTCTCCCTCATAGGGTTGTGATGAGGCCGAGGGAGGAACAGATCTGAACATGAACGCACGGTGTAAAGTCAGTGTTATCGCTGAATCTCAGTGTTGTCATCTGTGACATGGTCTGTACCTACCTATCGTTGCTACTAGGAGTGAGATCACACACACATACATGGGCACCTTACATGTGCAGATATCCATACGTTTTATATAAAAAGGTGTCATGTTTTCAGAATTGCAGCTCCAGATAAATACCTTTGGCTCTTATCTAATATCTTCCTCATCTATTGGAAGGATGCTCGCACCCTCCGCACAGTCCCAGATAAACTTTTCTTCCCTCCCTTCTCCAGGACATTGCCCGCCTCTTGCAAGAGAGAGAGCTACAAGAAGACAAAAGGCGGAAGAAGCGTTCCCCAGAGTCCCCTGGGCTCAGCACTTATGATGGCAGCTACCACCTGGCCAACGAAGGTAATGATGTCTGGGTGGGCCGATGCTTCATCCTCCCAGGGGCTTGACCTTTGGCAGTGGCCTGTTAAGGGGCTTCGGGGCCTGGGGAAGGCTCCTTCCTCCCCTGTCCTGGGATCCCCAAAGCTGTGGGCCTGCCATTGGTCTGAATCTAGTGAATGGACGAGTGCTCTAGAGCAGTGGAGGAAACTTTGCCCAGAGTAGCCCCTGGTGGGCTGGATGCTGGCCGTTGTGCATCCTTCCTCCTTCCCCCCTCCTCCTTCTTGGGATATGAGTCATGTAGTGAGTAGGTCATGTAGGACCTGGACCAGGAATGATGAGTTGTGTGGGTGTCGGGGACGACCTTCCCAGAGGCCTTCTCCAATGTGTGCTGTGCTGATTAAACACTGAGATGGAATTCATGAGCTTTGCACTAGTGTGTGGGGGACAAGAGCTTCCTCTATGATACTGACACGTTTGATTGACCTAGTTTGCTGACTTCGTATGAGATCTGATTTGCAAATTTTTCTCATTTCTTGGCCTTAATGATCTCTTATGTTTTCCAGTGGAGAAAGGTGAGACCCCTTTGGGTGCTTGCTTTCTTCCTTGCTGGGTGCTGGTGGTGGGTCTCTCTTTCTCTGACAGGAGAGGTTGGAATGGTCCTCCATTTCCAGAAGGACCTACAGGGCTTCATCCGTCCCTGGGGACAGACTTCCCTGATCCCTGCTGGGAAAGTCCTGTCCCATCCCATGGAGTGGCGAGCACCTGGTGTCCAGAGACTGCAGAGACAGATGGTAGTGAATAAGGCTCATGTTTAAAGATCTCAGAGGTTTTTGCAAACGTACATCAAACATTTTTGTTTATTTAACCATAGTAGCAGCTCTCATCTCTACAATGCCTTAAATTTGCATAGAGGCATCGTCCCTTCAGAGACTCACAGCTATGGGAGGTTGGGCCAATTAGCATCTCCATTTTCCAGATGTGAAAGTGAGACCCAGAAAAGTAAAATAACTTTCCTGAGCATCGTGTGGACAGGGAGTTCCTAGGCTTCTGGCTCTGGAGCCAGATTGGAGCTTGGAGCCCATCTTACCCAGTGTCTTGTTTTGACAGAGGACACTGAGCCCCTTACGCAGGAGCAATCAGGCAGAAAGGCCTTGACACACAGGGTTCAGATCCTGATTCCGGTTCAGTCAATTCTCCCTTACTCTAAACCAAAAGTCATCCCTGGGCAATGCTGCTTTTCAAAGCACTGTGAGGAGGGGATGTGTGCTTTACCCCCTCTCAGGGAAAAGGTGAAACCTGGAGAAACTGAGCAGTATGGAAAATCTGAGGGAGATTGGAAGCTGGAAGGAACTTCAGACACCGTCATCTCCAGCTCTCTCATATAGATGTGTTTGTGTGTGAAATCCAGACTGCGGGATGCTAAGTGACTCATCCAGGGTCACGTAGCTAGGGAGCAGCGGAGCTGGGATTTGAACCCAGGCCTTGTCTCTGCAAATCTGGGCCACCTTTGACTCTGCTGTGCTTCCAGCTGTTCTGTCCTCAAACACGTTCCTGTTCAGGAAATGAGACCCCATCTCTGGTCATGCCATCCTTATTTCCAGCACTCTATCCTGGGAGTGGTATTTCCAGCTCACTCATCTTCCCACCAAGATCTGCTTACTTCCAGGGAACAGCCCTTTCCAACACCTCCCTTGCTCCCCCCGCTGCTCTGGCTTCTTGGCTTTTCCATCTGTGTGGCTGACTTGGCTTAGTTTGATTTCTGCCTCGCTTGATTAATGGACTAACCATTTCCCAAGGTGCCTGTTTCTCCTGCTCGATTGCATTTCCCCTCAATCAGCAGATTACAAGGAATGCATCGGCCTCCTTCCACCATGAGCATTTGCAGATTGCATTCAAATTGGGAATCGTCCAGACGCCGTCTGCCAAACTGACAACAATTCTAGAAGACTTAGCTTAGGATCTGCTCAGAGAGCCATTCCTTGGGGAGGGTGGCTCGTGAGGGATTGTCACGTGTGCACATAGATTTACAGGGATACATCTTTGTACTTATGTGTGTATACATATTCATACATGTTGATGCCTCCTGATGAGTACCTCTAATGTCCAAATACGTATGTATATGTGTGTGTGTGCATGTGTATGTATACGTGTTTGTGTGTGTGTGTACGTATTGGAACTTGAAAAGGCAGCCCAAATGGTTCTGACTTTGAGGTTCTCTCTGTGTTCTAGCACACACTGCTTCTCAACCTATGTAAGAATGGGGAGTGTTATTTGGCAAAAATATATAGTAAGAAATACACACACACACTCTCACTATACACACATACAAAAGTCTTATAAAACCCATATAATCTATACTTATGGCCACAGCCAGATCTAGAAGTAGTTCTGTAGTGTCTGTAAACATCAGACAGATGGGTTAAGAGACAGTTCTGAATTATCTGTAGTCATGTATGCATTTGAGAGAAGACCGATGAATGACTTGGGGAAATCCAAAGTTCCTCTTTTTCTGAAGTCCTCATTTCAAAGCCTGGGATCTGAAGGCCATTACTGATAATGGATTCATCCACGGTCTCCTCAGTCTTGCTCAGACCCCTGCCGAACGTGATGTGGAGCGTTTGTGTTCTCCTTAGGGGCATGCAACCTATATACCTCAGAGTCGGGACTCGAACCCCTATGGGCCTGACCTTGAGGCTGTCTCTGCCCACTGGGCTACACTACTTCTTAGGCTGTGTGAGAATGGGGAATGTGATTTGCCAAATTAGCATGTGTTGAGCATTATTCAAATTATATCGGTGCTCTTGAGTTTGAAGAGGGAAAAAAAGATTGATAAAACTTTTAAATATCTACCTGCTTAAGATACACATTTAATATAGGAACTGTATTAGCTTTTCATGAAATGAAGTGATGTTCACTCTAGTACACTGTACTCCCATTCCCAGCAAGTCCCATTGAGATCAACCCTCCTCCCAGCATTCCATGCTCCTCCTTGGCCATTTCTCTTCAATATTGGGGAGATAGTGGAGGGCTGGGCTCCTCATCCCCATGTCTTCAGTCTGTTCTGTCATCTGTTGGATGTGCAGGACATCTGTCCTATTTGGGGCCTCAGACATGGTGAGTTCTTAATTAGCTAGGTCTCACTTTGTCTAGGAGAAGTTGCGCACTAGAATGACCAATCAGGTCAATGTTCCACTGAGGGTGGAATACTGGGAGAGACCTTTTCCTACCAGTGGGTAGGTGTGCACAGGTTTATGTGTGTGTAGGGGAGGAGGGAGAAAGAGCTGAACAGAATGGCCGAGACTCACCGATACTGCCTATGTGACTCAGTGTCCCTGCTACTCTCTAACATTCTCTGCTACAGGGGACTCTATATTACCTGCATTGATAGAGGGCATTTCCTCATTGGCAGTTGTCCAAACCAATGAAATCATAGGTCAGGTCCCCCCCAAAAAATGCCAGCCTAACCAACCACAGTCAGACCTCAAAGGTCCCACCTGAGTGCCTGTCATTAACTCTCCCCACTGTCTTGTCTGCTTTCGCCACATTGTTCTTTAACCACCTACCTGCAAATGCTGCAAATGCTCATGGCCTTCATTCTGTCTTGCCAGCCTGGGTGAGCTCTTGGATGATTCCTGATCTCAATGAAACCATCTTCTCCATTCTACTGCATGTTAAACGAGGGCCCTTCCTACCCTATTGTATGAGTTGGTGTAGGCTGTGTCAGTGTGCTAACATTGAGCTAACTTGCTTCTCTTTTTGTCATACCTCCCCCCTCCATCCTCAGACCCTTCAAGGTCAAGGAGGAACAGGGAGCTGGGTTCTGAGCCCCCAAGGTCTCGAAGGCACCAAGAAGACAGGCCTGTGAGACGCAGGAGGGACAGACCCAACCGGCCTTCAGAAGACATGGAAGAATACAAGGAACAGTATGTCGTGGAGAATTCTGGGTCATCCCTCAGGCTTAGCAAGACAAGGGACGATCCCCAGACTAGCTGGGGACCCCAGGAGAGGAAGCCCTCTGGTCATGAGAGACTCCCAAGATCTCCCCTTCCCAAGATCCATGGGGAGGTTTTCCTGAGCACTGAGTCTGCTGATTGGGACTGCAACCTTGGCCATAGTTCTGCGAAGCATTGTGACAACCCTCCGTCCCACCACCAAGACCACCTCTCACCCAAGTGCTCCCAGAAGCCAGGGTCTCATAGGAAAGAAGACAGGCATAAGAGAGACCATGGGCTGGGGGAATCCAGACATAAGAGGGAAGGTCACAGGACAAGGACACCTCTCTCCTCCCAGAGTGAGGAAAGGCACTATTTCAATGAAACAGGTAATGGTGGACATAGAGACTAGAATCCTCAGTTTACCCTGAGACTGATATAGGCAGGAGGTGATTTGGCAGAGGCCTCTCTGGAAGCGTTTCTAGGATCAAATATGTTTCAATATCACGCTGTCCTTTCTTATCCTGGAAATGAACTGTGTTAGGGAAAAGAGGGACTAGGAAGTGTTTCTGTCCACAGAAGACACCACTTTGCTAGGAGCACTATGCCAAAGGCAGAGCCAGGGAGGTGCCTCATTGGCAGGAGCACTTCTGGAACTGTCCAGTGGATTCTGGAATGAGGGTAAAACCCTTCTTCCTCCAAACAAACAAATTCACCCTTCATTATTTCTCTTTTCCTGGTTTCAGAAAGAGCTAACCAGAGAGATGGTCAGATTAGGAATAAGGCACAGAACTGGATGCTCTCAGAGGTACCTTTCACATCCAAGAGTCTGGAAGGCTGTTATTAGACTTCCACAGGGTCAACATCAGCTGATGGACTCTTCCTGGTCAGGGGCTGAGACTGGGGCTGGGGCTGGGCAGGGCTCTGGATCCAGTAACCTGTGTGTAGCTGGCACTCAGGAATTCAGGTGATAGCATCTCCATGTCAGTGCCATTTCTGGGCTGTTCCCAGCTGCATGACTCAGACCCATGAGTGTTGCTCTTGGGGGACAGTCTCGGCTACCGTGTCGCCTCACTGTGGCTGTATTTATTGTGATTGAACCACCTTCCTCTCAGCATCTATTGATTTCGTTTCAGTGAGGTCTAGGCCCCAGAGATTCGTTTGGCCCATTATTCCTTTGTGGTCCTTCCTCTTAACTTTACTGGCGTCTTTTGAAGATGTTCAGCTTCACTCTTTGGGAGTGGTTAACACATTAAAATGTAAAAAGCCAGCTGACTTGCTGATAAATATCAGAGGTGTGACTTGAACCCAGGTCTTTGCCATCTAGAGCCCCAGTGGTGTGCTCTAGCCTAATATTGTCAAACCTGAGTGGAAATCTCATGGGAAAAATAAGTCACTTGATCTCTGTGGCATCATGGTGCTAGGGGAAGGACCCTGGGGGATACCCTCCTTGTCTGTGTCCTGCTGAAGGAGCTCACCATGTCCAGGGCAGGCTTGAAGGATGACCTGGAAAATGCTTTGGTTTGAGATCACTTTTGTTGCTACAAAATAAGTGAATTTACCACCACACCCTACTATGCAACCTTTTATGAAGTGCCAGGCATAGTGCTAGGGACTGGGAAATTGTTTTTTAATTCTTGCCCAGATCTGTTATTTCATTGATGTGAGGAGGAGGAGGTGGGGACCTCCTTCACCAGCGCAGATGAGTCACAGCTCTGCAGCCAAGTGTCTCAGAGTTGGCTGGAGACACCAAAGGGTGAAGTGCCTTACCCTTGATCACATAGTCCACAAAGTGTCAGGAAATATTTGAACCTAGGTTCTCACTTTGAATCCCGCTGTCCATTCAACATTCCAAGGTGCTTCTAAAAGGCTCTGGGAATATGACAAGAAACAA
Organism: Notamacropus eugenii; assembly: GCF_028372415.1. Classification (NCBI taxonomy): domain Eukaryota; kingdom Metazoa; phylum Chordata; class Mammalia; order Diprotodontia; family Macropodidae; genus Notamacropus; species Notamacropus eugenii. The sequence continues at coordinate 383,465,843 of NC_092877.1, forward strand.
ACAAGTGAAATAGCCCCTGCCCACAGAGAAGTTATGTTTTACACGTACACAGAAAAGAAGCCAGGGTTTCTTGATCCAGGGCTAGCCCTTCTCCCACTGACAGTTCCATACTCCCTCCCTCCCTTGTCCTCCATTCTTCTTCCAGCCCAAGGAAAGAAGGAAAATGTAGCAGTTCACAGTCACATCACATCACATATCATGTGTAGAAAGCAAGCACAAAGTCGTTTTGGAGAAGAATGACAGCAACCCAGGGCTGGCCATGGAATTAGGGAAAGCCTCTTGGAGAAGGTGGCACTTGAGTTGAACTTAACAGGGAGCAAGATGTCCTTACCTGAGGACTCACCATCATCTTTCAGAAAGCTCCAGATTTCACTGCACAATCAACAATTTGGTTTTTCAGTTCTGTCTGAAGTCCTTTGTGTCACCTACATTTGAGACTTCTAGTCCAACAAGGATTTGCTCATTTCCCCTGAGGCATGGTAGATTAAATAAATTCCCTCAGGCTTTTGGAAATTTGGAAATGTACTAACGAGTTTCTCTTCCCTAACTCTCTCTTCTTGTGGAAGCTTTTGTTTTTCCCACTTCTTTTCTCACTTCTCATTTCTAGATGGGCCAAAATGGCTAGAATGACTGCTCCAGCTGCTGCTGATTCAGCAGCTTTCCTACTCATTAATAAAGGATCTAAGAGGGGAACTTTCCAAGCAAACCCCTTGTAAATGGCTCCAGGCAGGTCTGTGGGCATTCTGTGGAGGTGATTGTGATGAGGGTCTGCCCTTCCATGTGTCTGTTTGTAGCAAACAGCCAGAACTCACCCAGTGCTAGTGCTGAGAAAGGACAGGCATTGTAAATGGTGCCAGAGAATGCCAGGTGCTCTGGGGAGATTTCCTCATCCTCATTTTCCACACTGGTTTTGAAATGAGCAGACTGACTGACTATATTGAGTTTTTCTAGGAATGAAGCCTAGAGGGACAAAAGAAGCCATCTACGCGCAGCCCAGAATGGCCCACAGGGATCAGGAGTTGTGTGATGCAGAAATTGCCAGGAAACTTCAGGAAGAAGAACTCATGGTGAGTAAAGATGGCAACGGAGACATTCCTAGCCAGATTTATCTTTGCATAACCTCAGTGACATTGAATGCTCAGTGATGCTCACGAGCCCTAATGGGCTTGAGCAATGTGTGTGTGTGTGTGTGTGTGTGTGTGTGTGTGTATGCACATGTGTGCACGTGCCCATGTGTATAGTGGGGGAGAAGGCATTTTTGACAGTGCCCTCCTCCCAACCCCCATTTCCTGGTCCTGATTATGACAGCATCCACCTGTTACACACCAGTATCCCACGTGTCAGGTTTGAGGATAGATTCTGGGACAAGGAAAGTTCTTAGTACAGTTCCCCCTGTGAATGTCCTTTGTAGGAATCTGAGATACTGACCTCAAACCTCAACTTCTCCAAATCCAAGAAGGGCCTCTCATCCTCTGGAGTCTTCCCTGAGCCACGTGGCTACCTGGTATCACTTCATTTTCATATTTCCTTCCTTTTCAGGCTACTCAGGTGGACAAGAGAGCAGCCCAAGTGGCCCAGGATGAGGTGAGTTACCCAAGGCTCCAGTGAGAACTAAGAGGTGTCTGTCCCAGCCTTCAGGCAGCCCCTCCCAGCCATGACTGGCTTTGTCTTCCAGGAAATTGCCCGGATGCTCATGGCTGAAGAGAAGAAAGCCTACAAGAAGGCAAAGGAGCGGGAGAAGTCCTCCTTGGAGAAGAGGAAGCAGGACCCAGACTGGAAGGTCATTTTGCCCAGCACCCTTCACTAGAGACACCACCTTTAGGGGAATTGGGTGCTTTTAGTTGTCCACATCCTGGGGACCAAAGTCATCAAAGGATCAATGACTACTTGATCAACAAGTAATTCTTGGACACCTTCTGTGTGCCAAGCACTAGGATTAAAAGTGAAACAAACCTTACCCTCCAGGACCTTACGTTCTCTTGTGGGAGACAACATAACCATGAAGCACTCAGTTCATGGCGATACGCTAAGCCACTACTATATGTTAGGTGTGGGGATATAAAGGCCAAATGAAATGGCTCCGATCCTCCAGATGCTTCCATTCTTTCAGGGGAGGAAACGATATGGATGTAGATAATTGTACATAGAAGAACTGCCAATGTTACGGGAGGGCTGCTAGGACTTCTGGGATTAGGGGGTGTTTTTAGGTTTTTTGACATTTAATATTTTATTTCCTCCAGTTATATGTAAAAACAATTTTTAACATTCATTTGTAAAACTTTGAGCTCCTAATTCTCTCTCTTCCTCCCTCTTTGTCCCCCCACCCCCAACGAGAAGGCAGACAGTTTTGATGTAGGCTATACATGGGTATTCATGCAAAACATTTACATAATACTCAAGTTGTGAAAGAAAACATAACCCCCCAAAAACAAACACATGAACCCAACAATCTTAAGAAAAATAAATTAAAAATAACTCCACAGAATGTTTCAATCTGTATTCAGACACCATCAGTCCTTTCCCTGGGGATGGATGGCATTTTTCATCCTAAGTCCTTCAGAGCTGTCTTGGAGCACTGCATGGCTGAGAATAACCAAGTCATCCCCAGCCGATGATCACAGGGTATTGCCGTTAATTTGTACACAGTATGTTTCACTTTGCGTCAGTTCGTGTAATTCTTTCCAGGTTTTTCTGAGAGCATCCTGCTCATCATTTCTTATAGCACAGTAGCATTCCATCATAACTGCATACCACAGGGTTCAGCCATTCCCAAGCTGATCGACGTTCCTTCAACTTCCAAATCTTTGCTCCTAGAAAAGAGCTGCTTTAGATATTTTTTTTTTACATGTAGATCATTTTCTTTCTTTTTTTTTAACCTCTTTTGGAATACAGACCTAACAGTAGCATTGCTGGGTCAAAGGTTATGCGTAGTTTTATAGCCCTTTGGGCATAGTTCCGAATTAGAGCGTGGTTGAATCAGTACATGACTCCACCAACAATGCTTTAAATTCTGATTTTTTCCACTTTCCCTCTAACGTGTCATTTATCTTTTCTGTCCTATTAACCAATCTAAAAGGTATGAGGCAGGGTCTCAGAATTGTATTAATTTGTATTTTTCCAATCAATTTTGAGTTAGGGTATTTTTTCATATGGCTATAGATAGCTATGGTTATTTTATCTGAAAACTGATCATAACTTTTGATCGTTTGTCAGTTGGGGAGTGGCTCTGATTTTTTATAGATTTGACTCCACTCTGTGTTTGAGAAATGTGGCCTTTATCAAGAAACTTGCTTCAATTCTTTTTCAGTTATTATTGCCAACTGTACTTCCCTCTATCCTATTCCCGCATTTATTCTCTCTCTTCTTTCACCCTGTCCCTCCTCAAAAGTGTTTTGCTTCTGCCTACGCTCTTCCTCAATCTGTCCTCCTTTCTATCGTCCCCCCTTGTCCCTTTTCCCTCTTAATTTCTTGTAGGGTAAAATAGACTTCTATCTGCACCCGAGTGTGCATGTTCTTCCCCAGGGCATCTTTTCTGTTGAAGGTGTCCTCGGATATGTTAAGAGCCCCATCCCTCGCTCTTCAGCTTTCTTGTCTGATTTAATCCTTATAAACTCTGAGAGATTCATTGGAGGCGTCATGACCCCCATTTTGCAGATGAAAAAACTGAGATTCAGAGGAGTCAGGTGACTTGCCCAGGCCTCCCTTGGCCCACAACAATCCCATGCACCTTTTCTCCAGACCCTCCATTCTTCTCCTGGTCCAGCGACCAGGAAGAGAAAGAAAAAGCAGCTGTGTACAGTTGTACCTTGTGTCTTAGTGAAGGCAGGTGACCTTAGAGAGACTCAGTCATTAAACATTTAGTGTCTACTGTATGCCAGGATACCAAAAAAGCCAAAAGCGTCTCTGCCCTCAAGACGCCCACAGTCAACACCTCCCTCACCCCTACTCCTATTCAGCCCACTCCAGTAGCTCTTTGTCACTGGATCAAATTTAAAGTTCTCAGCTTGGCTTTTGAAGTTCTTCATAGCATGACCCCCTTCTTCCTACCTTTCCAGTCGTCGTACACTTGCTGCTAAATGACTCAGTGGATAAAGCACTAGAACAGGAGTCAGGAAGACCTGAGTTCAAATCCAGCCTCAGACACTTCCTAGCTGTGCAACCCTGGGCAAGTCACTTTACCCTGTTTGCCTCAGTTACTCATCTGTAAAATGAGCTGGAGAAGGAAATGGCCAACTGCTCCAGCATCTCTGCCAAGGAAACTCCAAATGGGGTCCTGAAGATTCAGACACAAATGAAATGACTCAACAACAACCAAAAATGGGGGTAATAGCACCTCTCTCTCTCAGGGCTTCTGTGAGCATCATGTGATTCTGTGTGTCAATTTACACTTTATTAGCTTTGCAAATATTAGCTCTGTAGAAGTGGTCGCTATCATTAACATAGTGATGCAAGACCAGCGAAGCACTTTGCACACATCGTCTCATTTTATCTTTTCAACAGCCCAGGGAAGTGGAGAATATATTTTGCATTTAAGGAAACTGAGGCACAGAGGGATTAAGTAACTTGCCCAAGGTGACCCTTGTACGTATCCAAGGCTGAATTCAAACTCAGGTCTTCTTGACTCCAAGTCTGGCTCTGTTTGTCTACTAGAGACCACCTAAATGCCCAAGATCCCTTTCACCTATGAAACTGTATCATCAGAAAACTAGAAAATTTCTTTTAAAAGTTTTAGTAAGTTCTTTCACTAAAGGCCTCATTTCTCAAATATATAGAGAACTGAGTCAAGTTTACAAGACCACAAGTCCTTCCCCAAATGGTAAATGGATGGAAGGTATGAACAGATAGTTTTCAGATGAAGAAAGCAAAGCTATCTTATAGTCATAAAAAATACTCTAAATTACTGTTGATTAGAGAAATGCAAATTAAAACAATCCTGAGGTATTACCTTACACCTATCAGATTGACTAATAGAAAAAGAAAATGTTGGATGTTGGAGTGGATGTGGAAAAAATTGGAACACATGCATTACTGGTGGATTTGTGAACTTGTTAACTATTTTGGAGAGCAATTTGGAACTTTGCCCAAAGAGCTATAAAACTGCTTGCCCTTTGACCCAGCAATACCATATCACAAAAAGATGTTTTTTAATAGGAAGAGAGCGTATTTGTAAAAAAAATATTTATAGCAGCTCTTTTTGTGGTGGCAAAGAACTGGCAATTAATTGAGGGGATGCCCATCAACTGGGGAATGACTGAACAAGTTATGGTATATGATTGTTATGGAATACTGTTGTGGCTTAAGAAATGATGAGCAGAGTGGTTTCAGAAAAACCTGAAAAGACTTACACGAACTGATGCAAAGTGAAGTGGGCAGAAGGAACGGAATGTTGTACACAGTAATAGCAGTGTTGTGCCAAGACCAGTGAGAAGGACTTAACTATTCTCAACAGTTCAGTGATCTAAGACAGTCCTGATGGACTTATGATGGAAAATGCTGTCTGTCCCCAGAAAAGGCATTGATGGATCCTGAATGTAGATTGAAACATTCTTTTTTTTCATTTTTTTTTTAGGTTTTTTTTTTTGTCTCTTTTCTTTTGCAACGTGGCTAACGTGGACATATATTTGTGTGACTGCACATGGATAGTATATCACATTGTTTGACTTCTCAGCGAGGGGGGAAGGGGAGAGGAAAAAGAATTTGGAACTCAAAATTTTGGAAAACAAATGAAATTGTTTTTACATATAATAGAAAAGACTATTTTTTCAAAAGAAATTATGTCATCATCCATTTTTCCTCAAGCAAAACTGACTCTTGCCTTTTGTTTCCTAGTCCAAAACATCAGAATCAGCGAGGCCCAAGTCAAGAGAAGCCCATGAAACCACCTGGTGTAAGAATGATAAACCAGCTCGGTAAGATCACTGGAAAAGGCCCAGGTGGGAAGGTGGGGCCTTTGACCTTGGCTTGCAGGAGGAGAGGTTGTCTGGAGTTGGGTGCAGTGGCCATGAGGGAGGAGAGGAAAAAGCTGTTGTTGAGAACAGAATTTGGAAAGCCACACACACTTTGCAAGGAGGGAGGTGGGGGGTGTTAGGGCCACAGAATCAGGAGGTGGAAATTAAGTTATTGAGAAGTTTATTGATTGTCACATGCTATGGCCAGAATGCATGCATGTAAGCTGAATACGTGTGTGCAGGGAGACTACAAAATTCCTGCCTTTGTTGTGACTCGGTTGTTTTTCCATCATGTCCAGCTCTTTGTGACCCCATTTGGGATTTTCTTGGCAGAGATACTGCAGTGGTTTGCCATTTTCTTCTCCAGCTCATTTACAGGAAACTGAGGCTATATTTGAGCCCCCAAAGATGAATCTTCCTGGCACTCCTTGGCACCTGCAATTCCCCCAGCTTTTATACCCTCGATCAGACAGCTCTGACTTCTTCTCTTTACTAGCTGACCTAATAGCGATGCCAGTCCTGTTTGTTACCCTGAAGACATTCCATTTTCGAGACCATCCAGAGGTCTCCTGTACAAACAGTTCTGTGGTTATCAGTAAGTCCATGGCTTCCTGTTTCTGTTTTGTAACCTTGTGGGTCAGCACAAAGTATTTTCCCTTATTTCATTATTCTGTTATATTCACACACAGTAGTTTGGATGGTTGTTTTCTGCATCAGTGCCAATGGTGTAGGAGGCTTTGCCGCCTGAGACGTGTGCCTTTTGATGGAAAGGCTCCCATCCAGACACCCGCCAGCTTTTGAAACGTCTTCAGAGCAAATGTGGATCTCTCAGATGCTGGTTATACAGTTCCTTCTAAGATGATGTCCTCACTCTTCACAGGCCCACACAGCTACTCTTTTTCCCTAACAGTCGTAGCCAAGCCTTTATCACACCCGCTGCTGAAACTCTAGATTTAGCTTGGCAGTCCCTAAGCAACCAGTTTAGAAATCCTGGTCTAAAAGGGAACTTGGTATAGTCTGGCTGGACCCATTCTAGAGAGAATCCTCAGGTCTTTCTCTCTAACATTCCCTTTAATGATACACTGGAGAATTTTGCCAGTCATCCAAGTCAAACTCACAGCTTCCACTGTCTCCCCTTTTATGAATGTCAGTCTACTTAACCTTCCCCAGCATTTTCTACATCCCAGATAATGACTTGCCAGTCAGTTTGGGGGCTGCTGAGGACGTGCCAGGGTGTCTCATTTTCAATCTTGAGGCATTACTGCTTTTACAGGCAGCTCCCAGGATTGGAATATGTGGTCCAAAGCAGGGAGCTTTCAGATCTTGGAAAATTGGTTGAGGGAAAGGATATACTTTTGACCTTCCAGTCAGGTGAACTGAAGTAGTGTTTGAACCGACGGGGAAAAGAAGCCAAACTGTTTTCCCCAGGGATATCACCCAGAGCATCAAATCTCTTGTGCATTCTTGAGTTTCCCTGGCACTTGGGCTCACATGTCTGTATACATCTGTCTGCCCAGGGCTCAGTGTCCCAGACAAGTGGCCATCTCGGGCTTCCCAGCTCCAGTGGCTGGAGCTGTCTTCCTCACTTCCTGCTTCCTTGTCCTCAATGGTGGTGCAGTGGAACTTCAGCTCTTCTGAGCTGCCGTTCTTGCTGAGAGGACCAGAATGGGGAGGGGAAGGGGGCTGACAGAGATTTTCAGGAGTCATTGAAGTGATCTGTATTCAGACTCTCTAGAATGCTTTCTCTGTTGCCTTCTGAAAGGAAAAGGAAAAAAACAGGGATTGGAATCAGCAGGATCCCAATGAAATGAGACCAATGTGACAGAAATCATATTTGGAAAATACTCTGAATTATCAAAATCCGGGACTAGGCTTAATATAATATTACTAAAGCATCTTTAAATCTCTAAAACATGAACTGTACAGTAAGAAGGAATGTTGGATCTTTGGGCTCCCCCCTCCCACACCTTGACATACTGTCTCAGGCTCAGCCAATGGCTGTGATCTCCACCAAGGGCATTTATAGTGTGTTTGAAGACATCTTTCCTTTGTCAGGGCACAAGGTAAAGAGATGCCTTCTGGAAATGCTGGCAGATTCTCATCACTCGCAGGGAGCCAGTGAACTGCTTTTGAGTGTTTGAACTCGGCTTCTGCCACAGTGGACTTTCAGACCTGGGCTCAGCCATTTGCGCTTCATTTTTTTGAAGGGGAATTCAGAAAATTCTAGAACGCCTTTGTTCCTCCAGCCTAGAATCAGCTGCCCAGAAAGTAGCCTGCTCTTCTCTCAGGGCCCAGAGATATCTTGGTGCTTAAATCATCTTAACACAGTGTTTCTGGGGGAGTGGGGGGTGGAGAATGCAGGGAGACAGGAGGAGGAGGGGAGAGAAAGGACCCTTTAGTGCTTGCTCCTCAGGGGCCTTGATAAATCCTATGTGGTTTGACAGAGAGATCTGGTGCTGTTTGTATGAATGTACTGCCACTGAGGTGTGTAGATGAGCCAATGCTCACCTGAATTTTTCAGGTCCTCATTGGTGATTTCATCCACGTGGTTATGAAGGTGTTCTTCTCTTGTACAGGACAACTCATCCATACCTTTGAATCTTGGGAGCCATCCGGGTCACTAAGGGATTAGATGGCTTACCTTGAACTCCGGGCTTCCTGCCTGTGAGGTTGGCTCTACCTACTCTGGCCCATCCCTCTCCTAATGCGTATCAGCATGTGTGTAGACACGAAGGGCAACTCTGTCATCATGTCAAGGTGTCCTTATTTGAAATCTGGGGACAAAACCAAACCAAGCTTTGGTAGGTGAAGAAAGTAAGGTCTCTTGGGCCAGCAGTAACAATCTGGCAAACATTTGTCCCGTACCAGGCAGAGAGCCTCATGAATAGAGAACTGGCTCATGGGCAAGGCCTTCCATTGCCACATCCTGACTTCATGACCCTCTGCCAATGACAACAACCTTTCAGGGTCCCAGACAACTCTAAGTCTCTGGAGTTGCTGAGCGGGAGACTGTGAGCATTGAAAGACAGGAGTTACCTCACCCAGAAATGCCCTCAAACAGTGAAATCACAATGCCAGGGTGTGGTTGCCGAGGTGGAAAGGAGTCCTTGTGGAGCTTAAATCTGGAAATCTCTACAGGGACGAGTTCATGCAAATATTTCCTGGGAGACCTGGAAAGAGAGCAAGAACACCGAGGGACAACCCAAACATCACTTGGGAGTGGCTCCTGAGCCCAAACTTAAAGGAAGCTAAATGGTGGAAGGGAAGAAGGACAGCCATGTAGGCACTAGGGCAGGCTGGGCAAAGGTGCAGAGGTGAGAGAGGAAATGTCATACATCGTCCAGTTTGGTCAGAATTCAGACTATGAGAAACAGATGTGGAAGTGTAGATGGAAAGCAGACCCAAAAGATCTCTAAATGCCAGATAAACAGCTATCCTAGAAGAAAGAGAGCCATTGGAACTCTTGAGGAGGGAAAGGGCATGGCAAAACCCCTGCTTTAGGATGACTGGAGACAATGGACTAGCCAGAAGAGAGACTAGCCTCATTACAGACCATTTTAATAGTCCACAGAAAGTGTCTATAGTCCCAGCTTCCCAGTGAGGAGAACAGGACATCTCTCTGACTGGGATCTTCTACGTGTCTCATCTAGTTATCTAGGACTTTGAATTCCCAGTGGACCTTCTGCCTTTGGGGAGTAAGCCCAGGATTTCCAGCCCTCTTGCACCATTTTCCATCAGCAGACGATTCTGAGGCCTTGTGAGAAAAGCCCGGAAGGCCAGACAATTGTGGGAGGCTCTGGCCTTGCCTCCCTCCTGGCTTTTCTTCTGTCATCTGGGGACATCTTGGGTGACAAATCCAGTTCTATTTAGTTGGACCCTTCCCAGTCTTTCTCAGGAAATTAACAAAACAAAACAGAACCAGCTCCAGGGAAATTGAATAGATTCCGAGATTTGGGAAAACAGCAGTGAGGACTTGCTTTTACCTCAGCTCCAAGACCCATCCCTACTTGAATGAGTTTTTTTAACCTCATAATATTCCCTAGAAACTTAATTGTGGTGACCTTTTGCTTCTAGGAAGTGAAATCATTTTATAAAAATGATTTGACCTTTTAAAGAATATTTTCATAGGGTTTAAAGAAGCTGAAAAGCACCTTCAGGATTCCTGAGGAAAGCAAAGGAAATTAAAGTGACTTGGCCAAGATCACACAGACACTAAGTGGTAGTCAGCCTTCAAACTAGGCGCCTAAGACACTGAAACCAGGCTTCTGTACTTTGCCTTCTAAGGGATTAAAGGGTTACTTTGCTGTAGCAAAGTATGTTGATCAGTGCAGAAACTTCCTTCAAGTTAAATAATCCCCTTCCCAGACCCAAAGTGAGTCTGGGAAAGAGTAAGGCCTCCCTCTCCCCCTGTCGTCCATCCATCCTTTCCCATTTCCTGCCACCTGGCCTCTTTTGCAAGTCTTTTTGGACATTGGCACTGTAGGATTTTACACTTTAATTTTCTTCATAACAAAGGCCAGAATGGTGGAGAAATGATGCCTCAAGGAAAGGAGGCATCTGAGAAACTGTCAGGGAAAGCGTTGGCTCCCAACACGCCCATTTCTGGGCTCCCAGGAAGTGAACCCACTGTGGGTTTCTTTTGTGGCTCCCTCAGCCTTTTGTGTTGGGAGGCCACTGAGGCCCACATGACCCAGACTGCCCATGGGGCGGTCTTTGAATCTGAGATTGGGTTTCAGTTTTAGTCTACTCCCCAAGCCCCTCAGCACGAACTCATTAAAATCCCAGCAGGAGATCAGCGCTGGGGAAGAGGGCACTGTAGCATTTCTCTGTCAAGGGCTCGCTACCCTTCTTTATTGAAGCACTGCACTGCCACCTCGTGGAGAGCAGGGTTTACTCATCTCGTCCCCATGATAGAACTTTTCTGCTCATTTTCTCCCAATTTTTCCTTTCCACTTTCATGTCTTCTTTTCTTTATTTTTCTTTCTTTCCTTGACTGCATTCTCTTCCCATTTCTTATTTTCTTTTCTCTCCTTTTTCTCTTCCCCTTCTTTGTTGTTTTTTTTCTGTCTCTAGATTTCAACTTGCAACATTTGATTCTCATTGCTAAAATATCATTCCTTTTCTAAGTTCTAACATCCTTTCAAAATGGGAGACCTTGATGGGGCAGAGGAGGCAGTGCTCCATGGGAGACATATTCCCTAGTTTATCCACAGTCAGTATCCCCGCCTGTGTGCCTTCAGGACCAGCCACGTGGGTAATTCCAAACAACATCCCCATTAGGATTTGCCAAATTGATGGTAACATTCATTGTTGTACCCTGGACATGCCTTTTTTTACTCAGAGGAGCAGGAGGGGAAGGTAGGTTGGAACATTCTGATGGACAGTTGGGCAGGCACTTAGAATCCACCATAGGCATAATCCACAAAGTAGATCATTTGTAGAAAATTAATTCACCATTGAGCTATGTATTTCTTTTCTCTAAAATCCCTGAAGATTCCAGTTCAGATCCGTTTCTCAGTCAATGAAAAGTTACCAAATATGTGCTGTGTACATGTCAGGCACAGTGCTAAGAACTGAGAATGCAAAGAAAGGCAAAAGGCAGTCCCTGTCCTCAAGGAGGTCAGTCTGATGGGGAAGACGACATGAGAACAACTACATATTAACAAAATATGTACAAGATAAACTGGCAATAATCAGTGGAGAGAAAGCAGTAGAAGTAGCAGGAATTGCAAAAGGCTTCTTATGGAAGGATTTTTCCTGGGACTTGCAGGAAGCCAAGAGACAGAGATAAGGAGGGAGAGCATTGCAGGCATGGAGGATGGCCAGAGTTGGGAAAGGGAATTAGAATTGGAGATGGAGCAAGTCCAAAGTCCCTCAGAGTGTGTGACCTGGAAGGCTCTCCTCATCTCACACCTCATCCATTCCCAGTCCAGTAGATGACCTGCTCCTGGCTCCTTCAGCCGTTACTTAGGGAAGACTGAGGATAAGCCATCCCTGGCTTGGCACATAGAGCTGTGCTATCATATGAGGTCCAAGGCTTCCAGCACCACTGGCAGTGTGTAACTGTGGTTTCTCTTTCAGGCCTCCACCTCCCATCATGATGGATGCCCAGGACCCTGACTATACACATTTTACAAACCAGCATAATTCCACGCGGCCATTTTCCAAACCTGAGTCATCTCATAAAGGTATGAGCAGGAAGTATGGCTACTTCATGATGCCCTGAGGACCTCTAGGCCCTGGGAAGCAGTCAGGGATGAGCTAGCCACATTGTCAGAGATGATTTCCCACCTGAGACTGTAGCCGAGTTCATTGTTCTGAACTTTGCAATGGAATTTTTTGGTATTGGTGTCCATTGGGGGAAGGAAATAATTATTTTTTAATACTTATTATGTGCTAGGCATTATGCTAAGCACTTGACAAACATTAACTCACTTGATCCTCATAAGAACTCTGACAGTTAGGTGTTGGGATTATAAATACCCCATTTTACGCTTGAAGAAACTGAGGTAGACAGAGATGAAATGACATGCTTAAGATGACACAGCTTGCAGATGTCTGAGGCCAGATTTAAACCCAGGTCCTCCTGCCTCGAGGCCCAAGGCTCTATCCACCGCACCACCTACATGCCTGTGAGAGTGGAGGGAACCAGGGACCATGGACTGTGAGTGAGAAACTGTGTCCTGTGTTTGCCATAAACTGATGTAGACCTCCTTAATCTAGTACTGGATACTTGAGTATTTAAAACAAAGTAAACTGGCTTAGTAGAAGTTGAGATCACAGTGGTAAGGGACCCTAGAGGCCAAATTGTCCATCTCATACCTGGGCAAGGCTCCCTCTGCATCCAACTTGCTGTGGAGGCATCCAGGCTGCTCTTAACCGTCCTCCAGAGATGAATCTGCCCCCCTCTCCAACCTCTCCCTACGTTCTACGTTTGGATGTTTCCAGTAGGTAGGAATATTTTCCTTACTCAGTGTGCCCATGAGCTCATCAGTGTCCAAATTGCCTCTCATGGGGCAGCCCTTGATTTCTTTCTATTTGCCGTCATGAGATTCTTTATCCACACTAGTAGGGATCCCAGTATGTTGTATGACTCTTAACCATTTCTGTCCTCCTAAAAATGCCACTGAGGGGTTCTCCCAAGGAGTAGGGAAGTGGTCTTTCTCATAGCCTCCTGACATCTGGAGGCTACCATTGGAGCATCTGGTCCACCCACTTGTTGGGCCTCATTGTCACCATGTGACCAGCCTATCTTTCTCATCGAAATGCTCCTTTTTATGGTCTCTTTGATCTTCCCAGCCACATCAGTTCCTTGAGTGTGATGGATCACAGCTGACACAATCCTGCCATGAGCCTCCCTAGAATGCTTAGCTTTGGGACTTGGGGGATGACATTTCAGCCCTCAGAATCCTGTGGTGTCACCAGAAAAATCCCCCATCCCAAAAAAAGGAGGGGAGAGACATTCATTTTAAGAAGAAGTGTAACGTCATTAAAAGAATTATGCAGTTTCTTGAAGGCAACTCATGCTGCTGTTCTGCACCTCAGGACGCTCCTTGTCATCTATCCATTGTGTCTGCCTGAGGTCTAAGTTAGTCCGTGGGTCTATATGTGAGTCTACACTTGAGTCTACAGGGTCTGACGCATTTAAGCACTTAATAAATACTTTGGGATTTGTTGTGACCCTTTCTTGTACATATGTGTGTATATAACATACACGTATCTAAATCTTTCCACCAGCCGCCTGTCTGCATCTCTAGATTGTCTGGCACGTAGTGAATCTTAGCTGCCTGGCTAGCCTGCTAAACTATCCCCTGGGTTGGGCATTCCTGTGCATACTATGGGCCATCCCTTTGGTGGCTTTCTTTCCTTTCATGACAGTCAAAGCCCCATTTGCTGCTTCGTTCCAGGACTCTTTGTCCTGCCTGCTCAGGCCAAGCAGAAGCAGTCTCATTGTTCTGCCATGTGTCAGCCCACCAGGCAGCTCTCATGTACACTGTCTTATCTTCTCTGACCCCACAGCTCTTGTTTCTTTCATTGATGCTCAGCTAGTACGATCATGAGGGTCCTTACCATTTGGGCCAGCTGCCATAGGATACTGTCCAGCTTACAGGATTCTCCTAAGCTGTCAACCACTCTACTCCAGATGTGGGCGGGCCAAGAATGGTACTTCCCTGGGCCTACCCAGGTTGTGTCTCTCAGTCATCAAAGGCTAAAGTTTGGTTATCCCACCACTGACTCTTCCTTTGGGTCACCAGACCCCTCCAGACCATTTTTCAGATGAATTTCTGTGCAGCCACATTCCTCCTCCCATCTTGGACTTCTTTTTTAAAGTATTTTAGTTTTTTCCAGTTACATGTAAAGATAGTTTTCAACACTCATTTTTAAAATAAGATTTTGGGTTCCAATTTGTTTCTCCCCCACTTCCTTCCATCCCCTGTCTTGCCTCCCCAAGACAACAAGAAATCTGATATCGATCATACATGTTCAACCATATCAACATATTTCCACATTAGTCGTGTTTCGAGAGAAGAAGCAGAACAAAAGGGACAAATCACCAAAACCATTTTAAAAAGAAAAAATGGTGTGCTTCCGTCTGCATTCAGATGCCATAGTTCTTCCTCTGGATGTGGACGGCATTTTCCGTCATGAGTCTTTTGGAGTCGTCTTAGATCATTGCGTTGCTGAGAAGAGCTTGATCATTGTCGTACTTGATCATTGTACATGTTGCTGTTGCTGTGGACAGCGTTGTCCTGGTTCCGCTCCCTTGACTTGGTGTTAGTTCTTGCGAATCTTTTCAGGTTTTTCTGAAAGCATCTTGCTTGTTATTTCTTAGAGAAGTAGTATTCCATTACACTCATATACTATAGCGTAGCTATTCCCCAATGGATGGACATCCCTTCAATTTCCAGTTCTTTGGCACTACAAGAAAGAAATGTTATGAATATTTTTGTAGCTGTGGATCCTTTTCTCTTTCTTTATGATCTCTTTGGGATACAGAGCTAGAAGTGGTATTGCCAGATCAAAGGGTTTGTGTATACATAGTCTGATTATCCTTTGGGCATAGTTCCAAATTGCTCTCCAGGATAGTGGAATCAATTCACAACTTCACCAAAAATTCATTACTATCTCAATTTTTCTGTGCCTTGTCCAACATTTATCATTTTCCTTTTCTGTCACATTAGGCCATCTGATCGATATGAGGTGCTGTCTCAGAATTATTGTCATTTTCATTCCTCTCCTTGATAGTGATTTAGAGCATTTTTTTATGTGACTTTACTTTTTTAAAAAATCTTATATCCTATATTTTATGCACCTAAAAGCATATTACGAGAAGAGGTCCATGAGACTGACAAAGGGGTCAATGACACAAAAATGATTCATTAGATTAAATGATGGACTAGATAAATTGGATAAGATGATGTCTAAAGACACTCCCAACTATAAATCCCTGGTCCTCTGTGGTATTTAAAGAAATGTTTTATTTCAATCATATAAAAGTCCTGTATATTCATTTATATACAAGAGAACATCACTTAGAAATGACAGCTATACTCTCCCTCATTCTGTTGGCATTTTAACAAATAACTTATTTATTTTTAGTTTTCCACATTAACTCACATAAGACTTTGAACTTTCTCCCCCATCCTCTCCTCCCTCCTCCCCAAAATGGCCTGCAGTATGATATAGGCTCTACTTATGCATTCATATTAAACCTATTTTCATATTAGTCATGATATAAAGAAGAATTAAATCTAATGGGAGGAACCATGCGAATGAAGAAATAAAACAAAATAACAAAAGAAAAGGAGAAAAAATAGTATGCTTCCATATAGATAGTTTTAATTTCTTCATCTGAAAACTGCCTGTTGATATCCTTTGACCATTTTTCAATTGGGGAATGACTCTTATTCTTATTAATTTGACTCGGTTCTCAATGTATTTGAGAAAAGAGGCCTTTATCAGAAACACTGGCTTTAAAAGTTGTTCCCCAGCTTTCTGCTTTCCTTCCAATCTTGGCTGCATTGATTTTGTTTTTGCAAAATCAGGAGTGGGGAACCTGTTGCCTTGAGGCCACATGTTGCCTTCTAGGTCCTCAAGTGTGGCTATTTGACTGAATCCAAACAAAAAGTATTTGTTCTGTAAAACTTGGTCAGAAGGCTGCATCCGGGCACCTAGAAGAATACATGTGGTCATGAAGTTGCAGGTTCCCCACCTCTGTGCAAAACTTTTATCAATTTGATGTAATCAAAATTATCCATTTTGTACGTCACAATGTTTTCTATCTCTTGTTTGGTCATAAATTCTCCTCTCCTTGGATCTGACAGGTAAATTATTCCTTACTCTCCTGATTTGCTTCTTGTATCACCCTTTGTGTCTAAAGCACACACCGTTTTGACCTTATCTTGGTACTTGGTGTGAGATGTTGGTCTGTGCCTAGTTTCTGCCATGCTAGTGTCCAGTTTCCCAGCAGTTTTTGTCAAATAGAGAGTTCTTATCTCAGAAGCTGGAACCTTTGGGTTTACCAAACAGCAGATTACTATACTCATTTACTCCACTGTCTTGTGTACCAGATCTATTGTGCTGATCCACCACTGTGTTTCTTAGCCAGCAGCAAATAGTTTTGATGACAGCTGCTTTATAATGCAGTTTTAGATCTGCCTAGGCTGCCTTCTTCAGCATTTTCCCCAATAATTCCTTTGCTATTCTTGACCTTTTCTTCTTCCAGATGTTTCTTATTATTTGTTTTAGTTCTACAAAATATTTTTGGTAGTTTGTTATGGCACTGAAGAAATAAATTGATTTAGGTAGAATTGTCACTTTCATTATATTAAATTGGCCTACCTATGAGCAGTTAACATTTTTCCAGCTGTTTAGATCTGACTTTATTTTTGTGGAAACTATTATGTACCTGTTTACATAATTCTAGGGTTTGTTTTGGCTGATGGAATCCCAAATATTTTATATTCTGTACAGTTCTTTTCAAAGTAATTTCTCTTTCTATCTCTTATTGCTGAACTTTGTTGGTATTATATAGAAATGCTGATGATTCATATGAATGTATTTTATATCCTGAAACCTTCCTAGATTTGTTAATTATTTCAAGTAATTTCTTAGTTGATTCTCTATACCATCATAACATCTGCAAAGAGTGTTACTTTTATTTCCTCATTTCCTAGTCTAATTCCTTCAATTTCTTTTTCTTCTCTTATTGATATAGCTAATATTTCTAGTATCATATTGAATAAAGGTGGTGAATGGACATTTTTATTTCACCCCTGATCTTTTTTTTTTTTATTTAACTTTTAACATTTATTTTCACAAAATTTTGGGTTACAAATTTTCTCCCCTTTTATCCCCTCCCCCCCCCAAACCCAAGCATTCTAATTGCCCCTGTGACCAATCTACTCTCTCTTCTGTCCTCCCTCTCTGTCCTTGTCTCTGTCTTCTCTTTTGTCCTGTAGGGCCAGATAGCTTTCTTTACCCCTTAACCTGTATTTCTTATTTCCCACTGGTAAGAACATTACAGTTGATCCTAACACTTTGAGTTCCAACTTCTTTAGCTCCCTCCCTCTCCACCCCTTCCCTTTGGAAGACAAGCAATTCAATATAGGCCAAATCTGTGTAGTTTTGCAAATGATTTCCATACTAGTTGTGTTGTATAGGGCTAACTATATTTCCCTCCATCCTATCCTGTCCCCCATTACTTCTATTCTCTTATGATCCTTTCCCTCCCCATGAGTGTCGGCCTCGGATTGCATTCTCCTCCCCATGCCTTCCCCTCTATCCTCCCCCGCATCCTGCTTGTGCCCTTGTCCCCCACTCTCCTGTATTGTGAGATAGGTTTTCCTATCAAAATGAGTGTGCATTTTATTCTTTCCTTTAGTGGAATGTGATGAGAGTAGACCTCATGTTTTTCTCTCACCTCCCCTCTTTATCCCTCCACTAATAAGTCTTTTGCTTGCCTCTTTTATGAGAGATAATTTGCCCCATTCAATTTCTCCCTTTCTCCTCCCAATATTTCTCTCTCACTGCTTGATTTCATTTTTTTTTAAGATATGATCCCATCCTCTTCAATTCACTCTGTGTACTCTGTCTCTATGTATGTGTGCGTGTGTGCATGTGTGTGTGTGTGTGTACTCCCACCCAGTACCCAGATACTGAAATGTTTCAAGAGTTACAAATATTGTCTTTCCATGTAGGAATGTAAACAGTTCAACTTTAGTAAGTCCCTTATGACTTCTCTTTGCTGTTCACCTTTTCCTGGTTCTCTTCATTCTTGTGTTTGAAAGTCAAATTTTCTTTTCAGCTCTGGTCTTTTCATCAAGAAAATTTGAAAATCCTCTATTTCATTGAAAGACCATTTTTTCTCCTGAAGTATTATAGTCAGTTTTGCTGGGTAGGTGATTCTTGGTTTTAGTCCTAGTTCCTTTGACTTCTGGAATATCCTATTCCATTCCCTTCGATCCCTTAATGTAGAGGGTGCTAGATCTTGTGTTATCCTGATTGTATTTCCACAATACTTGAATTGTTTCTTTCTAGCTGCTTGCAATATTTTCTCTTTCACCTGGGAATTCTGGAATTTGGCCACAATGTTCCTAGGAGTTTCTCTTTTTGGATCTCTTTCATGCGGTGTTCTGTGGATTCCTTGAATATTTATTTTGCCCTCTGGTTCTAGAATCTCAGAGCAGTTTTCCTTGATAATTTCATGAAAGATGATGTCTAGGCTCTTCTTTTGATCATGGTTTTCAGGTAGTCCCAGAATTTTTACATTGTCTCTCCTGGATCTATTTTCCAGGTCAGTTGTTTTTCCAATAAGATATTTCAAATTATCTTCCATTTTTCCAATCTTCTCGCTATGTTCTGTGATATCTGTCTTTCTCACAAAGTCCTTAGCATCCATCTGTGCCATTCTAGTTTTGAAAGAACTATTTTCTTCAGTGAGCTTTTGAATCTCCTTTTCCATTTGGCTGATTCTGCTTTTGAAAGCATTCTTCTCCTCATTGGCTTTTTGAACCTCTTTTGCCAATTGAGTTAGGCTAGTTTTCAAGGTGTTAATTTCTTCAACATTTTTTTGGTTCCCCTTTAGCAGGGAGCTGATCTGCTTTTCATGCTTCTCTTTCATCCCTCTCATTTCTCTTCCCAGTTTTTCCTCCACCTCTCTAACTTGATTTTCAAAATTCTTTTTGAGCTCTTCCATGGCCTGAGCCCATTGGGTGGGCTGGGGCACAGAATCCTTGATTTCTGTGTCTTTGTCTGATGGTAAGCATTGTTCTTCCTCATCAGAAAGGAAGGGAGGAAATGTCTGTTCTCCAAGAAAGTAGCCTTCAATAGTTTTATTTCTTTTCTCTTTTCTGGGCATTCTCCCCAGCCAGTGACTTGACCTCTGAATATTCTCCTCACACCCACCTCACCTCCTGGTCCTCCCAGCCAGCGTTTGGGGTCTGAGATTCAAATGCTGCTTCCAGCCTTAGGGCTTTTGGCGGTGGCAGGGCTGCTATTCAGTGTGAGAATTAAGTTCAGGTGGTCAGGTCGGGGCAGGGCCGCCTCTCAGGCTCAGTTCCCTCAGGGGGTTTATGTACAGACCTTCCACAATGGATCCAGGCTCCCGCCCGCTTGGGGAGCCCCTGTCTGCAGCCGCCTCTCAGCTTCTATCTCCCGGGGGGGCCCGAGCCATGGGGGCACCCCACTCCCCTCTCGACCCGCCAAAGAGACTCTCTCACTGACCCCCGTCACCTGTGGGTGGAGGTACTTGTGCGGCCACTGGAGATTCCGTCCCTGAAGCCTGCTCGGGTCTGTTCTTCTTGATGCCGTGGCCGCCGCAGGTCTGGGCTGGGCTAGGCTCCGCGTCTGCAGCGCGACGGACCTTTTGCGAGAGGTTTGCAGGTCCCTCTGTGGGTGGAGGGACCCGCGTGGCCTCTGGAGATCCCGTCCCTGAAGCCCGCTCGGATCTTTTCCTCACGGTGTCGTGGCCGCTGCAGGGCTGCCCTCAGCTCCCAGTCCCGGCGCCCAGTCCGCGGCGCGAAGGACCCCCCCGTGAGAGGTTTGCAGGTCCCTCCGGAGCAGAAATCTCCCTCGCTCCAATATTCCGTGGCCTCTGGGTGCAGAATTCCCCGTGAGTTGGTCCCCTCTAGCCGTTGTGTGGGTTGTGGGTTCGGAGCTGTGTGTATGTGCGTCTTTCTGCTCCTCCATCTTGGCTCCCTGCTCTCACCCCTGATCTTATTAGAAAGGTTTCTCGTTTGTCCCCATTACATATAATGTATGTTCATGGTTTTAGGTAAATGCTCCTTTCTCAGATAATTTATATCGTATTGGAATGAATTGTTCTTTAAATATTTGGTGGAATTCACTTGTAAATGCATCTGGCCAAGGAGATTTTTTTTTTCCCTAGGGAGTTCAGTTTTTTTTTAAATTAATTTATTTGATTTCAGTTTTCAGCAATCACTTCCGTAAGTCTTAAATTTTCTCTCCTCCCTTCCTCTTCCTTCCCTGAGATGGTATGCAATCTTATATGGGTTTTATACATACTTCTTTTTTCTGAAATAGGGTTATTTAAGTATTTTATTTCTTCTGTTAATCTGGCAAATTTATATATTTTGTAAATATTCATCCATTTCCCTTAGATTGTCAAATTTATTGACATACAGTCGGGCAAAATAGCTACTAATGATTGCTTTTATTTCCTCTTCATTCATGGTGAATTCACCCTTTTCATTTTTTTTTTTTTACTGGTGCTTTGGTTTTCTTTTTTCTTTTTAATCAAATTAAGCAGAGGTTTATCTATTTTATTGGGTTTTTTTTTTCATAAAACAGCTCTTAGTTTTTATTTATTGGTTTGATAGTTTTCCTGCTTTTAATTTTATTAATCTCTTTTGATTTTCACAACTTTTAATTTAGTGTTTAATCGGGGATTTTTAATTTGTTTGTTTTCTAGCTTTTTTAATTGCGTGCCCAATTCATTGATCTGATCTCTCTCTGTTTTATTCATGTAAGCATTTAGAGATATAGAATTTCCCCTAAGTAGTCCATTGGCTGCATCCAATCAATTTTGGTGTGTCATATCGTTGTCATTCTTTTTGATGACATGATTGGTTGTATGATTTGTGTTTTGACCCACTCATTCTTTAGGATTAGATTATTTGATTTCCAATTAGTTTTTGTTTTATCTTTCCATGACTTTTTATTGCATGTAATTTTTATTGCATCATGATCTGAAAAAAAGATGCATTTAGTCTCTCTGCATTGGATTGTGACGTTTTTCTGTATTGCTGCATCATTGCATTTTGTGTAGACAGTTGGAAGCCCTATTTGTTGATCTTTATTTCTCTGTTTGTATTTTCTCTGAAGTTCATGGTGCTTTTTACCCTGAACTAAGTGAGTGATACATGTGCTTGATTAAAGTGGGTTGTTGACCCCTTTCCTTTCAGAAAAGCCGATCTTGAGAACCTGTTCAGCAGGCCCTGTTATGTATGCCAAGGTCCTTGCTGTTACCACTTCTGCCCACTGCCTCCCTCAATCTCCCTTCCTTTTATCATACAGCACACTTTTACTTTTTCCCTTCCCCATCTACTTCCCTATTGGGTAAGATAGATTTCTTTGCTGAACTGAACATGTATGCTATTACTGTTTTGAACCAACTACAATGAGAATAAGATGCAAACAATGCTCACCCACTCCTTTCTTTCACTCCGTTGTAACTGGTCTTTCATGCCTCCTCATGTGTTATCATTTAACCCCTTCTGCCTCTCTCTTTCCTCTTCTCTCAACAAAATCCTTTCCTTCACTCCTATTTTTTTTATCGTTGCACCAAAGTCAACTTATACCCATACCCTCTACGTAAGTATGCTCTTTCTAACTGTCCGAATATAGATACAGTTCTTTCTTTTTTTCAGTTTATTTATTTATTTATTTTTAGTTTATAACATTGACTTCCACAAGCTTTTCAGTTTTAAATTTTCTCCCCCAGCCTCCCCTCCCCCTTCCCCAAGACAACATGCAGTCTGATATAGGCTCTACATATACATTCACATTAAACACATTTTCACATATGGAAATGGTTCTTAAGAATTACAAGTATCATCTTCCCATGAAGGCATTGTAACAGTTTAAGCTTATTGAGCACCATATTTTTGCTTTCTTTCCTGTTTATCTTTTTATGCTTCTCTTACATCTTGTATTTGAAGATCAGATTTTCAATTTAGCTTTGAGCTTCTCATCAGCAAAGTTTGAAGTCCCCTATTTCATTGAATATCCATCTTTTCCCCTGAAAGATTATGCTCAATTTTGGTGGTTGATTCTTGGTTCTAATGCAAGTTCTTTTGCCTTCTAAAATATCATATTTCAAGTCCTTTTTTTCCTTTAATGTACATGCTACTAAGTCCTGTGTAATCCTTTTTTTTTTTTTTGACATTTTTTTTTTTTATTTAGCTTTTAACATTCATTTTCACAAAATTTTGGGTTACAAATTTTCTCCCCTTTTCTCCCCTCCCCCCCCAAACGCCAAGCATTCTAATTGCCCCTATGACCAATCTGCTCTCTCTTCTGTCATCCCTCTCTGCCCTTGTCTCTGTCTTCTCTTTTGTCCTGTAGGGCCAGATAGCTTTCTATACCCCTTTACCTGTATTTCTTATTTCCTAGTGGTAAGAACATTACAGTTGATCCTAACACTTTGAGTTCCCACTTCTTTAGCTCCCTCCCTCTCCACCCCTTCCCTTTGGAAGGCAAGCAATTCAATATAGGCCAAATCTGTGTAGTTTTGCAAATGACTTCCATAATAGTTGTGTTGTATAGGACTAACTATATTTCCCTCCATCCTATCCTGTCCCCCATTACTTCTATTCTCTTTTGATCCTATCCCTCCCCATGAGTGTTGACCTCAAATTGCACTCTCCTCCCCATGCCCTCCCTTCTATCATCCCCCCCCACTCTGCTTATCCCCTTATCCTCCACTTTCCTGTGTTGTAAGATAGGTTTTCATACCAAAATGAGTGTGCATTTTATTCTTTCCTTTAGTGGAATGTGATGAGAGTAGACTTCATGTTTTTCTCTCACCTCCCCTCTTTATCCCTCCACTAATGAGTCTTTTGCTTGCCTCTTTTATGAGAGATAATTTGCCCCATTCAATTCTCCCTTTCTCCTCCCAATATCTTTCTCTCTCACTGCTTGATTTCATTTTTTTTAAGATATGATCCCATCCTCTTCAATTCACTCTGTGCACTCTGTCTCTATGTGTGTGTGCGTGTGTGCATGTGTGTGTGTGTGTAATCCCACCCAGTACCCAGATACTGAAATGTTTCAAGAGTTACAAATATTGTCTTTCCATGTAGGAATGTAAACAGTTCAACTTTAGTAAGTCCCTTATGACTTCTCTTTGCTGTTCACCTTTTCATGCTTCTCTTCATTCTTGTGTTTGGAAGTCAAATTTTCTTTTCAGCTCTGGTCTTTTCATCAAGAATGCTTGAAAATCCTCTATTTCATTGAAAGACCAATTTTTCCCCTGAAGTATTATACTCAGTTTTGCTGGGTAGGTGATTCTTGGTTTTAGTCCTAGTTCCTTTGACTTCTGGAATATCCTATTCCATTCCCTTCGATCCCTTAATGTAGAAGCTGCTAGATCTTGTGTTATCCTGATTGTATTTCCACAGTACTTGAATTGTTTCTTTCTAGCTGCTTGCAATATTTTCTCTTTCACCTGGGAGTTCTGGAATTTGGCCACAATGTTCCTAGGAGTTTCTCTTTTTGGATCTCTTTCATGCGGTGTTCTGTGGATTCCTTGAATATTTATTTTGCCCTCTGGTTCTAGAATCTCAGGGCAGTTTTCATTGATAATTTCATGAAAGATGATGTCTAGGCTCTTCTTTTGATCATGGCTTTCAGGTAGTCCCATAATTTTTAAATTGTCTCTCCTGGATCTATTTTCAAGGTCAGTTGTTTTTCCAATGAGATATTTCACATTATCTTCCATTTTTCCATTCCTCTGGCTTTGTTCTGTGATTTCTTGCTTTCTCATACAGTCCTTAGCGTCCATCTGTGCCATTCTAATTTTGAAAGAACTATTTTCTTCAGTGAGCTTTTGAATCTCCTTTTCCATTTGGCTAATTCTGCTTTTGAAAGCATTCTTCTCCTCATTGGCTTTTTGAACCTCTTTTGCCAATTGAGTTAGGCTAGTTTTCAAGGTGTTATTTTCTTCAACATTTTTTTGGGTCTCCTTTAGCAGGGAGCTGATTTGCTGTTCATGCTTTGACTTCATGTCTCTCATTTCTCTTCCCAGCTTTTCCTCCACCTCTCTAACTTGATTTTCAAAATTCTTTTTGAGCTCTTCCATGGCCTGAGCCCATTGAGTGGGCTGAGACACAGAAGCCTTGATTTCTGTGTCTTTGCCTGATGGTAAGCATTGTTCTTCCTCATCAGAAAGGAAGGGAGGAAATGCCTGTTCACCAAGAAAGTAACCTTCTATAGTCTTATTTCTTTTCCCTTTTCTGGGCATTTTCCCAGCCAGTGACTTGACCTCTGAATATTTTCCTCATACCCACCTCACCTCCTGATCCTCCCAGCCAGTGTTTGGGGTCTGAGATTCAAATGCTGCTTCCAGCCTCAGGGCTTTGGGCGGGGGCAGGGCTGCTATTCAGTGTGAGATTAAATTCAGATGCTCAGGTGAGGGCAGGGCTGCCTCTCAGGCTCAGTTCCCTCAGGGAGTTTATGCACAGACCTTCAACAATGGATCCAGGCTCCTGCCTGCTTGGGGAGCCCTGGTCTGCCGCTGCCCCTCAGCTTCTGTCTCCCGAGGGGGCCCGAGCCATGGGGGCACCCCACTCCCCCCTCGACCCGCCAAAGGGACTCTCTCACCGACCCCCGTCACCTGTGGGTGGAGGTACTTGTGCGGCCGCTGGAGATCCCGTCCCTGAAGCCCGCTCGGATCTGTTCCTCTCGGTGCCGCGGCCACAGCAGGGCTGTACTCAGCTCCCAGTCCCGGCGCCTAGTCCGCAGCACGAAGGACCTTTTACGAGAGGTTTGCAGGTCTCTCCAGAACAGAAATCTCCCTCGCTCCAATGTTCTGTGGCCTCTGGGTGCAGAATTCGCCGTGAGTTACTTCTTTGTAGTTGTTCTATGGGTTGTGGGTTCGGAGGTATGTGTATGTGCGTCTTTCTACTACGCCATCTTGGCTCCGCCCCAGTCCTGTGTAATCCTGACTATGATTCCTTGATATTTAACTTGTTCCTTTCTGGTTGCTTGCAGTATTTTCTCCTTGACCTCGGTATTCTAGAATTTAGCTACAGTATTCCTTAGAGTTTTCATTTTGAGATCTCCTTCAGGAGGTGATTGGTGGCTTGTTTCAATGACTATTTTGCCATCTGATTTTAAGATATCAGGGAAGTTTTCCTCGATAAGTTCTTGAAAGATGCTATACAGGCTTGTTTTGTTTTTTAAATCATGCCTTTCAATAAGTCTTAAATTATGTCTACTTGATGTATTTCGAAATTGTTTTTCCAAGGAGGTATTTTTCATTTTATTCTTCTTTTTCATTCTTTTGACTGTGTTTGACTGATTCTTAATGTTTCAAAGAGTCATTAGCTTTCACTTGACTGATTTTAGCTTTTAAGGAATCATTTGCTTCCGTTGGCTTTTTTACCTCCTTTTGCATTTGACCAAGTCTGCTTTTTAAGGAGTTGTGTTCTTCAGTCATTTTTTGTGTTTTCTCTTCCAAGCTGTTGGCTCTTTTTAATATAATTCTCTCATATAACTCTCATTTCTTTCCCCATTTTTTTCTACCTCTCTTACTTAATTTATCAAATTCTTTTTTGAGCTCTTCCAAGAGGACTTTTTGGGCTTGAGGCCAATTCATATTTCCCTTTGAAGCATTTTAACCTTATTGTTCTCTTCTGAGTTTATGTTTTGATCTCCCCTGTTGCTGTAACAGCTTTCTATGATCAAGATTCTATTTTTTTTATTTTTTGCTAATTTTTTTTTTGAAGTTGAGCTCTGCTCTTAGGGTACAGGGGGCTGTCCTAAGCTTCTTGAAGTGGGAAATATGGATCTGGTCGCTAGCTTTCTGTGCAGGGACCTCTGGAGCTGGTGGCTTGCTCATTGCACTAGGGTGGTCTGACCTAGTTGTCCCACTTCTGTCCTGGATTCTAGGGCTGACAGTTTGCCTGATGCACAGCTGGAGGCCTCACAGCTGACCTGTGGAACCAGGACCACAAGGCATCAGTTGTTGGTCTATACTGTGGCTAAGAGCTTCCCACTAGCTTGCTTCAATATCACTCTATGCTGGACTATTCTTCCTTTTTACCCAAGTGAGATAGATCTTTCCTGAACTCCTTCTAAGTTACCTTGGACTGGAATTCTTTTAGAAACTTGACTGAACATTGTTTGTGAGGAAAATCAAGGAGAGCTCAGGCAACTTCATGCCTTCTCTCCCTATCTTGGCTCTGCCAGATCCCATCTTGTACTTATGAAGTTGGTTATTTGAACCAGAGTGGTAGGCTTTATTTTTTATCTCTTTTAAATTTAACCTGATTAGCTTGAGCCCAGCGTTCATTGCCATAAAGAGCAGGTGAGCAAGAATTTCCTCCCGTGAACCAGAATGTTTCCTAATCTGTTGGTGACTGCTGTGCTCCAGTTTTCATACTATCCTGATAGTATTGATAGCATTTATTTTACTTTCTCTTTTTAAATTCTGAACCTCTCAAATTTCAACACGTCACTAGACAATAAGATCAGAAAACACAGGCTTGTTCATGGAATTCTGATGTTACAATGTCTAGTTTTTCTAGGCATCTAAGAAGCTGAACATGATGGTAACAGAACTGCCCTGTTGGTCTTAAAAATGTGAATTCCCCCTTGATGCTACTGTTAACATGAAATAGAAGGGTTGAAGATTTGGGGGCGTTTTATTATTTCAAACTTTGTAGGAGGGGGAGGACCTTGTAAGAAATTCTAGAGGCATGTGCTGCTTTCAGAATTTCTGGGAATTATAAGGGTTTTTATCCTCCCTCCCCCCCATACAAAATACTTTAACCAGTTGTAATAGGATGGCTGCAGTGTTGGCAAATGTTGAGTTGAAACTCCAGCATTGGCCCTTATTATTTTGTGACCTCTCAGTTATCTCACTTATAAAATGAATTTGGACCCAGTGACCTTAAGGCTTCCATCCCATTCTAAATCGATGATCATCTCAATGAAATGATGCTCAGCTTGCTTAGTCCAAGTGAGGCTGTTTGAAAAAGCAAAAAACAAAACAGCAGCCACCTTCTGTCTCATTCCCATTCCTTGACACAGATCTGATGTGTTTTAACTTGAGATCCAGAGTAGGTAGTACAGCATGTGATGTCCCTGAAGTTAGACTCTCAGTTCAAATTCTGGCTTTGCCACTTACTACTTGTATGACCATAAGCAAATTACTTCTCCTTTCTACATATTAGGTTCCTCATAAGGAAAACTGGTGGGGGAGAAAAGACAGACTAAATGACCTCTCTGGTTGCTTCCAATTTGAAATCAGTTGTTCCTGTGGTTAATTATTAAAGTCTCGTGAACAAATGGACTCAGAATCAGAGAAAAAAGAAATGTTCTCCTTAGCTCAAGATCTAAATAATGGACTGTCTGGAAGGTTGGATTCAAGAATTTGTCACTGACTTTTTTCTCTCTATTTCTCTTTCTAGGTCACCGTTCCAAGCAGTAAAAACAAAGAACCGGCCTTAAATCTGACTCCCTGTAGTCAGAGTTACTGGATTATATCCGATGCCTTCCTCATTTTGTTTTGTTTTGTTTTCCTCCTAAGTTTGCGTCACCAGAGCTGCATCCTCTCCATTCTCCTGTGGCCGTTCAAAGTACTTGTTCCTTTCCAAGGTTTTGATTCCTCCAGATGACTTGGGCAGTGTAATTATCTCTAGAGCTGGGCTGCAGCCTCAGTATCCACTCCTTTGGGTGAGGGGTTCATTTTAGAGATGTTTGAAATCTCATTTTAGTCCAAGCTAGCAGAAGGAAGCGTTTGCTTTGATGCCCCTCTGACTTTTATTGAAGGAGGCCTTGGCTGCAACCACACAGAACAAGCTCCTGGAAGAAATCATGTCACTTATTTGGGAGGGTTGGCATTCACATTGCTCTGCAAGGAACTGCATCTGCTTCGTAAAGTATGAAAGAAACCAAAAAAACATGACATGCAAAGGGACAAATTACTCGGCACAATGGGAGTCTTTTCTCTTGAATAGTGAAAGCAGAGAGATCTTTGTTATGGATATAAACCTTGGTTCCAGCCCAGTAGGAAAAGTGTTGCAGAGCTCTAGCCTCAGCCTGGGCTCCCCATCCCTTCCTAAGAAGGCAGCTTAGTGTATTTTCTGTGGGCAGAGCTCAAGCCACTTGGAGTGGTAGGCCTTGGCACAAAGGTACAGGCATAATATTTGGCCCCTGTTACACAGAGGCAATGAAAAGTTGACATAGACCATCTTGTAAAACATTTGTTGTTCCTTAATAAAGCCAAGCATGGCATATCAGGAAGAGGAAAGAAGGGTTGAAGGTCTGTCAACCCCAACTCTTAGACCCACTTCATCTGATAAAAGTGCTTGCTTCTTCTGACCTTACAATGCAATCTTCCTTGGCTAGTGAGAAGTCCTGTATCCTTGTAGCCCTCCTCATTGTCTCTTTGGCATGGTGGCTACTTTCCACATGGGCTCAAAGATGTTAAAAATCACCCCAACCCTTCCATGCACACTGGCTTCTAGGTCTTGGCAATGCCTCAGTAACCATTCTGGGTAAAATAACTACTCAGCAATAGTCTTCTTGGAACACTTCATGCTCAGAAAACAGGAACTAATTGACGCCCTAGAGAAACCAATCTTCCAGCCTTGATACTGCTCCATGCAAGCTAACTTCCTTGCTCGTTTAATGGAAATGGAAAGTAGGCAATGGCAGTTACTTCTCAGTCCTGCTTGTTTGGGGTTTTCTCTGAGTGATTTGCACCCTGCATGTTGGCAAGTGCTCTCTAGATAGACAAGAGAAGTTATTGGAGGGAAGCTAACTTGGCAGCCAGGGTAATTTGGTGCTTTCTCATCTGTAGTCAGAACATACTCTCTGAAAACAGTCTACAGGACTCTCTCATTCTCTGTGAAGACCTTGAGTGTCACTAAGCCCGGAGTTTGAGGACCAGTTGGTGCTTGTGGGCAAGGAGCAGAGCTTGTGCTGAAGGGAGAGAAGCAAGAGGGGTAGTGACTTATGGAGCTTCTCTGGGGATGACATCCATTCAGAAGGAGAGAAAGGGTTTGAAGGTAGACAGGAAAATGGAACCGCCCAAACGCTGTCACCTATAGTGAGGCTGCTATCCCCAGACGTAGAGCTGTCTGGCTCTGACGATTGAGGCATTGTTTTACCTGCCCAGTGGTTTGTGTCCCATGTCCTGGCAACAGCAAATTGTGATGATTTTGAAGAAACACGATGCATGGCATCTTTTGTTTTAGTTTTAATTTGGCAAATGGCAGCATCTGCATTTTAAAGTTTTATAAATGTTTATTTTGATGTCTTATGGAAGAGTTGTAACTTCTCTGTTTCTCTGGCCTTCCTCACATTTCCTCCTGTTGTCTTTGGTTTCATGAGATGTCAGCAGGGGCTACTTGTCAGGGTCTGTGGCATCTCTGACACCTCCCCAGATTCTGCCTGTGGCTCACCTGCTGGCGTTGGGTTTAGGGCCAGAGGACAGTTTTCACTGTGATGACTGGCCAATTTAACATCTCTTTAGAACAGTGTAAAGTGTCTGGGCTTTGAAAAGAGAGGAGTTTAAACACATGAGTTTAAAGGGAAGAGTTTAAACCTCTTTGCCTGTTACATGTAACTAAAACCCTTTCATTTTTTAGAAGAGGAGTTTTTCATATGGAATGAATACTCAAGTCCACCCAGTTAAGTCCCACCCCCTCCCCTGCAGTCTTTGCGAAGTGGAGAAGTACCAGAATCTTCCTGCTCTGCTCCAAACCCAGGCCAGTGAGTCAGTCAGTTGTCTGTCTCCTTTATTCTGTGAGAGAGCAGGTATTTCTTACGCTGTTCTGTCCCTCCGTGGAACATGTACAAAGCTAACCTCTATAGGCCAATTATTTTATGGTTTAAGTTTGCAATTCCGATGGAGTGCTCTGAGCTACACAGCCCATCCGCTTTTGTCCCGTGCTATCTGGAAGCTGGACTATCTCCTGCTCTTGATTCCCTTTCTTTTCAGTTCAGGGCCTTGGCTTGCTGATTCCCCTCCAGTGTAAGTGTTGGGGGTGGGACTTGCAGCCTGGTCACTGAATCCACCTCTGACATGTTTCCCCTTCTTCTCATTTTTCCAGTCTTTGTCTCTTCCTGATAAGAACTCATTCAGAGTCCGTGATCTTAAGCCTCTGCTGACTAACTAGAAGGATGGTCCTCTGGATAGAAAGGCAGGGATTAGGTTTCCTATGACAAATAGGATCCTTCAAGATACATTTTCTCTCTGTTCTGGGGCCAAAGAATTGATGCAAAATCTATGGAAGGAAATTAGAAATATTAGACCTTGAACTTCTTTCTCTTGGGTGCCTAGATACTCTACTACAAAGACTAGCTTCCCATGGAAAAAGCAGGGCCCCCACTAGAGCCCACAAGGAGCTCCCTGCTCTGCATCCCAGTCACTATACTGGGCCAGCATCAGGAGTGGCCCCCAGTGGCTTCTGATCACTGGTACTTTGCCGCATTTTAGCCATTTGCCAGTTTGGGGAGTCTCACCAGGAGCCAAAATGGCCAATCTTGTTTTGTTTTGGTTTTTTGGTTTTTTATTTTCTTTCAACTATCAGAAGACCTCCTGTCCATTGAATCCTGTGCCAAATGTTTTATTTCAGAACCTGCTGTTGTCATGGAGGCTTCCTACTTTCTATGTGTATGTTTTTTTTTATATTCAGGGGCTTCATTTTTACTGTGTAGCCTCTGTGTTAGTTGGCTTTGGGAAGGTTGTTCGTGTTTTCAATGCTAATTTATAAAAAGGGAAATCTACTACTCATGGCTATGTGAAAACCCCATTATACAGGGGCCTTTTAATATTTTTTTTTTATTTTTAAAACTGATAAAGTAGGATAAAGTCCAAGATTCTGTACAGCCAACATACAGGCCAAGTATGATGGTTGCGTTTCCTTGGATTCTACTTTGTATCAGAATGCCTTTTTTATTTACACACATACAGCCACCCAATTTAGGACCAGATGACATTTACTTATTTATTTTGTCTGCTTAGAGTCAGAAAAGTGACTATGGAAAGTAATCCCCTTTCCTGTGTCTCCAGTGGTGCCTGCAGGTCATGAAGCCATATTTGCTTCCCTTTTATTGACACCAGCATATCTTTCTTCCTCTGGGCTCTACGCCAAAGGGGAGCTTGACGGGCCCATCCTGTTAATGCTGCAATGATCAGAGTGTCAGCTAAAGTCCTCTTCTTTCTGATGAGATACGGAGACCTAGAAACACCTAAGGCACTCCTTGGTGCTGCCAGTCAAATCTCTTCTTCAGAAATGATCGGACAGGGATCTAGAGAAGTCAGCCAGGGGAGAGGAAACCAGGACACTCTTCAAAGAGTCACTTTTCTGATGAAAGTTGCACTTTAAGACAAAGAAAGAGTGGTGTCTCTGAAAAGCAGTATTGCCTTAAATTCGTTTGGCGTCTCAGTCAAACATATCTTGCTTCTTAACTGTGAGCTCCCCTTCCCCCACAAGCTCTCTGTTATTTATGCCCTGGAGGGCCGGGGCAGCCCCTCCAGTACTTAGGACATCTTCTTCCTCCTGGGGGCTGCAAGCATGTTACAAATTGTACTGTTGTATAGTGCATCCCCATTCATTTCATTTCTTGAGCTTTTGAATCAAGTGTTCAGTGAACAAAATACCTGTTGGAGGAAGAAATTCAATTCCATTGTATACACAGTTTTTAAGGGGCTAATAGATAGCAGTCATTTTTCTTGGCACTGAGGATACAAACGTAAAAGTGAAACAGTCCCTTCCCTCAAGGAGCTTATGTTCTAGTGAGGAGATGCATGTAAACAGTAGGAAAATACAAAATGGATGAATGCAGTGATAACCTTCAGGAGGTATAAATGTTCAGTGACCTGAGTCTCACATGTCAGATAATCAGTTCCAGAATAATTGAATTTTGATTGCACTCATTACAGCATCCATTTAAGTTCTTTGTTCTCTTTTTGGTGACTTCTTACTCACCCTAGGGAGGTGGAAATGAATGAACTCATTGTATTTCACATAGTAGATTGTGAATATAAAGAAGACCCCTCCTCTCACCGTTATTCCTCATAGGCAAAAACTGGCCAAACTTTGTTCTCAGATGGAGTGAACTCAAGTTTGTTTTGAAAGGTTTATTCGTGCCACACACACACACAAACACACACACACACAATACAATACAACAAAACAATATAACTGTAAATTATCACTTTTGTCCATTAAAATGTGTGTAATAACTGTTGCTCACCTCAATATTCTGTGAATGCCATCTGGTAGCATTGCCTGGTCTCACACACATAGGACTGGGACCTCATAAAGGAATCTGGCAGACCGTCTGGAGCCTTGCAGTGTTAACTCTAACACGTGTGTGAGGTAGGAAGTGCCTGTGTATCAATATTTACCTTCCACACTTAATAGCCATTAAAGAGCTCACTTAAAGTAATGCGTGTTGAACACTGTCTCCTGGTAATCTGGATTGTTCTGCGGAGGGTAGGGGAATGAAATGACTAGTTGGGATAATCATGGAGAGTTTCAGAGCTGCCACCTTTCTAGAAAGACAGAAGAGGCAGCATGGGATGCATATTAGCAAAGAAATGCTTTGACCCTGCCTGTAGGAGGTGTTTTGTTCTTACTACACGAGATTCCAGTCCATACGTTGCCCAACATCCTCTAAAGAGTTTCCAGCCCTTTTATTTCAAAAGACATCTTTGAACTCCTGAGTTCTTTTCATGTTCTTGAGGAAACTGTTCTCCGAGACTCCTGAAGCTGTCTCTTTGGCCCTTGTGAAGCCTAAGCCAAATTACGTATTTCAGTATTCACAACACATCCATTAAGGCATTAGTTTATTGAGCTATTGACTGCTGGCTAAAAATTTGACTAAGTTTTCATTTCTGAAGGGCAAAGCCTTGAAAGGATGTGGGAGAAAGGGAGGGGGAACAGCTTTTTAAAATAAGGATTCCTAGAAATGGGATTTTGAGACAAATGTGTCTGCCTAATGCCCTATATTTAAAAGCTGCTCCATGGTGGAGTAACTGAAAGTTTCAATTCTGAAGTACTGGAAATGGGGCAAGGGGAGGGTGTAGGGCAGACATTCTTAGAAATTGAAGGAATCAGCTGTTACTCGGATGTGCGTCTGCTCAGGCCAGAAGTACCCTGACGGTAGATACTGTGAAAATGTGTTTACAGATTGTTTGATGATTTTAAAGGACCTCTGTGAAATTTTAGTATGTTAAAATGTTTAAAATCAGGATGAAGCCGTACCCAGAGACCTCAATGGTCACTCTATAAACACTGACATAATGAACATCCTTGTAGGATATATTTGATAATACTTAGACTGCAGGGAACATGCGGAAATTATGGCAGGAATAAACTATGGTTTTGACCTACAGGAAAATGTCTGTGATGGGTAGCCTTAGTAGAAGCAGCAATGAATGACTGACTTCAAGGTGTCTTTTTACCTGCTGGCAGGTATGGATGGTCTCTTTCCATTCGTTCCTGCTTGGGGCCATGGCCAGCAAGTTGGCTGCCATACACCACATACATACACATTTCCTTGCTGAGATCTTAATAGGAAAATCCTTGTTGTGGTGTTTGTAACTGACCAGATGTCTCCTTGGTGGCTGGGTGGCATAGCTTTGTTCAGTATCCTATTTTACCCTCATTTGAACTTGGAATTTCACTCAGCGTAAATTGCACACTTACAATAATTCATCTATGCAATCTCTCTCCTCAACAGGTCACATCCTATTTTTTTTTAAATCAAGTCTGACATTGAATTTAATGAATAATGTTTTGAACCAAAGGGTCATATGTGTGTAGACCGGCCTGCTTTGTTTCTTGAGGTGAACATTACTGTCGTCTCTTAATAAAATTGTCCTTTTGGTTAGCCACTGCACTGGTCTCCCTCTTTACTTTGTTTCATCATAATAATGACTTGGAAAGTGCTGATGAAGTAGAAGAATTAGGGTAAATAAAATGGGAAGCTTGACTTTTAATGCTTCGAATCATCCATCATTTCATTTACATGAGTCCTCCTTGCATTTGTTCGGATTGAGACCTACCCATGCCATGTCCTCCTCTAAATCCTCCCCATGTGACCCATGCAACAGTCAGTAGGCCTTTCTCTAGGTCCCATCCCTGTGTGGTTCCATTGTCACATGAGATCACTCCCTATCATATTCATTTGCCACAGGAATAATTGATCCATCCTCATATCCCTGAAATGACATCCTTTAAAACCCATTTTGTGCAGTCAGCATTACTGGTAAGACATGGCCCATTTGTTTCCATCATACACCTTGCTATTTCCCTTTGGGTCAATTGAGATTTTTAAGTTGTATTGTTGTGGTATGTCATCATCTCAAGTCATTTTGTATCACCACAAGAAAAAAGATTTTTTTTAAAGTGGTTTCATGTTGGGGAGAATTAGGGACCCCTGGAAATAATGTACAATTTCCTCATTCAAACAAGCCTGCCCTCCTCAAATTCTCAGATCACATCGTAATTCATCTGCAATAATTGTTCAAGGATTCAGAGATGACTATCAATGTTTTGTTTGAGTTGTATATCTTTGGTGCGCAAACATGAAGCCACACTATGGACTAGTCCCCATAGTATTTGATGCTTTGCAAGGTTTACGAACTGGTTTATGTTAAAGTTTGGCATTTTAATTTTGATAAAGATAAGGGTTTCAGAGGAAAAATAATATCAATCATGGTCACCTAATGATCCCAACAATTGTTTTGAGCCAATTAAAATGTCAAAATATTTGTGATTCATTTACTTTTGATAGATTGTAACTAACCTGTTGCAAAAGCATTAGATACTTACCACGTGCCAGGCAATTTGCTAAGTACTGAGAATCCAAACACTAGAAGTAAGACTGTCCTTGTCCTCATGAAGCTTATAGTGAAATAAGGAGAGACAAACCTGGGGAAGCTAAAGTTGGACACGGAGGGGACACACAATTTGGAAATTGAGAAGAATTCATGTGATGCTTGATTCTGGCCAAGATAATGTGAAATTTTCCTATATGAGTCCAGCATCAGAGTCCTATGACAACCAGGGCCAGAAATCAGGTAGCAATTTGAGAACTGCCAGAATTTAAGGTTTGAAGGCTATTTGTCAGGTTAGCTCCATCTCATTTCATGTGGAAATAAGTTCAGTTAGCATTGAGAAGGACAAAGATGACCAAACACTTCTGGAAAGTTTTTTTTTTCTTTTTTCTTGGAACAGTGTTCCTACCACATAGCAAGATGAGCTTGTCTGGCATGGGAACCATGATCCAATAGCAAAGCCAAGTTAGGAGTACTAGCCATTATTGACCTAACTATAGCTTTACAAAAGGTAAATTTCACCTTTTGCATGAAAACTTGATGGAAAGTTCTGACTTTATCTCAGTCTTCAGAAAAATTAATTAAATTGAAAGATGTTCAGAGTTATCCAAATTGGTTGAATTCAGATTAAAATCATCCTCTATTTTTTCTTATCCATATTGAATCCAAAGTATTAAGACTGGAGGTTGGAATCCCTCCTTTTGGAAATGTCCCCTGAAAAAGTTATGCCTCAAGATTCAGATGCAGAATTGAATCCAGGGTAGAAAATGTGCTTGGCAGACGATTTTTGTTTTGTCAAGAGCCTAATATGCCTTTTATAATAAATATCATTTCATATGGCACATACAGGCTTAGAAAGCCCTGTACATCTAGTTTATAACAATAATATGAAGTGACTGCTATTATTATCTCAATTTTACGAAGGATTGGAAAGCTAAATGATTTGCCCAGGATCACATGGCTAATGACAGAAGGGATTTGACCCCACATTTTCTTGACTTTAAGTCAACCACTCTTATCTACTGTGCCATGCTCACTGTCTGCCTTTAAGTTTTACATATATATATATATGTACATATATATATATATACATGTATACACATGCACGTATACACACACATACATCCAGCATATTACTAAGAACATAGGGTGCACTCAGCCAAATATTGCTGTTTCGGTTATCATGCTAGAGTGTTTGACTTTGGGGATGGGAGTGTATGTCTGGATTTAGGGAAAAGTTTTGGGATGGCTTTTGTAGAATGGCTTAAAGCAATGGCCTGAATTATGAATGAGTCAATAAATAAGCATTTATCGAGCCCCTACTATGTGCCAGACTCAGTGCTGGCCCCTGGGGAGAAAAAAACACAAAAATCAAGGCGTTTTGCGGGGCTGGAAATTAAAAAAAGGATGAAACAATCCTTATCTTCAAGAATCTTGTATTTTACTTGGGCCAACAATATGTACGCAAAAGTAAACGCAATAAATACACAAAACAAGTACAAGAAAATGGACTTGGAGATATAAAAAGTAGTTGAAACATCATTTCAAGACCTAACGCAGGAACAATTCTGCTCTTCTTGGAAGGAAGGTCAGTTGCTCAATAAACATTTATTAAGCTCCTGCTGTATGCCTAGCACTATGACAAGCACTGAGAACACACACACAAGGGCAAAACCAATCCTTGTCCTATAGGAAGCCACAAGCTAGCCAGGGAGGCAATATGCAAACAACTGTGTCCCAACAAGATGCAGAAAGGACAGTAGAGGGAAGGCACTAGGATCAATGCAGAGCAGGAAAGCTTTCCCGCATAAGGTGGGATTCTAGGTGTGTGTTCGTCCTTTGTTGCTGAATAAGACCATGCCATCAGATAAATGATGATGTAACTGGCACTTGACTTTGTTTTGAGTGAGGGAGGGCTGTGCAGGTCACCAGCCTCACTTC
Organism: Notamacropus eugenii; assembly: GCF_028372415.1. Taxonomy (NCBI): domain Eukaryota; kingdom Metazoa; phylum Chordata; class Mammalia; order Diprotodontia; family Macropodidae; genus Notamacropus; species Notamacropus eugenii. Next base: position 383,502,776 of record NC_092877.1, read on the forward strand.
TCCTCCAGAGCCGTCTGAATGCAGTGACCAGATATTCGTCAGGATGACTGGAGATGACCCAGGATGAGGCAATTAGGGTTAAGTGACTTGCCCAAGGTCACACAGCTAGTGAGTGTCCAGTGTCTGAGGTGAGATTTGAACTCAGGTCGTCCTGACTCCTGCACTGGGGCTCTACCCACTGCACCACCTAGCTGCCCCTGGGATTCTAGGTAGGACTGAAAGGAAGCCAGGGAAGCAGAGATGAGGAAGGAGGGAGAGAATTCTAGGAATGGAGAAGGGCGTATGAAAATATCCAGAGTCACGAGATGGAGGGTCTTGTTAGAAAAATAGTAAAGAAATCAGCGTCAGTTGATTGTAGAATGTGTGTGTATGTGATGGAGACAGAGAGAGAGAGAGAGAGAGAGGAAGGGAGAGAGGAGGAGGAGAGCTGGAAAGGCAGGAGTGGTTCAAGTTATGAAGGGCTGTAGATGTCAAAGGATTTAATCATGGTGGTGATAGGAGCTGCTGGAGTTCATTCCAAAGGGCTTGGTAGGATGGTAGGAGACATGATCATGGCAGCACTTTAGGAAGATTGAGTTGATAGTGTGAAAGACTGAAGAGATGTCAGGAAAGATGAGGACTTAGAAAAGGGAAGTATATTTGACAATTAGATCATCAATGACTTTGGAGAGAACTGTCCTGGCTGAATGAATGATGAGATCAGAAGCCAGACAGTAGAGACACACAGAAACAGAGCAGAGAAAGTGGAGGAATCTCTTGTAGACATGCTTCTCAAGCACTAGCCACAGAATTCAGGAGAAATAGAGGATGCTATCCAGCGGGGATGAAGGGATCAAGAGAAGGTTTCTTGAGAATAAGCGAAACAAGGATATATTTGTAGGCAGCAAGGAAGCAGCCAACAGACAGAGAGAGATGGAGGCTAAGAAAAAGTGGGAATGATAGAAAGGATAATCTGAGGAAGAACAGGGACAAAATGATGTGAGTTGTGTATGCAGAAGGGTTTGCCTTGTTGGAGAAGGACAATCTCATTATGAGCAATGTTCATGAAGGAGGAGGCAGTAGAAGAAGGTGTCTGGGACATGTGAGTTGACAAAGGAGGGAACAAGATGGATTTCTCAGCAAATTCATTTCCCCTCCCCCAGTGAAATATGAGGTTAAAGGTTCAGCTGAGGGGATGAGGGGAGGGAGAGTGATGGGAATTTTGAAAAGGGATGAACAGATTTGAAAGAGCTGTTATGGTGAGGAGGATAGTGAGTGAATTAGGAAGGTGAGGGCCCATTGAGAAGTTTGGGATTCTAATTAGTAAAGGTGAGGAGAGGGAATTCCAGGCATGGGAGAAGCCTCTGCAAAAACATTAAGATCTGAAGTGGGCTGGTTTGAAAACCAGCAAGAAAGTCAGTTTGATTGGATTATAGAGCGTATAATTAAATGTATAGATTCTAGAGTGTTTATTAAGCCTTGAAAGTGAGGATGGCTTGAGAAGGGCTTTAACATAAAGAGAAGACATTGTTTTTGATCCTAGGGGCAATAGAAAGCCACTGGTCCATCTTGCATAAATGAGTTACAGGTTCAAGCTTGTATTTTAGGAGTATCACTCTGACAGCTGTGTAGACAGCAAAGTAGACAGAGAGTCTAATTAGAGGGCTAGAGCAGTAGTCAGGCTGAGAGATGATAAGGGTCTGTACTGGAGTAATGTCTGTGTGAATAGAGAGAAGAGAAACATTTGCGAGATATTGTGGAGGTCTATTCAACAAGATTAGGCAACTCATTGGATTTTGGGAATGAAGAAGAAAGAAAAGTTGAATAACGACTCAGGTTTCAAAGGATGCTGCCACACTACAGAATTAGGGAAATCAAGAAGAAGGATAATTTAGGGCAAAAAGATAATGAGTTCTGTTTTCAACATTTTCAGTTAGAAATATCTGTAGGAGGAGTTGAAATGTCCAATACATAGTTGGGAATACTGTACTGGAGCTCTGAAGAGAGACTAGGTCTAAACTTTTAGATCTGGCATGCAACATCATAGAGCTCATGACCGAGTCCATGGGGGTCAAGAAGGTCATCTCACGACAAATAGCATGGGCAAAAACAAAAGATCCAAGACAAAGCGTTACAGTCTGCTTATAGTGAGGAATTTCAGTAAGGACAATGGATAGAAGGAGTAGTCATCCGGGTCGGTAGGACGAGAACCAGGTGGGAGCTGTGTCATAACATCCCACAAAGGAGAAAGTGTCCAGGAGGAGGGGTAACTGACAGTGTCAAATAAAACAGAAAGGCTGAGAATTATAAGGACTGAGAAAAAAATGTGAATCAGTTCAAAGCATTAACTAATACCTCAAAAAACTCCAAGATTTGATGGAAACCCTACTAGACTGGAAGTCAGGAGACCTGGCTCTTCCATGAAGCAGCTGTCTGGCTTTGAACAATTCCTATCCCCTTAGGGCCCAAGAATTCTGATCTATGAAATATGATGGTTGGAGTGTCCAGTCTCTGTGTCCTTCCCAACTCATACATCCCATATTTCTATCCAACACAATCCTTCATTTGATCAATTACTGCCTGGATAAGAGGCATTAACTGATGGTCACAAATGATATCTCCAAATAAATTATGTGTTGGAACCACTAGTTATTAATATGAAAAAGGCAGTTTTCCAGAGAAACTCTGTGAACAACAGGGAAGTGAACGCATTTCCGTAAGGCATCAAGCCATGCAGATAATCTGTCCTATGTTTCCTAAGTAAGGAAAAAACAATAGGTCAACCATCCATGAAAGCCCTTGAACTTCTTTGCCTGACTTAAGTGAGGGTGTTTATAACCGGTAGGGTGACCCATTAGCGTTGCTGGTGCTCTCCTGTGGCTTGTAGGGTAGACTTCCTTCCTCTTCTTCTGGATCTCTCATTACTTTATTGTTAAAACCCAAACAGCTTTTCCTTCTCTTTGACCTTTGTTAAAAGTGTTGAGTATATGAAAGCCACTTTAATATGTTTACAGGCAGGGCTCTTAGAGGAAGAGACCTGGTGGCAGATATGTAAATATTGCACTTCCTAATGAGACCTGTGTTTCTTTTTCTGGTTTCCTTTTCTACCGAGGTCACTGGGAGAGTTGTGCAGAAGTTTACCTGAATGCTAAGAAAAAACAGAATTGCATGTATTACAAAATAGTTACACAGAGACAGAAAACTGGATAGAAATGTACAGCTTGTGGTTATAAATATCAGCCATTGAGAAGTGTTTGCCGGTTAAAAAAGAAAATGCAAAATATTCTGTAAATGTCAGCTCATTATTTATGGTCACTAAGGAGGAATATTTTGAAATGATTGGGTTAGGCTGCCATCCATCACAGGAATGTTGGAAGTTTCTAGAATTCCTTGAGTTTTCCCCAAATGCCAAGAATGAAAAGTAACGAGGCTTCTGAACCAAGATCACTATAGCACGGTCAAATGGATGACTGGCAAGAAGCTCAACTGGGATTGGGTGGATGCTTATGTTTGGAAATAGTAGACTAACTTTCTTCAGAATTCTCTAAATCTGAACCCCCAGGATGGAAAGTTTAAACACTGCTTCTGTCATAATATTCACATTAGTTTGTTATTTGCCCCTGATTCACCAACTATCCCTTAAATTTTGTGCAGCTTAGATATTATTTTACGACATTGTTTTTGTGGGGAAAGCAGGAAAAAAGTTGTAAGAAAGTTGAAGAAATCAGATTTACAATGGTGTTGTTTTATAGTGCAATGGAAAGAGGTCCGAATGTGGAGCCACCAAATATGAACTTCAATCACTGGTCTGGCACTTGTTACTTGTGAGATCTGGGCAAGCTGATTACCCTCTCTGGGTTTCAGATAATTCAGGAAGGTTTGACACTGCAGAGCTGGTGTTGATCTTCTTTGGGAGAGGGAAGGGATTTTATTCGCTTGTATTTTTCTGTTTGCCCTCTGGCAAACTCTGTCTGGGGGTTTCCTCCACCAAAGAAATCAGAGGTCTGATCTGTGAAACAAAATGCTGCATAATGCACCACACTGAGGAGTTCATTTAACTTTTGAATATCAAATAGGATTTTGAAGCAAGTAGTAACAGGGAAGAGAAATGAAGTCTTAAGTTATATTAAAAATATCATATACATATATAACACACATATGTGTGGATTTATGTACATACACATATGGTTCATACACACACATATATATATGCATATACACATATGTACCTTTCAGTGTTAACTGTATCTGTGTCTGTCTATCTAGACAGAGATACAGCTAGTACCAAAAGCTGCCTTGTGGAGGGAGCACAGTATTTCCTACTTACATTGAAAACTATTGGGAAATTGTAATGAGTAACTAAAACAGTTGTTACAGATGTGAGCTTTGTGTATCAATAATCCTCCCTGATGGAAGTGATCCCCCCTCCAGATCCTTCCTAATTTCATCCTCAGCCACTCTCTGTTGGGCGCCAGCTGCACTTCATCCGCTTCTAGACTGGATTTGACTCTGTGTAAATGTGTCATGGGTGAGGAAAAGAAATGGGTCATGGTTTGGTTATGTTTACTTTAAGCATATGAAAATGAACTTGCATTTAATATCTTGCCTCAGTTATTTGGAGGCTATGAAAGTTCTAGGACTTACTTCTGACAAGGGACAAGCTTCCCTAGGACTCATCAGGTGATCCTGTATCTCCAATAGGAAACAAAAGCCAATGATTTATTTAAATATCTCTCAGGCAATGATTAAAGTAAAAGAACCCTACAAATGGATTTTTAAAAATCGGTTTTCTAAGTATAGAATGGGGGATATTACAAGTTAAATATTCTGAGGACACAGTTTGGGTTTTTGAATGCCATACAAGCTTAATAGGAGTCTGTTTATATAAAATTCTAGAAGATGAAATCAAGAACTCTAGGAGAAACAAAATACAGTTTTTGTTGTTTGGTTCGTGATCCCATCTGAAGATTTCTTAGCAAAGATGGCAGTATGGCTTGCCATTTCCATCCTAGCTCATTTTACAGATGAAGGCACACAGGGTTAAATGACTTGCCAAGGGTCACCCAGTTGGGAAGTGTCTCAGACCAGATTTAAACTCAGGTCTTTCTGACTCGGGGCCTGGTGCTCTATCCACTGCGCTACTCAGCGCTCCCAGACAACATATCAGCACTGCAGGGTGGATGGTACCCTCCTCCTCCCCCAGGCATTGGGCATATATAATGACTCTGAGTGATCCAAGGATCTTGCCGCAGGGGAATAGGACCTGACTTTGTATTCAGAGGACTGCATTCAAATCCTAGCAGGACCATGTAGACCTGGTGTTGACCTTGGGCAAGGCGTTTTACCAGTGTGGGCTTCAGGTAAATACCTGCTAAATGAAGGATTCTACTACATAATGCGGGAGTTCCCTTTCATTTAGAATAACCAAACCATCTCTCTCTCTCTCTCTCTCTCTCTCTCTCTCTCTCTCTCTCTCTCTCTCTCTCTCTCTCTCTCTCTCTCTCTCTCTCTCATCACTGACTTAAGTTTAGGGGAGTTGAAGAGATAGGTCAGCTAGCAGAAGCATATTCCAAAGAGTACTTTTTATGAGGGAAAATGCCCCAGGTCTGATTAGATACCAGAAGGGATAGCTGTCTAGATGCCACGTTATCTGGTGATCTAGAAAAGAGCAAATATACATGAGAATCATTGAGCACTGATGGCCTTCCACCATCCTCCCCCAAATTCCAGGTCTGTTACCTGAGTTTCCAGTCAGGTCTAACATGAAAACATGTGAGGCTCAGCTTTCTTCCTTTGGCTAGGCTCAAAAAGACTCTCTGGAAAGGCAACTTTAATTGAGACAATAAGAAAATGAAGGTGTGATGATGATGATGATGATGAACACATCCAAGACACAATTCATGAAAGTCCTACATAATGATTCATGGTTTGTACAAGAGAGTCCATTTATGGAGGAAATGGACAAGACTTGAATTCATCTTCCCCACCCATGCCAAAGTGACATTCCTAAAACATGACCCACTTGTCCTGTCCCTTTCCTATACAAGAAGCTTCAGGGCCTCTTTGTTGCCTCCACAGCTTCCTTTGTTCCATCTTTGGAGTTATTCAGCACTTGATCTAACCCACCTTTACAGACTCAGGATCCATTATTACCCTTCACAGACGTTTGTACTTTGATTTGAATGAGGGAGGGCTGTGCAAGGTCACCAAACTCACTTTCTTCTCCTGAGCCATCTGGGTCCAATGGTCTGATATTCATCAGGATGGCTGAAGATGGCCCAGGATGCAATGGGAAACCCTGGCCCTTTCAGGCTAAGGTCTTATAGTATTCTCACTTTGAGGGAGATCCACCCATTCAACAAATAGACTTCTTTAAGTAGTTGCTCACAGGATGGTCCCTTTAATAAAAAAAAAAATCAAAGTGGGAGGAGAAGACCCTCAGGGTTCCTGGGTAAAAGAGAAATAATTACTGTTTAGGATTTAAATCCACTCTGCGCTGGATGCTATGGTCCGTGATGAGGGCTGTTTTGCTATTCCTTACTAAGACATTCAATTTCCCTCTGTGTGAGTCCCCACCCCATGCCTGAAATGTACTTCCTTGTCACACCCACCTTATTCCCAGATTCTTTTGAAGCTCAGTTTACATACTCCTTTGTACATGAAGTCTTACCTCAGGGGCCTCCAAAATCTTTCATCCTGGCTAGATTATAAGCACTTTGAGGACACCTAGCACCACGTTTGGGACCTGTGGGGTATTTGATCGTTGTTTGAGGATTGAATGAATGAATGAATGTTGAAGCATCAGAGAATTAAATGGAAGTGAGATCCCAGACAAGGTGGAAAGCCTCTTGCTCTTCTTAAACCTTTTCCATCTTTCTTAGTTTGGAGGAGGCCAAGGAAAAGTGACTCCTTGTAATTAAATGGGAACGAAAGACAAACACTGGAGAGACGGACTCAGTATGTTCCTGAAGCCCATCTTAAAAGACAAACATGCCCTGAATCCAAAGAAAACCAAGCCAATGTCTGAGAAAAGAGCCCAGTCGGGTAACTTTGGATGTATTCATGAGCCACCTTGGTAACTTCCTCCTTTGGTAGCTGACAATTCTTAGTACTTGTAGTGTGGTGATCATTTCCTGGAGGCAGGGAAGGAGGAGCTAGGTTCTAGAAACCAAGAGCCCTGAAGAGTGCTGGCTGGTTTCCAGGAAACAATAAGCAGGATTTACATCCGTCAAGTTTGCTGTGGTTGTGGAACATGCCCCAGTCCTTCAGGTCACCCAGTTTTCCAACCTCAAGGTCATTCTAGGTCTTCACTCTCTTATTTTCTCTTGCCTCTCTCACTCCCTTCTAGGCAGTCAGTGTTCCCCTTTTGCTTATTTCTTCCCTACAATGTCTGCCTTCTCCTTATCTCTCTTTTGTCCCCTCTTCTCCCCTCACACAGCCCACCCTGGCTCAGGCCCTCATCCCCTCACCTGGAATACGACAGTAGCTTCCTATTGTTCTCAATGACATCAGACTTGTCTCTTCAATGTCTCCTCCACAAAGTCATCCAAACTGACTTTCCTAAAGTATAGGTCAACCTTTTGCTAGTTCCAGAGGTCTCCTTGGACCAGGTCAGTCATGCCCACAACTGTTTGAAATCCAGACATCTTTGAGTTTGGTTTGAGTTTAGCTTTGGATGCCTGCTTCCTAAATGAATCTGGGTAGTATATTGTCTCCCTCATCTGTAAAATGAGTGTGATAAAATGGATTTTACCCACTTCACAGAGTATTGTGAATATTGAATGAGCAAATTGGACCTGAGTGTTCTTGGTGACCCACACAGCAATGTATAAATGTGAGCTTTTCTTAAGCAAGTTTTCCTTGACCCAAACGGTACATTTACTGGAATCTTCCTATGGGACTATCATCCCTAGAAGAAATCCAGAATCACTGGATCACAGAATCACAGATTGAAGAGATGGACCAAATGAAGTCTCAGGATTCATTTCAACCTCACCTATAATCAATATCAAAAATAATTCATTTAGTTCTTGCTCTACACATGCACTGAGCTGAGCACTGGGGATACAGAGGAAGACAAACGCAGTATGTGTCTTCAAAAAGCTCCTCTCTCTGAGCCCTGGCTCTAGAAGCTATAGAACAGCCCTGGGCAGACCAAGTCCGAGTATGATGAGTGGTTCTGGAGGTCACTTACGCCAACAGATATACCTCCAGGGGAGACCAGCAAGGATGCTGGGAAATCCATAATGCATGTTACAAGAAGACCAGTTGGAAAATGGTGCATATATGACCCAAAGAAAAAGTGACTGAGAAAGGAGATGAGAAGTACCTTCGATTATCTGAAGGGCTGTCATGTGAAAATATTCACCTTCTCCTACGTAGTTCTGGAGGGCAGAACTAAGTCGCAGGATCAGAAATTTCAAGCTCAAAGAGATCTCAGAGGTCACTTAGTCTAACCCCATTATTTTACCCAGGGGAAAACTGAGGTGCAAAGAAGTGACTTGTCTGAGACCTTAAAAGGCAGTGGGTAGAAAACCTGGAATTCAAACTCAGATCCTATGACTTTAAGTTCGGTGTTCTTTCTCCTGAACAACACTGGATGAGTGGATTGAATTTATAGAGGAGTCTCTTTTGCTTATTACAATATAGAATTTTTGAACAACTATAGTTATCAAAACCCAGAATGCAATGCTTCATGAGGTAGTGAGTTCCAGACCATCAGAAATGTTCAGATAGAGGAAGGATGACTAGCTGGCAGGACTATTAAGAAGCAAATTTTGCCACTGGTGCTGTAAGGTTGAGCTATATGCCCTTGAAGGCTAGGGTCTATGGACTGGTCTAGGTATGTGGGCTCTAGGCAGCCATATAACCAAAGGGCATTCATTGGAGTTGACCTTATATAATTAGAAGCCTCTTAAGGACAGGAGCATTAAACTTTGGCTTTGACTACAGAGAAGAGTGATTAGCTGACAGTGTTTCTGAGAGGAGAAGTGTGTTAACTGTGGCTTTGCATGTCTTTTCATAATTGTCACTAAGATCATTAGGCTTTTTCACCATATGCTAGAAGTACCATCAATCCCTGGGGACAAACTGTGCTAAAGTTGGATGGGATCCTAATGGGCTACATGCTCCAGTTTCTATAGGGGAGGCTGGCCAGGGAGACCTGGTCCTTTCCTCCAGCCCATGACTATGGAGTAGCTTATAGGAGATGGTGCTCTCTTCTGGCATATTTGGAGGGCATAGTTATCATAGTTTCCCAGGTGAGTTTTGCAGAATATTTGGGCACTGAAGGAAAATGGTAAAAGTAAGCCTGACTATAATCACTTCATTCAGTAAAAGGGAGGAGATCATCACAAACATGAAAGTGAATGTGTGGTTTTTAAGGAAACCCATAAGAAAAGTTACAAAATATTTGTGATTAATGTCTTGCAGCTGTAAAGGCTAAGTAAAAAAACTGTCATAGGATATGAAATTTGATCCATTTTCTTTTGAGAAGGAGCCAGGTGCTTTTGGAATAACACATGATTCTAATGAAAAGCTATGGATTTCCAGTCTAGCTCTGTTGTTCATACACGTGTGACCAGAGGCAGGTGATCCAACTGCCCTGAGCCTTGATTTCCTCATCTTTCAAGAAGGGGCAGGAGATTCTGTCTCCAACTATTAAATGACATTTTGGGGGTGGAGCTTGATCTCCACAGAAGGTCACAGAAGATTCTGTGAGGTCCATTGGCGTTTTGTGCTGTTGCTAGTCCAAGAGTCCTCCAGAAGAGCCCCCGTCAGTGTGGACTTCACCTTCATGTTGCAAACTGGTTCTTTTCCTTCATGTATTCACCCTACCTGGTCTCTGCTCAAGATTTTGGATTAGATAATGCCTGGTCTAGGTGACTCTGGAGACTGCTTTCTGTTCTGCACTTGTGTGACTCCTGTTTCTATGCATTGTTTACTCTCGTCTGACATTGGCCACCGTACGGTTGGCCTGCCTACTCAGGTCTTTGCCTTTGGCTTGAGGGAGTCCAGGATTGAAGTAGGGGAAGGGAAGCAACTAGAGGGTAGTGATAAGATGAAATGAGTGGGGAAGGTCATGTCCGAATCAACTGCATTTCATAAAATCCTTGTTTTTTATATACTTCCGTCTTGTCTGCGTATAGGGAAGTCCAGCTTCCAAGGAAATCAAAGGCAGCACATGGAGAACAGTACTAAAGTGAAAAAAAAAAGTGGATGAGCCTTGTTACATATGTGTTTCACATTTTTCAAAAAGGGCAGTTTGCCACAAAGTTTAACCAAGACAGCTAGTACAAATGAAAAAAAAAAAAGGGACTGTGGATTTTGCTGGGGATGGGGCAATGCGGGGGAAAGCTAAGAAAGGCCAGGAACATTCTCAGCAAGGACCTGATGAGAGTGTGCTCTATTTGTGTTTCTGCAAGTAACATGCAATAAACAAGAACACATTTTCCCTTTCCAGATTTTTGGGGAGAAAGAAGTGTTATCTCGTTAAATAGAAGGAAACTTCATAGAGGAAGAAAAGAAGGAAAGGAATGTGAAGAAGGGGAATTATCCTTAGTGTCAGTAGGCTGCAGAGTGGAAAAGTGGAACCTCAAGAAGGAAAGGAAGAAGACATGTATGATATCGGTATGCATGGACATGCAGAGATGGGGCATGCACGTTGACATGTCTTGTACACATCAATGTGTCTAAAGTCCTTTCTGTAGAGAGGAGAGCTGGATAAACTCTGCGTCTTGGCTTCAAAGACTGATAGTGTGAGCCCAAAGCTGTCATTAGGTAGAAGGATGGTCAGAAGAAGAGACAAGGGATGTGGGTGGGCCAAGGTAGCCTCTTAGCAATCTGATGGAAAGAAAGACAAGTCCACCATATTCCTAGAGCATGTATATGTGGAATGGCAGAAAGCCTTCCAAGACTATACATAACCACTATTCACCACTGGCCTTTAGTGGGGGCCAAATAGTATCAAGAAAAAGAATGCAGAAATATTGCTGAGTGTTTCAAAGATCTGGGAAAAACCCAAGAAAACAAACACCAAAAAGAGAGGTGTCTATTGGTGTGGTATTTTCATCACTATTCCTACTTGACATTAAGGAATCCAAAAGAGAAATGTACATTAAGGGAGTAAAGGCAGTCTGAGGATATGGATTTCTGAATCCCTGCTGAGTGGAACGATGAGTCATTGGACAGGGAAGGAACACACCTGAGAAAGCCCCACAAAATGTGGTTGGATTCTTGTGTAGGTAGTCAATGAGAATTTAACCTGAAAATGGAAGGGGGAGGTAGGATTTGCCCACAGATATTGGACAAGCCTGGGACAAAGAGCAGAGGTAAAAGAGGAGAACAATGAGAAGCAGAAATTCCCAGGAAATAATCATTAAGAAGAGAGCTGCTAGAGGCTCGTTGGATAGATGATTGGACTTGGAATCAGCAAATTTGAGTTTAGCTACTGCCTCAGACACTTGATAGATGTACAACCCTAAGCATGTCAGTAAGCCCTTTACAAATATCATTTCATGTATTCTTCACAAAAACCCTGTAAGGTGGGTACTGTGATTATTGTCCAATTTAAAAATGGAGGAAACTGGGCTAGATGGAGGTGAAGTGACTTGTCCAGGGTCACAGAGCTAGTAAGTATCTGAGGTTGGACTTGAACTCAGGTCTTCCTTACTTCAGACCTAGATCTCTGTCCATTGAGCCACTTATCTTCCTTTATACAAATATGCAACCAAAACAGTTACTCCTTCTGGGGCCTTACAGTCTAGGGGAAGAGGAGATGATACAACATATATCTGTAGTACTAAGTACTTTGACCAGGAAGAAAGTGTTAACTCCTGGGAAGATGAGGGAAGGCTTCACAGAAATGCCTGAGTTGAGCCTAGCAGGAAGACAAGCACCTTGTCTTTATATCCCTTGTGGAATCAAATACATCCATCACCAGGTATTCTGGGTGGAGTCAGAGAGCTGTTGTGTGCCTGTGGGTTTACAAGATCAGATGGTGACAGGGCACACTTCTCAAATTCAGGTGAGCAAGGGATATTGTCAAGAAAATCATTATAGAAAATGTTCAGTGGTGAATGGTAATGAAGACCGCCCTGAAACAAACTTAATTCCTCCTTCAGGTCAGGTCTCTGGATATCCGGATCACCCCATCACTACTGGCACTTGTATGGGCAATCATATGGAAACAGTCTGGTCGAATAAGTCATGCTAAGATACTAATGAATGCGTAGGATTAATTCATCACCTATTTTAGGTGCATTTGTATTTCAATATTTCAATGACAATTTGAAGGAATGAATCTGCAATGGTGAAGGGGTAGGCAACAGCCTCAGGCCTATGAAGATGATACTTTGGGGAAACAGCTCTTAATGTAGGATCCACAGACCCTGAAGACTTCTGTGGAGACATGTCAGGGGACCCATAAAATCGGACATGAAAAAAGCATCTTTGTCTCATTAACCTTTAACTGAAATTGAGTTCTACTTTCAATTTTTCAAGAACATTATTCGGAGGAGTCCATAGCGTCAATTAGACTACCACAGGAATAAGTTAAGAACCTTTGCTTTAGGGCAAAATAGCCTTCCCCAAATCTTGGAAATTATATCTGAACTACTGCTTCCCTTAGGTATCAGTCCCAATAGCCTTGGGACTACTGACAAGGGCAAAATTCTTAGCAATGAAGGATAATTGTGTTTCAACATATCTGTAAGTTGTGTTTTGCTTAGAGCAAGTCATTTCTTGGTCTCGCTACAGCCTTCTCCCCTTTTTCTCTCAAAGCAGACAAATAAGATTCTAAGAATCTCAGGTTTCTTATGGTTCACTCATTTTTAGTCATGTTCAAGTTTTCATCACCCCTGTGGGGTTTTCTTGGCAGAGATACTGGAGCAATTTGCCATCTCCTTCTCCAGCTAATTTACAGATGAAGAAACTGAGGCAAAGAGGGTTAAGTGACTTGCCCAGGGTCACATAGCTAATGAGTTTTTGAGGCCAGTCTTGAACTGAGGAAGGGAATCTTCCTGACTCCAAACCCAGCCCTCTATGCACTGTACCACCTAGGTGCCCTGTATACTGTACCTGCTTTTACTACTGTATCAACTATGACCCCAAGGCAAGAAAATACCAGGTCAGAGTAAGGATCTTCTTGACTGTCCCATAAAACCATGAAATGCTGAAAGGGAGGGGCCTTAGATGTCTGACTCAGTGGAGGAAACCCCTCTGCCAGTCAATCAGTGTCTGGACAAGTATTTCCTGGGCCTCTCCTCTGGGCCTGGCGTTGTATTGCTCACTGGGGACACACAGAAGGGGAAGGAACAGCAACGGCAGATCTCTCTCCAGGAGCTTTAGACAATAATAATAGCCTGCATTTTTATGGTACCTGCTCTGTGCCAGATATTGTGCTGGGTGGTTGGTTGGGTTGGTTATTGTCCTTGGTTCTCAAAGGAGACCAAAATGACATCACCATTGTAAAGTAAAGTGTCAGTGTGTCCGACTGTGGCTGATCAGACCAATACAAGTTCACAATGCTCTACCACAGGTTGGGCGCAGATAGCCCATGTGAACATTTGGGGTGGATATCCCAAACTTGTCCATCCTGCGTTTACTTTGTGCTGTCTCAATTCTGCTTTGCTCAAAGAGCACAACACCTTTTCTGATGTGGGCTCGCCATGCTGAGCAGTCCTGGGCCAGTGTCTCCCCTGTTACACAGTCAAGTCCAAAGTTCTTGAGAGAGACCTTGAGAGTGTCCTTGTATCGTTTCTCCCAGGCCACCATGTGATTGCCTGCCTCATGTAAGCTCTCCATAAAATACTCTTTTTCAGGTGTTGTGCTAAGTGCCTTGTGAACACTCTTTCATTTGATCTTCACAATAACCCAGAATAGTAGGTGCTATTAGGATCCCAATTTTACAGTTTGAGAAACTGAGGCAGACTGAGGATGGGCAGGCATGGGCAAATTGTCATCTCTGCCACAGAATTTACAAGGTGGGATAAATTGCTATTTTTTTATATTAAATTTATTTATTTAACTTTTAACATTCATTTTCACAAAATTTTGGGTTACAAATTTTCTCCCCTTTTATCCCCTCCCCCCCAAACACCAAGCATTCTAATTGCCCCTATGACCAATCTGGTCTCTCTTCTATCATCCCTCTCTGCTCTTGTATCCATCTTCTCTTTTGTCCTATAGGGCCAGATAGCTTTCTATACCCCTTTACCTATATTTCTTGTTTCCTAGTGGCAAGAACATTACTCGACAGTTGATCCTAACACTTTGAGTTCCAACTTCTTTACCTCCCTCCCTCTCCACCCCTTCCCTTTGGAAGGCAAGCAATTCAATATAGGCCAAATCTGTGTAGTTTTGCAAATGACTTCCATAATAGTTGTGTTGTATAGGACTAACTATATTTCCCTCCATCCTATCCTGTCCCCCATTACTTCTATTCTCTTTTGATCCTATCCCTCCCCATGCGTGTCGACCTCAAATTGCACCCTCCTCCCCATGCCCTCCCTTCTATCATCCCCCCCACCCTGCTTATCCCATTATCCCCCACTTTTCTGTATTGTAAGATAAGTTTTCATACCAAAATGAGTGTGCATTTTATTCTTTCCTTTAGTGGAATGTGATGAGAGTAGACTTCATGTTTTTCTCTCACCTCCCCTCTTTATCCCTCCACTAATGAGTCTTTTGCTTGCCTCTTTTATGAGAGATAATTTGTCCCATTCAATTTCTCCCTTTCTCCTCCCAATATATTTCTCTCTCACTGCTTGATTTCATTTTTTTTAAGATATGATCCCATCCTCTTCAATTCACTCTGTGCACTCTGTCTCTATGTGTGTGTGCATGTGTTCATGTGTGTGTGTGTAATCCCACCCAGTACCCAGATACTGAAAAGTTTCAAGAGTTACAAATATTGTCTTTCCATGTAGGAATGTAAACAGTTCAACTTTAGTAAGTCCCTTATGACTTCTCTTTGCTGTTCACCTTTTCATGGTTCTCTTCATTCTTGTGTTTGAAAGTCAAATTTTCTTTTCAGCTCTAGTCTTTTCATCAAGAATGCCTGAAAGTCCTCTCTTTCATTGAAAGACCAATTTTTCCCTTCAAGTATTATACTCAGTTTTGCTGGGTAGGTGATTCTTGGTTTTAGTCCTAGTTCCTCTGACTTCTGGAATATCCTATTCCATGCCCTTCGATCCCTTAATGTAGAGGCTGCTAGATCTTGTGTTTTCCTGATTGTATTTCCACAATACTTGAATTGTTTCTTTCTAGCTGCTTGCAATATTTTCTCCTTGACCTGGGAACTCTGGAATTTGGCCACAATGTTCCTAGGAG
Organism: Notamacropus eugenii; assembly: GCF_028372415.1. Lineage (NCBI taxonomy): Eukaryota > Metazoa > Chordata > Mammalia > Diprotodontia > Macropodidae > Notamacropus > Notamacropus eugenii. The sequence goes on from NC_092877.1 coordinate 383,518,085, forward strand.
TTTCTCTTTTTGGATCTCTTTCATGCGGTGTTCTGTGGATTCCTTGAATATTTATTTTGCGCTCTGGTTCTAGAATCTCAGGGCAATTTTCCTTGATAATTTCATGAAAGATGATGTCTAAGCTCGTTTTTTGATCATGGCTTTCAGGTAGTCCCATAATTTTTAAATTGTCTCTCCTGGATCTATTTTCCAGGTCAGTTGTTTTTCCAATGAGATATTTCACATTATCTTCCATTTTTCCATTCTTTTGGTTTTGTATTGTGATATCTTGCTTTCTCACAAAGTCATTAGCCTCCATCTGTGCCATTCTAATTTTGAAAGAACTATTTTCTTCAGTGAGCTTTTGAATCTCCTTTTCCATCTGGCTAATTCTGCTTTTGAAAGCAATCTTCTCCTCATTGGCTTCTTGAACCTCTTTTGCCAATTGAGTTAGCCTATTTTTCAAGGTGTTATTTTCTTCAACATTTTTTTGGGTCTCCTTTAGCAGGGAGCGGACCTGCTGTTCATGCTTTGACTTCATGTCTCTCATTTCTCTTCCCAGCTTTTCCTCCACCTCTCTAACTTGATTTTCAAAATTCTTTTTGAGGTCTTCCATGGCCTGAGCCCATTGGGTGGGCTGGGATACAGAAGCCTTGCCTTCTGAGTCTTTGCCTGATGGTAAGCATTGTTCTTCCTCATCAGAAAGGCAGGGAGGAAATGCCTGTTCACCTAGAAAGTAACCTTCTATAGTCTTATTTCTTTTCCCTTTTCTGGGCATTTTCCCAGCCAGTGACTTGACCTGTGAATATTCTCCTCACACCCACCTCGCCTCGTGATCCTCCCAGCCAGCGTTTGGGGTCTGAGATTCAAATGCTGCTTCCAGCCTCAGGGCTTTTGGCGGCGGTAGGGCTGCTATTCAGTGTGAGATTAAGTTCAGGTGCTCAGGTCAGGGCAGGGCCGCCTCTCAGGCTCAGTTCCCTCAGGGGGTTTATGCACAGACCTTCAACAATGGTTGAAGGGGAGCCCTGGTCTGCCCACCCGGAGAGCCCTGGTCTGCCACCACCCCTCAGCTTCTGCCTCCCGAGGGGGCCGGAACCATGGGGGCACCCCACTCCCCTCTCAGCCTGACAAAGAGACTCTCTCACCGACCCCCGTCACCTGTGGGTGGAGGGACTTGTGCGGCTGCTGGAGATCCCGTCCCTGAAGCCTGCTCGGGTCTGTTCCTCTTGGTGCCGTGGCCGCCGCAGGTCTGGGCTGTGCTGGGCTCCGCGTCTGCAGTGTGATGGACCTTTTGCGAGAGGTTTGCAGGTCTCTCTGGAACAGAAATCTCCTTCGCTCCACTGTTCTGTGGCCTCACTGCTCCAGAATTCGCCGTGAGTTACTTTATACCAATGTTGTATGGGTTGTGGGTTCAGAGCTATGTTTATTTGCGTCTTTCTACTCCACCATCGTGGCTCCGCCCCTAAATTGCTATTTTTAAAGTTAATTTTTATTTCATTATGTTTATAAAAATACAAAGAGCAGTTTTGCTCTCATGTTTTTAAAAACTGAATATATGCATGTATGTATTCATATGTGAGTGCATTTATCATACATTAGTAAGATACATGTCATCATTTTTGAGGATCTTGTGACACAGAACTTCCAAAGCCTAAGGGCAGTTCATTTCCTCACTTGGATTTGATGACTACCCTAGAGGAATTGTTGCTCCATACAGAAGTGTATTATGGGCCATGTTTAATATAGGAGCTCTATGCTGCTCACTTCTGTCCTAAAGTTTTCTTTGTGGTCTCCAGCAGATCATCCTTTATTGGCTCTGGGATATCCACACCCCACTTTGGAGGTGGCTCATTAATCCAGTTTTGACTTACAATTATTTACCCAACTCCAATGTGACTTAGCTTCTCTGTCCCCAGACCATCTCCCCCATGGTATCCACAAGGATGGCATGGCTCTCAATGTCGGATCCCTCCTGAAATGTGGGTTCCTTGCTCTGGCTTGCTGTTTATGGGGGTTCAGCTGGTTCCCCTTAATGAAGGACTGTCTTCTTTTTTTCTCAGGTGCTATGTCTTTGATGTGCCAGCAGAGGTCAGCCAGGGCTGGTGAGAAGAGTGTGTGGGACGCACTCCCATCAGCTACAGCCTCTGACTTTGAACAGTGACAAAATACCTACAAAAAGTAGGAGGAGGAAGCTCCTGAGGCACCATGCACCCATGTCAAGGAGGCCTTCTTTTCACATGTCACATGATCTGTGATGAGAAGGTCACAGCAAAGCCTTACACTTAATGGGGCTTGTGCCAGAGATGCACCTATGGCAGGGCTGTGGGGATTTGCTTCAGGGTAGAAAACTGAGAGGACAAGAACTCTTAGAGGGGCAGGAGGGAAGGGATGAGAGGACATTTCAGATGCTGACCCAGAAAGAGGGAAGGAAAGTCTTGGGGATTAAAGGGAGATTTTAAGTCCTCTAGTTCACTGACTCTTTGCTAACCCTAAATACGACCTCTCCAGTGAATCAGTTCTCCAATGTGCCTTGCCTGGGTCCATCCCCAGGGCTTCCCTTCCCCTCCCTCCTTCTAGGAAGACCAGTCTCTACTAATGACAGTGACCCACCCTCCTGCAGAAAGAGCAAGAGATAATTCCAGATGCCAGGTCAGTGAATATAGTAATACATTTATCATGAGGAGGGGCTAGCTTAAAAACTTGAGTCGGACAATAGTTGTGTGAGCATAGGGAAGTCTCTTCATCCGTTTCCACATCCACACAACAGAAATGAAATGATCAATGATCTCTTAGCTGCCAAAGCCCACGCACGGCCTTTCCTCAGTTCCCCTGATCCTGCATCTCTGTGCTGCCTCCGACCCTGTGGGTCACTCTCTCCCCCTGCATACTGTCTTCCATCTAGGCTTTGGGGCCACCTCTCCTTCCTGCTTCTCTGCTTCCTACCTGACCTCTTTCCCTTAATTTCCTTTGCTGACTCCTCCTCCAGACCATGCTCTCTCACCATAGGTGTCCTCCAGGGTTCTGTCCCCAACCCTCACCTCTTCTCCATCTAGACAGCTTCACAGGGTGATCTCTTCAGCTCCATGGATTTATTTACTCTATCTATGGTGCTAATTCTCTAATCTTCCTTTCCTGCCCCAACCTCTCTGCTGACCTTCCAGCTCCCATCTCCAATGGCTTTTCAGACATCTCAAACTACATTTCCAGTTAAACTCAACATGTCTAAAATAGTCATTCTCTTCCCCAACACCTCCTTTTTGTACTTCATCGCCTGTTACTGTAGAGGGAATCACCATTTTCCCAGTCCCTTGGGCAAACCAAGGTGCCCTCCCTATCTCTGACCCCATCCTGATATCTAAGATGCTGCCATGAGCTGTCAATTTGACCTTTGAAACATCTTTCAAATGCACCCTCCTCTCTCTTCTGACAATCGCATCAGTCTGGTGGAAGTTCTCATTATCTCCTGCCTGGACTTTGCAGGTAGCTGCTGGTGGGGCTCCCTGCCTCAAATTGGTCCCCACCCCAATCCATCCTCCAATGAGAAGCCAAAACCATCTTCCTAAAAGCCAGGCCCAACCTTGTTACCTCTCCAATGTATTGATCTGTGGCCTCCAGGATCAACTAGAAAATACTTTGTCTGGAATTCAAAGTCCTTCCAAACCTTGCCCCTCCCACCTTTCCAGTCTTTTTGCACATCACTACCCCATGTACCCTTTGATCCAGTGACCCTGGCCTCCTGGCTTCCACAGAGAAACCAACATGGCTCTTGGCTCTGGGCATTTCCCTGGCTGCTCCCCATGCTGGCAATGCTTTTCCTCCTCATCCCTGCCTCCTGGCTCCTTTAAGTCCCCACTGACTTCCTATCTCCTACAGGAAACCTTTCCCCATCAATTTTAATTCTGATGTTTCCCTTCCTTTGTTAGGTCCTCTAGTTCTGAAGCTCCTGCTCTTCCCAGCATGATTTATCTATTTACCTATTTTTTTCTTTTCTATTAAAAGGGCCATCTCCCTGAATACTTTTTAAAGAAATTTATTCACTGAATGGGCATTACTTCACTTTAAGTGAGTACCTGAAAAGGCCTTAGCCCAAAAGGGCCAGGCTCTCACATTGCATCCTGGGGCATCTCCAGTCATCCTGATGAGTATCTGGTCACTGGACCCAGATGGTTCAGGAGGTGAAAGTGAGGCTGCTGACCTTGCACAAACACTCCCTCACTCAAAACAAAGTCAAGTGAAAGTCATGTTCTCATTTCTCTGATGTCATGGTCCTCTTCGAAAACGAAGGCTGAACTCAACAACACGACTTCCTCTTTATCCTATACATACATACATACATACATCATACATACATCATACATGCATACATACACACATACACACATACATACATACACACATACATACACACATACACACATACATACATACATACATACACATACATACATACATACACACATACATACACACACACACACATACATACATACATACACACATACACACATACATACATACATACATACATATATATATATACACATCTTGCTTTGTATATATTTGTTTTTATGGTGTTTCCCCCATTATAATGTAAGCTCTGACAGCAGGGACTGGTTTTTTTGTCTGTTTTTGTATCACAGGGCTTAGCACAATGTCTGCCACATAGTGGGTGCTAGGTAGTGTAGTGGATAGAGCACAGGTCCAGGAGTCAGGAAGACCCAAGTTCAAATTTGGCCTCAGACAGTTACTAGTAATGTGATCACTTAACTCTGTGTGCCTTAGTTTTCTCATCTGCAAAATGAGCTGGAGAAGGAAATGACAAACCACTCCAGAATCCTTGCCAAGAACACCCCCAAATGGGGTCACAGAGTCAGACACAACTGAGCAAAAGCAAAGATAAGTATTTATTGAATGATAGATGGAACAGTTCTGTAGATGGACAGCTTCTCTCTCAGCTCTTCTCAAGAGTGCCCTGGAACTCAAAGATCTGTCTTGCCCATTGTCCAATAGCCAGGATGTGTTTTAGGCTAGGCTGGAACCTTGAGAAGTTCTCCACTCTGATGAGATCATAAGACCAGACCAGATCAAACAAGAAGAGGCAAAATCAGTCAAGAAGACCAGTCAAGAGAAGACAAGCCTCACCAAAGCATGGGAGTCCCAATTCCATGGGTGGCACCACTTTACCTCTGAAAACTTTTGAGATTCCATCCCCAAGCCATGGTAGGAACTGACATTCTCTCTATTTTGTTTGTGTTAATGAATTGTAGAGTCATTTACATATAGTGAATCACAGAATTGATTGAAGACTGCTTTTTTCCAATGAAGCTACTATCCTGGGTGCTGGCTGTCAGGTATGGTGCTGGCTCATTTCCATTCAACTGAGACTTAATGGTCTTTCTTCTCTATAGCCCAGGCATCCTTTCTCTTCTCTGTCAGGTCAAGAAGAAGAACTTATATTTAGAAGTGTCGTTTGTCCTTTGTTTTCAAAGAGGACAGATGACATCATGGGTAACATCTTGACCCATGTGTAATTGGATTTAAGTGAAGTAGGGCTGCACAAAGTTGTTAGCCTCACTCTTCCTGAGTCATCGACATCCAGTGGCAGCATGAAAATCAAGAAAACTGGAGATGGTTTGGGATGCAGTGAATGACCTTGTTGTCTTTGATGTCTGACCATGCTCTAAGTGATCCACAGCACCTGCATCAGTCACCTGTATGGCATTAGAACAAATTGTTTCTGTCCACCCATTCTGTCAGGGTAAGTCTTCCCATGCTTGGGGTAGACATCCTGCTAACTCACTGATGGATCTGAGCCCCTTTGTTTACCCTCAACCTGGTTTAGCCATCTGCCAAGATAGTTGTGGCCACTGTGCAAGTTATAGCTTCTTGGAGTCCCAGGTGAGAGCTGGGTGTAAACACTGAAAGTGGATGAGCAGTCTTCACATTGGAGGTGCTAGTCCTCCTGAATACCCTGTAAACCCAGTTACATGTAGGCAGGGGAGGCAGAACTGGAGGCCAAAACAAGGTGAGGCAATTGCTGGGGAAGGACCTGGGGATGGAGAGAGAAAAAAGTACCTGAAGGGGTTTGAGTCGGGGTGGATGAAAGGATCTGAAGTGGGTGTAGTTTTCATAGATATTCCTCACACACCAGTGATGAGCTGCTATTTATAGAGTGGTTGCTAGGTGGCAATGAAGCACCAGGCCTGGAGTTAGGAAGACTTGAGTTCAAATTCAACCTCAGGTGCTTACTAGCTGGGTGACATTGGGCTAGTCACTAAACTTCTGTCTACCTCAGTTTCTTCACCATGCTTTGGTCTTCTCTTGACTGGTCTGTTCTTGACAGGTTTTGTCTCGTCTTGTTTGGTGTGGTCTGCTCTTGTGATCTCATCAGAGTGGAGAACTTCTCAAGGTTCCAGCCTTGCCTAAAACACATACTGGCTATTGGACAATGGGCAAGACAGATCTTGGTGCTCCAGGGCACTCTTGAGAAGAAGAGGTGAAAGAGAAGCTGCCCATCTACTTACCTCCAGGGTTATTGTGATGATCAGACTTGATAATAATTGTAAAGCTTTTAGCACAAGGCCTGAAACCGTGGAAGTATTCTATAAATATAAATTCTTCCTCCTTTTTCTCCTCTCCCCCACTACTCTGATTTCCATGCCATTCTAGCCAAGGTTGTTTCTGTATTCCTGTCCTATCTCTCCAGCACTGACAGGTGGACTTTTCCCCTCCCTTTCACAGGGGTTGGCTCTAGGCTTCAGTCAATTCAGGAAGGGTTTCCTAAGTGTTCAGGCTGGCTGCCCCGCTCACTGTCTCCCTGCAGTCTTCTTTCTAATTCATCTTCCAGGCTCATGGCCTTGGCTAGACTCTAAAAGATCATTTAGTCCAAGTTTTCTGAACCTTTTCATGTGTCCTTCATTCCTTGGGCAGTCAGTGCAGTGAAACCCAAGGATCCATTCTCAGAAGAATATATTTTATTGCATAAAATTTAAAAAAAATGAGTGATTTCATAGGAAACCAATTATATTGAAATGAAGATACCATTTTAAAAAAATAAGAATTTCACAGACTTCAAGTTAAAAACTCTTAGCCTAGTTTAACCCCCTAACCGGTGCAGGACTCAGTGAAGATCAGGTGGGGCCCTAAAGAAATAGAGTCATAGGAAGCCCTGTGCAAAGCCAACTATGCATCAATGAAACAGTTTGACACAAAGGACCATTAGTCTTCTAAACTGCTCTCTTCTGTTGTGTTCACCTATCTGTGAGACCCACAGCATAAAAGGATGGCATAAAACATCTGGAGGGCCCTGGGAACCGTGGACAGGTGTGGACACTTCAGCTAATTGGGAGTCTGAAGTGGGAAGTGTGCACAGATGTGTACACTTTAGCTAATGGAAGTTCCCAGATCTCTCCTGCCCTCTCTCTTTTCCCGTTAGGAGCTGTTACCCTAGAGGGATGCCAAACTAGACAGCCTCTCCCCATAGGAGTCACAGAGAATGCAACTGATGGAGGTAGGAATCAGTTCAGGACCCCCACCCAGAGTAACCTTGGTTATCAGTGCTCAAGAACTGCCACGGCCCAGGAAGCCCCAAGCTCTGATGGCAAACCAGTGGGTAGGATTCCTTTCTCAAGGAATTCTGCTCCCATAGAGCTGAGAGTGGCTTCTCATGAATTCAGAGATTGCCCAAGTACGTAAATATGCTATTGCAGTCTAGAAGGAGGTGGTAACCTGGATCATGGCTGCTTAGGTCACCAACAGGCAGGTCAATGGCCTAGAATGGAACTGGGTCATTTCCACACTCCTGTCTGACATTTAGCATTTTTTTTATGCCATCCTTTCTGCAAAGATAAGGAGATGGGAGGAGGGGGAGAAGAAGCCACAGCTGTCTGCTTGAATATTCCAAACAACAAGTAACTCAGCACCTAACATGGCAGCCCATTTTATTTATGAGCACCTCTCACTGATAATATATATATGTGTATATAATTTATTATGCATTATTATATTATATTATATATTTTACTTGCCTAAAATCTTTCTCCCTGTAACTTCTGCTTTAGTGTTGCTTCTTGTAACTACAATTAAAAAAAGTCTGATCTTTTTATAAATGATAATCCTTCAAATATTGAAGGCATTTATCATGTTGTGCCTCCTACATCTCCCCTCAGGATTTTTATTTTCCAGAAAAAAAACTCTTGGATTCCTTTACTTATTTCTCTTGTGGCATAGACTCTAGACCATAGATCTAGAGAAGATCCGCAACTATGACATTTATTACTCTTTGAGACTGAATACAATGTTCTAGGCCTGGCCTGGCCTGACCCGGACCAGATGCTCCCCAAGATGGCCTCAGATTTGGGAGAAAGGTGTGCAATATGGCTGTCTCAGAATGAGTTTGCAGTCCACTAAGACATCAAGGTCTTTTTCATAGTGATAGTGTTGGAGTTGGAGTAAGGAAGACCTGAGTTCCAATCTCATCTCAGACCTGTGTGATCCTGGGCAAGTCACTTAAGCAATTTTAGTCTTTGTTTCATCTATAAAGGGGAGATCATAACAGCACCTACCTAAGAGGGTTGTTTTGAGAATCATCTAAGTAACCCGGGGCATGCACTTTGCAAATGATGAAGGACTGAGTGTATCCACATACATACATGCCTCTACACATGCAAGTTTTTGTTATTACTATGATTTAGCCAGATCATGCTTCTCTTGTGCCCATGGCTTGTGGTTTTGTTTTAGAACCCAAGTGCCAGACTTGGCATTTGTCCCATTAAATTTCATCTTGCTCACGTCATCCCATCATTCACATCAGTTTGTCTTCCAGTTTTGACTCTGATCTCTCCCATCAGTATTCCTTGTTAACTCTGAGCTTTCTACATCCTGCAGTCTCAGGCATGGGGGGCGGGCATAGGCAGAGGCAGACACTCCCTTTGAGCCCTTGAAGGTAGAGGCCTTTACCTGTAACCTTCAACCTTGATGATTTTAAAATAATTTGATACCTGCATTTCAACAGAACTGGTTCCTTTGTAAACCTTTGTCTTTTATTTTATGCATTTCAGAAGCAGGATTCTGAGAAGGCATAGACCACACTAACTTTTCAAGGGGTCTGCGTAGGACACACCAAAATACTTTGAATTCTTCTTTTAAGGGAAACTCAGTAAAGGAAGCGCTTCTTGGCGAGAACTTCCCAACCTTTGCATTCCCTGGCCCCTTCTCCCCCAAACTCCTCCACCTCCCCCCCCCCCCAACAGACACACTTTGAGAAGGATTTCCACATGTCTGTCCACCAGGGGAAGAATGTTCGAGAGAAGAGTTGTAATCCCTTGGAAAAAGGCCTTCTTAATTATGAGGAAGGAGAGCAGAGAGAAAAGACAATTAACATTTGTTTCCTAAACCCTTACAAAGACAAAACAAAAGAGCCCTCCCCTCCAGAGGCTTCTGTTCTGTCACAGGACCCAGCAGAGTGGAAAGCTGCACACCCTCTGCTGAGCAAGAGTACCTGAGGGCCTGGGCCAGGACTCCGAGCTGGCCCAGCAGAGCTTCCAGTCAGAAAGGGCACGGGGTCTGCTCATTGCTTACTCTGGGAGAGCTTCTCTTCTGCCTCAGTGTTTTTCTCCTCCCTTGATACCCATCTGATATCTTATTGGCCCGAGGTCTTTCACTCAGCTGATTCCCAACACAACTGCCATGATAGTAGCTGACATATAAGAAGGCTCAGCTTCTTTCATGAACTTTATTTTCACTGGAGACTCTCGAAGATCAAAAAGAAAGAAACTCTAATGGCAAAACAGCAGGCAGTGGGGCTTGGAGACCATGTTTGGGAGGAGGAACTCTGTCTGAGCCACAGGCATCAGGCTGATGCCATGACTGGGCCAGGGAAGCCCAGCTGAGACAAGGGTGGGCCCCAAACCCAGAAGGAGGAAGAACATCATAAGCTCTGAGTGGGGAATGGCAAACCTTGCTGTTTTCAGCCTGGGGCACAGGCGTGAACCCAAGAGTCTCTGTGGGGGTAGAAAGTGCTCTTTCTTACTTCCTTGGTCACCTTGGGGAGGGGCCACTAGAAACATCAACTACTCAGCAGTAGTTCTAGACTTATTTGCTTACCTTAGGGTTTTCTCTTTGATGACAAATATTTTATTATTGAAATAAATGAACTGTTGGCAAGTTGCTCATTTTAATTTCAGGAAATGCCTGGAAATAGCTTTAGTTTGAAGAACACAGACTTAGAGCTGGTAGGGACCACTGAGACCTTCCAGTCGAATTCCCTCATTTTACAGGAGAGGAAACGAAGGCCCATGGAACTTAAGCACCCACCCAAGGTTGCATGGGCAGGATGGGGAGTTAGTTCAGACTATCCCAAGATCAACTTTTTTGGCCTTCATCCCCCAGGCTGCCTGACACTGTCACTGGTTGGGTTTTCATTTTTTGAAGGAGTGACTATATGAGTCTTGTTCTGACAAATCCCACCAATCTTTGGGGAAATGGCCAGAGTATGAAATCAGCTAGTTAAGGAGATGGATATTTGGGAATGGAGTCCGCTGCTTTTAACAGCTTTAATTTCTGTTTGTCTCATCTTGATGCTTGTTCTCATCTCTTCCAAGAGAATCTAGATAATTTAACACTTTGCAGCTGGGGCTTCTAAGGGCTGAAATCGCTCATGAGTCTCTCTGATCTCATCAGGATTCTCTGTGTATTCTCTATGCAGCCTTCCACACTGTGGGATATTGGGGGCTGGCATCCCTTTCCTCTCATTTTCCTTAATCATTTCAGAATGATTTTCTTAATTATATCTTCTTAAATATTGATAGGCAGCTAGGTGGCAGAGTGGATAGAGTAGAGGACTTCTAGTTATGAAGGCCTTAGTCTGAATCTGGCCTTGACATCCACTAACCATGTGACCTTGGGTAAGCCTTTTTAACATGTTTGCCTCAGTTTCCTCCTCTGCAAAGTGCAGATTTTTATAGTACCTACCTCACAAGTCGTGAGGATCAAATGAGTTACCATAGTAATACATGCAAAGATCTTAGCGAGTATTACTGTTATGTAAATGTGATACATATATTACATAAATATATATTTAGGTAACATATAAATGTCTATTTATATGTATGTGTATGTATGTTTGTATATGTATACATGTACATGAACATGTATATGTATGTATAAACAATAAATTGCATGGTTGTTACCATCACCATATTGCTGCTGTCCCTGTGCTATGCAGGTCAATGGACAGGGTGCCCCAGATGTGCGGTGGACTTGCCTGAATGTGGTCAGCATGAAAAATGAGAATGCTCTCTCCTGACCCGCAGTGAGCAAGGGTCCTTAGAATGAGTAGACAGCAGCCTGGCAGTGGGCAAAGAGGCTCCGAGTTGGAGTGCGACTGGAAAGTTCTACTTCAAGAGTTGTGTGGCTTTGAAGACATTGCTTCACCTTCTGGTCTCAGTTACTTTGTTTGTGAAATGATGAAGTGGTCCAGCATGGTCTTTGCGATATCTTCCAGCCCCAACAATCTGTGGCTTTACATACAGGGTGACACTGAGGCAGTAAAGAGGGAGGCTGAGGGACTTGCCTTCCTCGCTGGTTAGTGGCAAACAATCTTAGCTGAGTGTTTGTGCCCCAGCCTGCTTCCCCTGAGCCAGTAGATTAAAGGACATGGCATCTCCAAAGATAAATGGAAAGCAAGATGAATGAGATGACTGTGGTGAAGACAGCTGGGTGGTTCCTGGAGTTGTGAGATGAACACACAGCCCACAGCTTCCCTCAGCTCCTTCATCCATGTTTTAGATCTAAGTGAATACTGGTCAGGATGGGGAAGGGGAATCCTAGCACTAGGATGAGGGGGCGAATGTGACTGTTCTGGGTCTCTGGCAGTGCCAGGCAAAGGTAATGGGTCTTCATATACTGTCAGAGATTTCATTTGGCAGGAGTAAGTGTCTTGTCTGGGAGGCCACCCCAGTGAGTGAAATCAGAGCTGCTTGGCCCCAGTTAGCGAGCTCACAGCAAAGAGCTGGCACTAGAAAGCAAGTCTTATCTGCCAAATAAAGTGATCAAAGAGAACAGGAGACATCAGCAGCAGCTGGCAGAAGGTGACCTAGGGATGCCCAGCTGCTTCAAAGTCACTATTGCTCCTGGAGAGGGAAAGGAAGGGGGATGGTGGATTAGAAGTTTGACCCAGCAGAAGAGACATACAGGATCTTAGAAGAAACCTTAAGGGCATCACAGTCATCCTCTGAGCCTGCACAGGAGGCTCTTCCCCCATGACCTTGATAATGAGCATGGACTATCTGCTCCTACTTCTCTGTTCATGTCTCCAGCTATTGTCTCCTTGTATGTAAAGGTCATCTTCAGGGTGAGTGATATGTGTGTGTGTGTGTGTGTGTGTGTGTGTGTGTGTGTGTGTGTGTTCGGGAGAGCGTTGGGGGAGAAGACAAGCTCTATTCAGTCAATGGATTGATGTGTAATTTAGACAAAGTACGGCATAACTCTCCTTTACTATTATGGCTGTTATGATTCACTTTTTCTGATCTAGAAACTGAGATTTCATGTGTGAGGGGAGGTCTGGTATGGAAATGCCCTTTCCACATGCAGGTCTCCACCTCTTCTGCATTTTGGGGGCTTATAAAATTGTCAAGGGTACTGAGAGGTTGAGTGACCTGCCTGTGGTCACACAGACAATATGTGTCAGAGTGAGGACTAGAACTCAGGACTTTGGAAAAACTGGTCCTCTTCCCATGGGGTCCCCCTGTTTCCTGTTCAAATTTTTGTTATTATCCATGCCATGTGCGGGCAGCCTCTCTGTGCATAACTACCATCTACATCTTATTTAAGGAAGAATTTTATGAACATTTTAAATATTTAATGTTGGGCTTTTACTTAGCAAAAGCATTTATGCCTCTGAGTAGCAAATTTGTGTTTGGTAAAAGAGGTGAGCCAAGCATAAGACATGGGCTGAATGTTGTCTCCAGAGAAAGATCTCTCGTTCTTTGTGCTCCTTCTCCAGAAAGGATTTCTGAACACACACACACACACACACACACACACACACACACACACACACACACACACACACACACACACACACCCTGTACACATACATACACTTACACACACATCATTCAACATTCCATCAAGCACATTCTTAAGTGCCTTTTACCACCAGGCTTTATCCTACACAGTGGGGAGACAGACCCAAAGCATACAACATTCCCTATTCTCAGAGAACTTCTATTCTCTGGAGGTAGACACATCCACATGCAAACAGATAGGTGATAAATATGAGGTAGTTAAACATACGGTAATTGGGGAGGGAGGGCATTCTCAGTCTTGCAGGATCAAGAAAGACTTATTGTTGTGTAGACCATGGCATTCAAGCCATAGCATAAAGGAAATGAGCAGTATAGAATGTAGGGGAAGGTAGGCGTTCCTTCTCGGCATGGGAGATAGTCATACATAGTCATGGGAGTGGGAGGAGGAGTGCTGTGTGCACAGAACGGAGAGAAGCCAGTTTGACTGGACTGGACATTTTGACAAGGGAAGCCGGGGCAGTGGATTGGGGCTCAGTTCAAAGTCAGACGACTGATATTTGATTCCAGAGGCAGTAGGAAAGAGCCACTTATGTTTAATGAATGGAGGAGGGAAGAATCAGATCTATGTTTAAAGAAAATCTTTTTGTAGCTGTGGGGAAGATCTAGTGGGAAGGGGAAGAGAAACTTGAGGCAGGGAGATTGGCTGAGAGGTCATGAACTGGGCCAATGGTCATGAAGTCCTGGACTCAAGTGGTAACTCTGGATAAAGAGAAGGGGTGGGACAGCACCAATGTGAAGGTGAAGACCACAAGCTGAGTGTGTGGAGTGAGGGAGAATAAGGAGGGGAGCAAAATGCTGGGTGAATGGAAAGATAATGAAATCTTCATCAGAAATGGAGCCAGTCTGAAGCTGGGGAGAAGGGAGAAATGAGGAGTTCTGCTTTGTTCACTAAGAGTAGCACATTTGTTTTGCAACCTCCAATAAGCAACTGGCCACAGTGCTGAAGCTCAGAGAAGGAGTGAGACCACATAGGTATCAGACAATAGCTTAGGAGGCAACCATGTGGTGCAGTGGCCAGAGTACTGGACCTGGAATCAGGAAGACTTGAGTTTGCATCCAGCCTCAGATACTTACTAGCTGTATGACCCTGGGCAAGTCACTTAACCTCTAATTCACTCAGTTTTCCCATAACCCAGCAGAGTGTAAATTAACTTGTAAAAGGAATCTCTCTTAACAAACTGAGATGTTTATGGCCAGAAAAAGAGGTTGTTAATAATAATAGCTAAGATATATAGTAACTTACAGTTTGCAAATGGCTTTACAAAATTTCTCTTACTTGAGCCTTACAATCTAGAAAGCACATATCATTATTATCCCCACTTTACAAATAAAGACATTTCTAGGCAGAAATAAAATGACTTGCCTTGGACTTAACAACAAGGAAATGTCTAAGCGCAGATCTGAAACTGTGCCTTCCTAACTCCAGGTCCAGTGGTCTATACACTATGACACTTCCTGCCTCAAATATCACTTGTGAGATTGGGCTGAATAGTAGGAGAAAAGTTCCTCTTCTTCTCCCTCAACCCCTTCTAATTGAAGAGTATTTTAACACTAGTGGTAGGTGAAAGTATGCTATCAGAGAACATCCTATATTCTTCCTCTGAAGCCGGGTCCCTCTCTCTTCCTGATCAGCAGGATCTGAGTTTCTTGGAGTTGGCTCATGGCCCTCTGGTCAGGCCTGCATTCATCTCCATAGGCTTGGGCACACCTCCTCCAAAAGACGAAGAGATCCATTTATAAGGAAAGTGTTCCCCCTCCCACCCCTCCCCCCCATCTAATGTAACTAACAAGCTGTTCTATGCCCTGATATTGGGTCAAGTAAGAAAGCATCTGATCAAATTAGAGAATCAATCCCAAGTGTAAGACGCATGTGAACAGCTCTGAGACATTGATATGGAATCGATCAATGGCGCAAAGTAGGTGTGAGGAATGAAGTGATCAAAAGGAAATGTTTTGGAATGGGCTGAAAGAATCAGACGTGTCTCTGGGCCTACGGATATCAAAGAAGGAGACTGAACAAGAACGTTATTCTGCTGACTATCCAGCAGCCAACTTTGAGGAGGCAGCCTCCTTGTGTGCTACCAGAAGAAGTAAAGTGTGAGATGAGTGACCTGAGAGGGAGTGGCGCACTGCCCCTTCCCCTTCCTGTCACCATGGACGTCTTACTGGAGAGACTGGACCAGTAGGAAACAATCCATCTGAAATAGACATGCTGAGGAAAAGCACCTTTATGGCATGGGTCTTTTGGGGTGGGGAGAGGACTCAGCAAAGGCCAGATCCTCGGGGCCGACTGAGAGCTGTTGTCCCAAGAGGAACTTTTAGAGGACTCCATTACAGGAGACAAGTTTTTTATCCAATCAGGAATAGTGAGTTACTCCTTTTCCTCATGGGCTCCCTAAACTTGACTCCATTTTACTCTGGAACCTCAACTTATTTGTGGGGGAGTATGCCCCCAGTTTGGGTGCAGTTCTCCAATAAATGTTCTTATTGCATCACCTTGGTAAAGATCGATTTCTAAAAGCTAGTTACGTTAGACTAATTAATGAATAATCATTGGGGAGCACACCACTAGGGGCTCATTAGATATAGGATTGTCCTCTTCTTACACACATACAACTTCTTAGGATGATTCTAGAATTCTGAGAGAAGTAGTAGTTAATTGATCTCTGGGATCCCAATCTGCAAGTCTGGGCTGGGAAATGGCTTCAGAGGGAGTTGCTAACAAGAGCGTTGCTAAAATCTAGGTAGACTGTATACACAACATTCCCTTCATCTACTGGTCAATAAAGGGAAGGAGGTCACTATATGACCACTTAGGTCATTTTCAGCTTTGGATTTCTGTGCTTCTCAATGTATGGGCCCTGATTGACTCAGAATGAATGTCAATGACAGTTGTTTCTGTTTTCACCTGAGGGTCTTCCCCTCCTGATGTATTTTTTTTAGACACCATTCCTTGTCTTATTTTTATGAAGCCTTATTCACTGAATGGGTGCTGCCTCATTCAAACTGAGACCTGTTAAAGACCTTAGTGGGAAAAGGCCAAGGTCCCCCACAGCATCCCAGGCCATATCCATTTGTCCCAATCCCATGTCTGGCCACTGGACTCAAATGGCTCCAGAGGAGAAAGTTAGGCTGGTGACTGCATGGTTCTCCTCACTTAGATCCAATTCACTTGCATGTCCTGGTCCCACCTCTCTGATGCTGTGAACAGAGGACAAATAGTCCTTCCTAATACGTATCATACAGTAGAACTAAGGCATTAAAAATAATTCAAATTGAAAGTAACCCTGCTTTCAAAATCCAGACAGAAGAAACGAATCCGAATTCAGTTTTTTGTTTGTTTGTTTCCATTGAAATATCTAAGAACCATCAGAAATGGTGCTCTGGTTTGTCTGCCACCCTTTGCTAGCCTCCTGCTTAGGTCATGCACAGGGAAGGAAGCAGCACTGCTGACAAAGGTCAGCTCAGACTGTGACAATGTGTGTGTGCATGTGTGTGCATGTGTGTGTGTGTGTGTGTGTGCATGTGTGTGTGTGTGTGTGTGTGTGTGTGTGTGTGCCAGACAGCTGCAATGACATGGCTGAGGATTCTTAGGCACTGGGTCTCTTTCTTTGGCAAAACCCTTCTCACTCTTTGGCTCATTTTGAAGGCCAGGTTTGTTACATGGAAGGTCAGCGAGGGTTGTGGTGAAAGATTTATGTCCCATGGTGAGCACTTTACCTCTCTGAATGATGCAAAATGGATGAGACCTGAGTTCAGCCCCCATGCATTAAACATGGCTCACTTTTGTGGAGTGCCTTTCCTTGTACACAGCCTCTTCCTCGACTGGATCATCTTTAATTTTTCATGGACTAGACTTTGCTGAAGGTGAAGGAAGTATATAGCAAAAGGGCTTTCCTCTTACTTATGTCCTTATATAATAATGTTTCTTCGGTTGCCTGCTTTGGAATTTCTTCCTTCTCTCTGGAGTTTGCTGCATGAGAACACATTGGGGATGCCTAAACAGTCAGTTCCCTTTCTGATCCCCTTCCAAACAGTTTTCCTCTGCCTTTTTTAGAGAAAATAACTTCTGCCTTTCCTATTTCCAATTCCAATCTCGATGGATTTTGAGTGAGTGAGGGGGCTGGCTCTCATTCCCTGAACATGCTCAGGTGCCAATCCTCCTGGATTGGAGGAAGGTGTGAAATAGTACTGCCTGATGAGGGCTCTGGAAGGTTTCCACTTGTCTCCTTTGTGAATATTCAGAACTGAACCTGCCTTGGGATCTCATTTTGTGTGGGATTGGGATGACCACTTGAGAGGAGGCTCTGGCATCAGTGTCTGCTAGGCTGGGAAATTAAAAATACCCAGAGGCCAGACTGGTCTCTCAGATATCTTATTCTTTCCTTCCTTTTAGAAATGTTATATACACATATAATAAGGATGCTTTTCCACCTATAAACAGTTCAAAAAGGCTCGAAATCAAAATGTAAGTCTAGAGGAGCAGTGCCTATAGGGACTCACAGGAAAGCAGGATGGAACTAGAGCAAGGCAGAAATTTGATTGGAATCCCAGCCTTGTCCCCTGCCAGCTCTGTGACCTGGAGTGTGACAATCAGCCCTTCCTCACCTCCATTTGCTCATCTACGAAATGGAAAGAAGTCTATTTCCTGCCTACCTCATACATAGTGGGGGAGTCAAGTCAAGAAGACAAGCATTATTAAGGACTGTCTATGTGCCAGGCACTGTGCTTAGGACTTGCAGTATAAGTAGAAGCAAAAATACACGGTCCCCCTCCTTAGTAGCTTACATTCTAAAGCTGAAAATATGAAAGTAAGTTGTAAAACAGGGCTAGGAGAGGGAGTGGGGTGGCCTGGGAGTTGGCCATGTATGGGTATCGTAAAGAAAGAAGTGCAGAGACTCTGGAATTGAGCCTGGAGAGGAGTGAGGGTGTGAACGTGACTGGCCTTGCCCTTCTTTGAAATGGAGGTATTAGGTCAACTGACCAATCAGAGTCAAGGGGAGAGGGATCTTCCGCAGTGAGAGGACCAAAGGGAAGGAAGGAAGGATCATCCAGGAAGAGAAGGATGCTGGGAAATGGTGGAAAAAGAAAGAGAATTCTGCAGACCCAGGAGGAGAGTCACAACAGAAAGGGAGGAGTAAACATGGCTGAGGCAAGCCTTTCCTTTAAATGGAGTTTCCAGGAAGATTTGATGAGGTAGGTGATTTTTCAGATGGGTAGCAACATGGTGTCATGTGAAAAGAATTTAATTTGTATTCGAGAAACTGGGTTCTAATCCTAATTTGACACTCATTAGCCATAGGAACATGGGCAAGTTTCTTTATTTCCTCATGCCTCAGTTTCCCCCTCCGTTAAACATGAGGCAGTGGAGCAGACAATCTCTAGGGCCTCAGAGTTCTGAGTCCCACGGTCTTGAATGCTTGTCATGGCCATTATGGTTGCATTCCATAAGCAGTCAGGCCTGTTTTGCCCAAGATGATGTACACATGCCTGAGAAAGTCCATGATCATTGGAGGAGAGGAAGGAAATAGCTGTATCCCCAAAAAGGTGCTCTCAAAGATGCAGGTCCTCTGGGAACAGCTTCCTCAGTTTTCCTCTGCCTTTTATGTATCAGGTAGAAGTTTCCTAGCCTGACAATAACTCTTGGCTAGAATGTAATGAAGAGATTCCTTTAAGTGCTGACCAATTCCAGCCCCAGGCTTCTGGAAGAAGCAATTACAGTCAACATTTGAAGGCAGGCTTTTGTGTGATTGGGAGATTAGTGCTATGTTCAACTTCTTGGAGTCTGGCTAGACTGAGCATCTTTTCCTCAGAGGGAGGAAGGGGGACATGGTGACAGGAATGGTTAGAATGACTGATGAGTAAATTAGAGGCAACCCCCAACACCAGACAGTCTACCAGTCCTGAGGTAGCAGCAAACAAGTTATGTGGTATGTAAATTCATATTGTTCATTCCCTTAACGCTAGCTTAAGCTAGCGAGCTGGTGCTCACAAGGAGCCAAAACATAAGTTCTGACTGTCTGATAAAACAATGACCAGGCTTAAACAGGTTTTAGAACAATCCTAACTCAGCATGTCTGTGTTACTCAAATTTATGATCTCCATACATGATTGACCATACTGTGAGGAAGGAATTTTCTTTATTGAATAGGTGGCAAATACAATAAGAGAAGAGAGCTGACAAAGTGCCAATTGAAATGATGACCCAGGATATCTGTGTTTTCTTTACCATTAACATGCCATAACATAGTCTGTGTCCACAAAATATTAAGATATGGAAAACATCCCATTATTCAGGATAGTGTCTCTAGTTAAGCAGCTCATCATTAATGGTTATAGACAGGAAAGAATGCTCTTAAATGAGCTCCTTCTGACCACGTTGACATAGGAAGAGGTATTCTCTGAGTTCACTCAGAGACAAAGAGGCTGTTAGGTCCAGGCTCTTCTTCTGGTCGATTAATTCAGGCTCTGACCCTTAATAAGGTCCAAAAATGATATGAAATGATTATCACCAAATGAATTACAATCTAAGGTATAATTCTGTCTGGGAGACTACCTACTCCTATGGCTACAGGGATGTCCCTTAACCTCCTCATCTTTAAAATGGGGGGATTGGACTGGAAGGCCTAGATGAGGGGTGCTTGGTGGTGTAGTCGATAGAGGGCTGGGCCTGAAATCCAGGAAGACTCACTTCCTCAGTTTAAATCTGGCCTCACACACTTCTTAGCCATGCGAGTCACTTATTTGCCTTAATTCCTCGTGTGTAAAATGAGCAGAAGGAAATGACTAATTGCTCCAGTTTCTTAGTCAAGAAAACCCCAAATGTGGCCACAGAATGTTGGACATGAGTGAAAATGACTGAATAACTAAACAGCTTTGGCTATTTGGCATTCCTGGATTGTGTGTAAAGGTTACTGAGTTGTGCTTGTGGTAGCTGGGATTTATAAAAGGCTCCCTTTGTCTTCCTGCACAATGATAGTAATAAAAGAAATCAACAAACACCTACTCCCTCTGACTTGCTTGGGGCACTTAGATCAAGCCTCCAGCCACACAAAGGGTGGCTATCTCTTCTAAGATGGGTTTTTCTATCTCCCTGGGCCAGAACCAAGGACAGAGACCCAGAGTCTTAGGGGATGAACCAGTCTCTTTGTAACTTCAATAGCCTGGATTTACTAGATTGACTTGTATACTAATAATAAATCCAATGATCAGATCAATTGAATGTGAGGATCTGACTATTTATTGAACTCTCAGATTAGGCTGGAAAAAGAATTTACTATAACTGAGGGAAAGGACTCAGTCTCTTCTGCTTTGTGTTAATTCTTTCACAACCTGGCTCCTACTGACCTTTTCAAGCTAATTATTCCTTAGTCCCCTCCTTGCATTGCAAGGGCCAGCCATTCCACATTCTTGTTCCTCACTCATGACATCTCCCTTCTCCATGCCTTTGCATTATTCCTCCTGTTTAGGGAACATATTCCCTCCTCACCTCTACCTTAGAAAATCCCTTCTTTTCTTCAAAGATCGGCTTGTGTTATGCCCTATTCATCTCTTTCCTAATCTCCCAGGTGCTGGTGTCTGTATCTATGGATCTGACATTTCTTACCTTAAAAATACTGCTCCTTAAGGAGTACTTCATCTTTTCAGCCATAAAATCCCTCCTCCCTTGGGTTCCTGCTATTTTGGTTGGTGAATGTCTTATGTAGCCTCTTGTATCCATGGAGGACCCAGCAATGCTTCATTTAACTTCCCAACCATGTTCCAGCCAGCTGTCTTGCAACCATGTGTTTGTGTGTGTGTGTGTGTGTGTGTGTGCACGTGCGTACTGTCCATCATGCACTCCCCCTTTCCATTTGTGGTACCATAATCAAACCAACCTGTTATTGCTATAGGCAATGTACACCCCTTTGGCTCTGCCTACCATTCTGTTACTTTGAAAACCTAAACACTCCTTTCTGCTCACTGCTAACCAGCTGCCTCCTCTCCTCCCCCCTATTACAAAGAAATCTCAGCAAGGGATCAGGAGTCATCTTTGCTTTGGGTTGTTTTCCCCCAAATCCTTCACTCAGTATTTGACATACAGTGAATGTTTCGTATTTTCTTTTTTGCTCAATTCATTGGCCAAGCTTAGCTGTTTCCATGAGGCCACACCTGTAGAAGGTGAGCTCCTTGAGGGTAAGCGCTGTTTCATCCTTGGTTTTCCGTGCCTTCTGCTTGGCACAAAGTAAGTACTTCGTAAATGTTTATTTTTTTATTGATTGATCAATTGCCAATATCCACACATTTCTGTTACCGACAGAGCTCTTGTGCACAGAAGGAGTTTAACAAATATGTAGTCCCCAGTGAATTCACAGAGGTCATAAGTGGTGAACTTCTGGCTGAAGGGACCAAGTCTGCTGGTGAATAGAGAAGAGCTCCTGGCCCTGGGAGCTCCTTGTGAATTCTGAACCAATGCAAGAAGTCCCCAGACAATTTGTATAAATGAGGCTATCTCTGAATGGGAAATGGCTGTTATTCCCCTGAAGCTCTCAAAGAGCAGAGAAAGAACAATGGAAAATTCTCCTCCACAGGTCAGACCCCCTTCTCCCAGGGCCTGCCAGCTGAGGATTTGGGCTGGCCTGGGAGCCACACGCAGCCAGGATTCCTTGTGGAGCTACACTGTGTTTCCCTCTTTGTACAGCTCGAGCCACAGATCGTTGAAAACACTTCATGGGCAGGGACAGTTTTCTGGGCTTTCACTTGGACTAGACTCATAAGGACTGATCCAGGCTCAGCCATAGCAGGCATTATGACATTCCATGTTCAACAAAAAACATTCCTTTGGAAGTATTTAAAGGAAGAGAGAGAGATAGCCTGGCTCTGAGGCCTGGGTTCAAATACCACCACTGCTGCATGTTAACTCTGCCCAAACCACTTAACCTCTGTGCTCATGAGAGAGTTGGACTGGATGGTCCCTTCTAGCTCTGCTGATTGTAAATGAGCTGATATGCATATGTAGGTTACATGAAGAGTTCTGGGTTCCCAGTGTAGTAAGTGCGTTGGAATGTTAGAAAGCCCACAAGATGGCAACCCAGACGCTGGAGGGTATTGGAGCCATGACAAATGAGCATCAGTTAAAAGAAATGGGAAGTTTTAACAAGTAAAGGGTGTGTGTGTGTGTGTGTGTGTGTGTGTGTGTGTGTGTGTGTGTGTGTGTGTTGGGGGGAGGGGCATGCCAGTTGGCTTCCGGTACATTAAGGGATGTCATACGGGAGAGAGATTGGGCTTCTTCCATTTGGCCTCAGGATTTTGGAACAATGGATGGAAATCGTATGGAGACATATTTAGGCTTAATTTCCCAACAATGAGGACTGTTGCAAAGGTCAAGGGACAGGGCTGGGAGGTGGTGATGTTTCATACACTGAAAGCCTTTAGGCACTGACTGGATAACCACCAGGGGCAGACAAGGTTGGGGTGGGTCTTGTTGGCAGATATGGGTCAGACAGGATGGTGGCCTCTCCTTTCTCCTTGAGTGATCAACCCCACATTCCAAGAATTAATAAGATGGAAGGACTTGTAGGGTTCTCTATGGTCTCAGTGCAGGAGCTCTGCTTTCATTGGTCAGTCTTTCTTCCACAAGGGTAATGGATAACCCTGTACCAATTGAATACATGGAATTGTTCATTTTCTGTGGGGGAAGCAGGACATTTCCTACTTCCTATCCCCCTACCACTGAGGACCTCAGATCGCAGTAAGGCTCATTCTGTTAGTATCACTAATAATGTCTGTGTGTTTATCCTTTGTTGCCGAAGAAGACCATGCCATCAGAGAAATGATGACATGACTTGCCCTTGACTTGGTTCTGAGTGAGAGAGGGCTGTGCAGGTCACCAGCCTCACTTCTCCTCCACAGCCATCTGAATCCAGTGACCAGACATTCATCAGGATGACTGGAGATGACTCAGGATGAGGCAATTGGGGTTAAGTGACTTGCCCAAGGTCACACAGCTAGTGAGTGTCAAGCATCTGAGGGGAGATTTGAACTCAGGTCCTCCTGACTCCACTGCACCACTTAGCTGCCCCATTAATAATGACAATAACAGCAGTAACAGTAGCTAGCATTTCTATAGTGCTTCAAAATAGACCTTTAGGGTAGGTGCTCTTTTCACCTCTATTTTACAGATGAGGAAACTGAGGCTGAGAGGCTAAATGACTGGTCAGGATCACACAGCTAATAATGGACTGAATCAGGATTTGAACTCAGGAATTTTTAAAGCTTACACCTTTCTCTAGGTCCAAACCTGAAGTCCATATAATGCTACAGGGCTTAGCAGAGTATGTTCTAATGGTATAAGGCAAGAGGCCAAGGTCATCTTCATCCCACCATGATCCACAAAGACATGAGTCCTCTGAATATTGAAAAGCATTCAAAGTATTCCATAAGTATGTATAAATCTCCTACTGAGGGAAAAGCTCTGTGGCAGATTCCAAAGAAACACGTATACAGCAGTCTCCACCCTCAAGAGCTTAGGATTTGAGAGAGGAGATCCAACATTCACATAAGTAGCTAACAAAGGACATGAATGCGGTAACAGGAGAATGGCACCGAGGAGATCCAAAGAGTTTTGTCTAGGGAGAGTAGTAAAGGCCTTGGATCAAGCAAAAGAAAAATAAAATCAAGGCAGAGGATAAAGCCTTATTTCTCCAGAATCTATAGAGAAGCTAAGTTCCTCCTGGGCAGGGATGGTTCCCTGTGGTTTTGTGTATTCAGTACCTGGCACATTGTCTTGGAAATAGAAGGCTATTAATAAATGTTTGTTAGATTGAAAAATAAAACAAAAAGAATGAAACAAAATCACTACAACATATTTCATTATAAAGGAAACACAGGCTTGGTCAAACCATCATTACTTGGAACATGGAATTCACTCTAGACCTGAGGGTTATTCAACTTGGAAATCATGGGGAGATCATCTCCCTTTTCTGCATGTGAGAATGGCCCTTTGTTATCCACTTGCCTAGTCCTAATTAAAAGCTTTGCTATTTAATTTATTGTCACTGCTTGTTAGAAAAGGCTGTGGTTGGGAACTTAAGATCTCAATAATGATTTCTCTAAACATTCCCTACTTAATTTGAAATTTCAAAGGGTTGCATTAACTTACAGGCTACCCTGGCTTTCTTCAAGTCCCAGGTAAGCCCCTGACTTCTGCAATGTGTCTTAATGCTAGTGTTTCCCCTCCTGATTATCTCCCATTTATCCTGGCTATTTTCCATTTTTTAGATAGATTGTTGTATATCGTCATCTCCATTGGCACCATAAGTCCCTTGAGAGCTGGGGCTGGATTTCTTTTTTCTTTAACTTTGATCTGTTTGTTTGCTTAGCACTCGGGCTGGGTCATAGCAGGCACCAAGAAACGTTTGTTGACTTCATTTGACATGTAGGTCTTGTGCTATAAATTAAAGAAACTAATTTAAGACTATAAGATTTCAGTAATTTTAGGTACATCTTCTGTAGGGTAGCTTCTTTTCTTAAAGATGCCTCTGTATTCTTATCAGACTCAAATTAAGAAGAGAGACACAAAAACTTCCTCCTGGTTCACATGTTGTTAACTTGTTTTTACTCAGTTGTATAAATGCGAAGCCCATCTAGTGAATGAATTTGAATATACAAGTGACAAGGAGTTTAGGAAAGGCTAGTTCAGTTGCATTCTGCTTGCTGAAAATCATTGCTGTTAGAGCCTGTGATAGCTCAAAGTCAACCACATCTCATTCCTCCCTGGATCCATCCTTAGATGTTGTCTTCCATCATATCTATGCATCAAGAGCACATCTCCTTCTCATCCTATGGGAGGATTTCTTTTCTTTTTCTTTTTTAATAGATCAATATATTTAATGGTCACTAGCATGAAAATACCAAATTAAATATGAGCAAAGAGTCTTCAACAACATATATTCAAGATTATCCTGGCTGGCCATGTTGGATTCTTGGTGCAACTTAAAGAAAACTACAAACAAAATGAACCATAATAACACTCACATGATTATATCAAAAGATGCTAAAGAGTTTTTTTTTGATAAAATCCAATATCCATTTGTCATTAAAACTATCTAATGCAGAGATGTCATTCACGGCCTGAGGGCCACATGTGTCACACAATACTCTCACCAGACTAAAATGTAATGGGGAAATGATCATGGGAGGATTTCAACAGAACTGGTATATTCCTTGTTCTTTTGAAAGTGATAGGACCCCTAATATACAATCAAAGAACTGGTTTTCTTTCCACATTGTTGGCTAGGATTAGACCATGGAGTTCATTGGTATAGGAAATGGACAATGGGAAAACAAACAACAAAAAAAGAAACTTCTTTTTGAAGGCAAGAAAGTTTGCTACTTTACAAAAGTGCTTTGTCAGGAGGAGGAGACTGGAGGAAAAGCATGAGAAGAGTCTGGGAGGGGCAACCAAGCCCAAGGGCACAAGTTTCTCTGGGATGTCAAGTTGAAACTTATGGAGGAAAAAGCAGAAGAGGCAGGAGAGAAACATGCTTCATCCAAGGGTTTTGCCTCTAGTAGAGATGTTTATTTGACTTGAAGGCTTCAGCATTTCAGGATCTTTCTAGGCTTGGAATATTTTAGGCAGGTGTATTTGTGTTCTGTGGTTGATTATTTGGGTGCTTTTGGTGGTGGGAGTCCATAGATGAGACAGCCAGCTAAATGAAAGTCTCATTCCAGTCACTCTTTGCAACTCTATAATCCCAAATCCTAGTGAACAGGGAGTAGAAGAATGTCCCCAAATGGAATAGGCTGCCTCAGCAGACATTGGGGTCCTGCCAACAGAAACCTTCAGGTTAAGGCTGTGAAACCACATATTAAAGGTGTTGTACCTGGGATTCCAAATCTGTGCAGGACAGCGGCCTTGAAGTCCTCTGAGTTCCCTGTCAACCTCCTGTCAATTATTTTTGACTGATTTAGGCAGAAGGCTTTTAAAGAAGTGGGACTACTTATCTTCCCCACCCCCAAAGCGTTTGCATCTCTTAGTGTCTCTTCCCACCTAAATTCTATCCTTTGATTCAAAGCTCTAAATGGGTCTTGCATATTGCATAAAAGAGATCCTGGGAATAGTTGTAGCATAAATAAAACATCACATTTATTTTTAATGGAATCTAGGCTGACTCTTTGCTGCAGTGTTTAAAGGACGCTGTCAAATCCCACATTTCCCTTTTGAATACTCTCTACATCCATCCCACTTCACATACTTATTAAACCCATTGCTCTATGCTCATTGTCAACCTTTGGCCCATGTAGGGATCTCCCCTGTGTGTCAGCCTATATTCAAAAGAGCTAAAAAGAATATCTGGAGAATCGTATTGAGAATTGAACATTTCACATCCTGCCCTCTCTTCTTTAAGCTTCTTTCACTTTTTGTTTTTAGTTTTAAAACTAGATTGATAATTAATGGGGCTGCTTTTTCCTTTTTTCTTCATAATGGACAGCACGCTGTGAGTCTTCATCTGTGTTTGAAATCAGAACATCTGTGACTAAAGACTTGACACTCATATGTGCAGCAGGGAAAAAAAGCAATTAGCAAAATTTCAATTTATTGGTTGGCACTCTTATGAAAAACAATCATTTCTAAATTTAAGTACAACCATATACTTTCATTTCATATGCCAATATGGATGAGCTCTGGAATTCTGTTAATAGATGCATGGTGCTTGGAGTTTAAATACATTTTCACTCATCAAGATACAGTATCCACTTAAACAAGTGATTGACTTTGATCATGGGCACCTAAGTAAAACACCAATTAATGGAGCTAGTCATCATTCAGTATTGCTGAGAACATATTTTTAAAGTTTGTTCTAACATGGTGGTTGTGTTTTTTCCTTTGTTTTCCAAGAGGACCATGATGTCAACATGATGGCATGACTTGCAGTTCACTTTGATTTGAGTGAGGGAGGGCTGAGCAAGGTCACCAAATTCACTTTCTTCTCTGAGCCATCTGAATTCAGTGGCCTGATACTCATCAGGATGGCTGGAGATGACATAGGATGCAATGTAAGACCCTGGTCCTTTCAAGCTAAGGTCTTATAGCATTCTCACTTTGAGTGAGAGACACCCATTCAATGAACAGGTTTCTTTAAGTAGTTGCTCAAGGGATAGCCCCTTTAATAAAAAAAAAAATCAAATGGGGAGGAGAAGACCCTCAGAGTTTCTGGGTAAAAGACATACAATTATTATTTAGTATTTAAATCCAGTCTGTGCTAGGTGGGTAGGGACTTGTCCTGTCTATGAGCTCTAACATGGTTATATACACATGACATACCATACATTTGTTGCCATCATATCTATACCATCATACCACATGTGCTAAAGAATCCCAGTAGATTTAACCCACTAAGAATGGCAAGGAAAGCATGCACACAAAGTATGTATTGTCACCAAGTAGGGGTAAAATGATTTTGACCCAGGATTGGAAATCACTGCATCAATCATCGCATTCCAAAGTTGGAAAGACCCTCCATGACCCATTTAGTTTGACCTGTATCTGAGCAATAATTCCCTCTAGAATATCCCCAATGTGTGGTAGTACAACTTTTGTGTGGAGCTCCCCAAGGACAGGAGGCAGCCTATTCATTTCTGTAGAACTCATTTTTTGAGAGTATTCCTTGACATCAAGTTTCAATCGATCTCTGTATTTGCCAACAATTGCTTTGAGTTCAGCATTTGGAACCATGTGAATAAGTCTTCCTTGTGAAAGCTCTTCAGATAATTGAAGAAAGAAAAGTCCTCTGTCTTTTCCACTCTCCAATGTCTTCAGTGCTCCAAGCTGACTATCTCCATTTCTTCCAATGAGTCCTTCATATGGCATGAGTCTGATGTTCTCCACTGGTTGTCTTCTCATGGATAATTTTAATATTAGCTTAATAAAACATACAAGCAACAAACCTATCAATCAGTAAATGAATGAATGTTATTTCCCACATGGTAAAACTATGCATTTCTAGAAATCAACTGTCTAGCAAGCGCTAATACATTTGAGATAATTAAGAGCTGTGAAGTATTAAAGAAAACCTCTGATTTTTCCTCTGGAACTTTAAAGTTATTTTATTTCTCCTCAGGAAAGTCCCTCAGGACTTCACACAGTACCTATTATTCATACTTTGCCTTAAATTCTATCAGAGGGAGACCACCTGACTTCCAAATTCACAGCAGATCACAAGGAGCAAATTACAGTGGAGAATAGGACCCCTGACAAACAAGGATGCTGACAGTATGGGAAACTGTCAGCTTTGAAATGAAGAAGAATTTAAGCAAATCGTACATTGTCAGTACCAGAATTCAAAAATGAACAGTGACCATAAAACACATTCAACACTGACCATTAAAGTTCTGGCCAAATTGTTCTCGATCCAGAGGACCCTAATTCATTTGGCCCTCTTTAAAAACAATTACTCACTGCCCCCTGGAAATGTTCTTTCTTTATCTTTTAAATTTTTTTTGAAATTTGCATCATTTAAAAAATATAAAATATATATTTTTAAATGACACACCTTAAATTCCACTATTTGTTATAAATTTTTTTCCTGCATTAGAATTTTGATGACATAATATTGCATTATGTAATCATATAGTATCATGTTGCAAAGAAGTCATCATTTGCATGTATTTCTGGGGATGTTGGCTAGAATTCTTGACAATATGCAACACGCTTGCCAACACTTGCTTGTCAAGACCTGTCAACAGACTTGACCACTGATCAGTTATAACTTACATTTTGTGTGTTTATTTGGAAAATAATGTAATCACTGAGTTTAACTCTGTTACCCAACAGATGAAACATGTATGAACAATTTTTCAGAATTTTCTTCCCTTCTTTCCTTATGCTTCCCTGATTGCCCCCTGATTTTTATTCAATGTACCCAATTGCACCCAAGGTTACCACTGCCACCCCCCCCCCCCCGCATTGTTCCAAACCTGCCCAGAGGGTGATATTGCTCACTTTGGGAAACTGTGGCTTGCAGTAGGGGTCCTATGGGGATCTGGAGTGGTTGACTACAGTTCAGAGAGATGACTCTGAGACATCCAGAAAAGGTCAAATTGTCACGTCATGGGGCTTCTGTTAGAAGTTCTCCACTAAAGTCTTTTAATGACTTGGAGATATTTCTGGGTTCTTGAAGGCCATACTGGGGAAGTCATAGCTTCTATCTGGTTCTTCCAAGGGCAAGTTTTCCAATAGGGGCCTGGGAGCAGACTTTGACAGTTTATTGGGGGCCAGTCTAGTTACTTTGGGAGAAACTCATCAATAGCTTAACCACAGGGTAATATATCAACTGCACCTGTTTCCGGGTCATATCCTAAGCAATAGGGGAGTATATGAGAAGAAAGAGAGAGAGAGAGAGAGAGAGAGAGAGAGAGAGAGAGAGAGAGAGAGAGAGAGAGAGAGAGAATAAAGTATTCATTAAGCTCTTACTATGTACTAGTTACTTTACTGTGCTGAACCCTGGAGATATAAATGAAAGCAATGTTGCCTTTTAATAGGGGAGGATAACACATAAGTGGGACTGAAAATGGATGATGGAGGTAGAAGGAATAATTCCTACAGTGGGGCGAGGTATCAAGTGAGGAGAAAGAGAAGTCTGGGGAAAAATAGTTTAGGCATGAAGAAGGTGAATCGTTGATGGAGTTCTTTCTAAGAAGGCAGTCCTGGGGAGAGCATCATCAAAGAGTAGAGGGAGATTTTTTCTTGGATGGTAATGCCAGGAGTGAGAATGAGGAGCTAGACTCTGGAAAGGGAGTTGAAGAGTGAATAATAGGAAATCATTGCACTAATTTAGGATTTTCTAACCTGGGGATATGTATATGTGTATCTATACATACCTACATATGTATGTATATGCATGTATATATGCACACATGTATTCACATTTGCATACATATATTCATATACATCATGTACACACATACAAGGCAGGTAGGTGGTGCAGTGGATAGAGCACCAGTGCAGGAGTCAGGAGGACCTGAGTTCAAATCTCACTTCAGACACTTGACACTCACTAGCTGTGTGACCTTGGGCAAGTCACTTAACCCCAGTTGCCTCATCCTTGGTCATCTCCAGTCATCCTGATGAATATCTGGTCACTGGATTCAGATGACTCTGGAGGAGAAGTGAGGCTGGTGACCTGTATAGCCTTCCATCCCTCCAAACAGAGTCAAGTGCAAATATCATTATTTCTCTGATGGCATGGTCTTCTTCAGCAACAAAGGACAAACACACATGTACACACATATGTTGATATCTGCATTTTGATGCAAATGTTTATCTTTGTAATATTCTACATTTCATTATATGTATTTAAAAATATGATTTTGAGAAAGATCTATAGCATAGAGAATCGTTAAACACCGGAAGAGATGGTCCCTCTTCACCCTTCTTGCTCCATTTCCTCTGATTTATCTCTGATCTCCAAGGTTCCTTTCAGTTCTGAATTCTGGGATCAGAGTCCCAGCCCAGCACTCAGCACTGTACTGCACTGAGGAATCTGTCCTGTGGAATCTGAGGTGTCTAACCTGTAATGTCCTGCTCACTCAATGCACAGATTCTGATCCAAACTGGGGAGTTACTTAAAATTTAAATAAGAGAGTCCTCGGAGTGGGCTAGCTACTGTGGTCATGGGACAGGGGGTGTAGGGTGGGGGAGGAAGGACAGGTAGAAGAGCCTGTACAAAGTATATGGATTCTGCTTCTTCAAGAGACAAAAACATGGCCTTCCATTCAGAAATGAGTAGTTACATATATCTGCTTTGCAATCCTGTCAGATGAAAGGCCTTTGTGGGCTGTTCCCTCTAGTTCTCAGGTCTCAGGCTGAGTGTTAATGAGCTCTGTTGGGGAATCACCTTCAGTGACATCCCCTGTCAGGAGAGCCCTAGCTCCAAGCTGACTCTGCTCCTTTGGCAGGAAGTTGGCCCTCTTTGCCATTGTCCTGCTTTTCAGGCTTTTTAAAGCAGCGATGAAAGATGCTTCAACCCACACTCTTGCCATGCCTCCCTCTGAAATTCAGCAGATTCTCAGGCCTCTTGAAAAAGATGAGGGAGTGTTCAGACCCCTCCACCAGCACCAATTACAGGTGTTCCTCTCCTACGTGGGCTGTGCATAAGTCCTTTAAGTGTGCCTTCTTCAACATTCCGGGAAAGGAGGTGGCCCAAGTGTTGTGGAAATCACCAGAGGGGGGAAGGCCTCTTCACTATGGGATAGCTTTCACCATTACATAATCATATCCTCTGTTGAATTAAGTCTAAATTAGTTTCTTTATAACTTCCACCCATGATATATACTCTAAAGCTTATCAAAGTTCTTTCTAAAATGAATAACCCAGAACTAAGCCCACTACCCAGCAGAGAGATGAATCAGCAGGACTCCAGCAGGCTCATCTTTCCCTTGTTCATGTCCTGAGCCTCAGAGCACAGTAGTTTTTTGATCACTTATCACATTGTTGGCTCATATAGAGCTTGTGAATGAGACAAATGAGTATTTCCTTCTTATATTAATAAGATTTAATAATAATAAATTTTAATTTAACAATAATTTGTATTTTTAATTAATTAATATTTTATTTTAAACAATTTAATTTAATGTATAAGCCAATGATTATTTAGTAATTATATTGTGTATTATTAAATAATACATTAATAATTAGCAATAATAATATTTGAATTAGGTCCAAGGTTTTTCTTCTTTTCTACTTTCTCATCAAGAAATCAACCAGTGGGAGAAATTTTTCTAAAAGACTTGCCCAATAAGGATGACTTAAATCTAACCAAAAGCAGTAAATTAAATGCTAAGTTTAGGCCAATGAGTGGATTCCTCCTCCTTGTGTTTGCTCAGACAGGTGTGGGAAAATGTTGATTCTCGCTTTTGTCAGACAGGCAATTTGGAAATTGATAAGCTGCTTTGACCAAGAGTTGGGTGATCCAAGTCATGTACCCCAAGACTTTCATTATAATATAGATCAGTCTCTCATTGGAATATTCATTTTCTCATTAATTGGTAACCAATCAGAGTCAATTGCCACCCTCAGGAACACTCTTCAAAGGGCATATAAAGTGTGAGTCCACCACAGTAAGGGATCTTTGGTCTCAGAGAGACATGGCCAAATGGCCATCCTTTTATCAAAATGTTGACATCACAAATAAAATGATGAAATTACCCAAAATTTTGTCTCTAAAAACTTTTTTTTAAAATACCACAGCTCTTTCTCAGGTGGATGCTGTCTAGTTATGTAAACCCCATCTTAAATTTTGATAAATCTAATTGACTTGAAATATGTCCCTGTAACTTCCATCTTACTAGATTTGTCTAAGCCTTTGAAGCTATTTTCAGATCCCAATCCTTCCATAAGTATATGATTATAGTCTTTTCCAGATTTGATCCTTCTGCAAATAGCAATAGCTTAACAATCACACCTAGCTTTGCTTCCCCCTTCTCCTGCACCTCTGTCCTAACTGGCCACAGTCTCCATATCAGAATCTGCTCTAGCCTTTCAAGGTACCTGTCCATTTCTGGCCCTTCTCTTAAACTTTGACCTCTTCTTCTTATGCTCACCCAGAATGACTCCCTCCACTTCAGCCCTGCTTGGACTCTAAACTACTGAGTATCTCTTTTCTTGTGGCAATACAGGACTAGGAGGAAGAAGAGGTCCCCTTGTTCTGCCTTACCATGCCTGCACTTTTAAAACATGCCAACATTATCCGGTGATGTCTTCTTTTTGTAGGTATAAGTAATCTCTTTTTATAACTCCAGATTCCTGCAGTAATCATCTATCATTTCCTAGGTCCTTCCTTCTTTATTGTCTAAGAGTTCAGTACCTGACTCAGTCTTCTTCTATATCCTGATACCTTCCCTCATTTTTAGAGATTTAAATATTCTTTTTAAGACCTTTCAAGGAAGCTGCTTTTCCAGGATATGAATCGTCGTGTATATCTCCACTCCCTCTCAGTCCCCTCCCCCCTCACCAGTCTGTCTGTGTCTCTCTCTTTCACACACACTCATTCACACACACACACACACACACACACACACACACACACACACTCACATGCACACTCGCAAAGCCATATCCTTGATCTCACTTCTAGCCATTCCTGGTTGATCTGCATGACCTGAATTTCTGAAATTCCTTTTTTCTTTTTTTAAATTTTAAATTAATTTATTTTTAGTTTTCAACATTCACTTCCATAAGATTTTGAGTTTCAAATTTTCCCCCCTGCCCTTTCTTTCCCCCTCACCAAGACAGCATATAGTCTTATATAAACTCTACTTCTACGTTCATATTAAACCTATTTTCACATTAGTCATGATATAAAAAAGAATTAGAACGAATGGGAAGAACCATGAGAAAGAAGAAATAAAACAAAGCAACAAAAGAAAAGAAGAAAAAATGCTATGTTTCCATCTGCATTTAGATTCTGAAGTTCTTCTCTGTCTGTGGATGCATTTTCCATCATGAGTCTTTTGGAGTTGTCTTAGGTCCTTGTTTTGCTGAGAAGACCTAAGTCTATCAGTCAGTCCTCACACACTGTGGTTGTTCCTGTGTACAGTGCTCTCCTGGTTCTGCTCACTACACTCAACATCAGTCCATCTTAGTCTTTCCAGGTTTTTCTGAAGTCTGCCTCCTCATCATTTCTTATAGCACAATAATACTCTGAAATTTCCCTCTTTTACTATAACCTCTTAGTCTTCCAACTTTATCTTGGCCTCAAGGAAGTTAAGACAATAAATAATTCTATTTTTAAATTTATTTTTAGTTTTCAACACTCAATTTCATAAGTTTTAAATTTTATCCCCCTCCTTCTTACCTCCCTCCCCAAGATGTCATGGACTCTACACATACATTCCTATTAAATGCATTTTCACATTAGTCATGTTGCATAGCCAAATTATAACGAGTGGGAGAAACTGTGAGAAAGAAAACAAAGCAAAAGAAAAGAAAATAGTCTGCTTCACTCTGCATTCTGACTCCCTGGTTCTTTCCCTGGATGTGAATGGCATTTTCCATCATGAGTTCTTTGGGAACATTTTAGGTCTTTGCATTGCTGTGAAGGTCTAAGTCTATAAAAAACAGCCCTCCTACACTGTCTGTTTCTGTGAACAGCGTTCTCCTGGTTCTGCTCACTTCCTTCAGCATCAGTTCCCACAAGTCTTTCCAGGATTTTCTGAAGTCCCATTCATCATTTCTTCTAGCACAATAGTGTTTCATTACAATCCTATAGCACAACGTGTTCAGCCATTCCCCAAATGATGGACATCACCTCAATTTTCAGTTCTTGGCCACCATAAAAAAAGCTGCTATAAATATTTTTGTGCATGTGGGTCCCTTTCCCATTTTTATGATCTCTTTAGGATACAGGCCTAGACATGGTTCAATAAGTAATTCTTAGGAACTTACTAAGCACCATGCTAAGTATAGTCGGACTCAAAGAAAGGACAAAAAACAAACAATAACCAAATGTGTGACAGAATAAACAGACGTTAAGTACTCAGTAAATAAATGAATGAGCATTTCTTGCTCTCGGCAAGCTAACAGTCCAAGATGGAGATAACACGTAATTGTCTTTGTATAAATGATATATAGACTAGGCCTACTGGGCATAAGAGATGGAACGCTCTAGCATTTAGGAGGGCCAGGAAAAGCTTCTTACAGAAGTTATGATTTGAATTGGGAGTTCTTCCAACTTCTCAATAGAACTTAAAATTATTTCATGTTAAAAAAATCATCTTTCTGGTAGTCTAGTCTATCTCACATTCTCTGAACTCATTTTTCTTCCTTTACATTATGGACTCAATAGTTAGCCAGTTCAATTACATCCTGTTCTCTGCCTTTGAATTCCTTGTCCCATTGCCACTTAGCCATGCCAAATGGCCAAATATCAACATTTTTCACACTAATAAATGCCATTTAAAAAGGAGCACAACAATACTTAGTGAACCTATCATAAATTCACATTTTGTAAATTTAACTGAATTGGCATCTAGGTGGCTCAGTGGATAAAGTACTGAGGTTGGAGTCAGAAAAGATTCATCTTCCTGAGTTCAAATCTGACCTCAGATACTTACTAGATGTATAACCCCGAGCATGTCACTCAACTCTGTTTACTCATCTTGTAAAATGAACTGTAGAAAGAAATGGCAAACCATTCTAGCATCTTTGCTAAGAAAACCCCAAAGAGGGTCATGAAGACTCTGACAATGACTGAATAACAACCTTAACTGAATCATCATGGCTACATGGCAATCTTTTTATTCTTCCATGATTTTCTATCATACTCCCCACAGTGGACAACCCAAATCTTTTTTCCCCCTCAAACTGCTGACATCATCTTCACCCACACGCCCATCTCTCCCTCTCAGCAGAGGGCCTCACCTTTTACTTTCTGGAGAGCATAGAAGTCATTCATACAAAGCTCACTTAATTTCAGACCTCCTTAACTGTTTATATAATCTTGATTTCTTTCTTTTATCTATTCTGTGATCAAGAGATGATGCTTCTCTTTGAAGGTCAACTCCTTTACTTGTATCATTGATTCTAGATTGGCCTCTTTCCACTCTCTGCTCAGTCTCTAGTTTCTCTTTATTTACTGACCCCTTCTCATTTACTACAAATGCTCTGAGATTTTCTCCATCTTAAATAACTTTCAGTTGATCCTACCATCTCCTCAGGCCATTATCTCTTTCTTCCATTTTATTGGCAAATTCATTGAAAGAGCCATCTATATCCATTGCCTCCATTTCCTTACCTCTGCTTCCTTTTTGATCCTTTTAAATCAGGCTTCTGATCTAACCATACAAATAAAACTCTTCTCTTCAAAATTACTGGTGACCTCAATATTCCTAAATATGATGTCCTTTTTGTAGCCTCAGGTTTCTTAACTTACCAAAGTCTTTTGTTTGTTGACCATCCCCTTCCCCCGAATATTTTGGTCTCTTTTGGTACTTCTCTCAGTTTTCTTCCTACATGTTTGATATTTTATCCTTAATCTTCTTTTTCCTCTCCCCCCATGTTGTCTCCCAGGCTGTGTCCCATGCTCTCTTCCATTATCTCTTTACACAAGCTTTCAGTGATGTCATGCACATCCTTGAATTAAATGATCAAATCTATGTGGATGATATTTCACCAATTTCTACACCAATTTATATCTTATTCCTTCCCTATAACAAACCCTAATCTCTCCCCAGAACTTAAGCCCTGCATCACCATCTGTTTTCCAGAAATCTATGCCAGGGTATCTCGTAAAAATCTCTAATACAGCGATGTCTCAATAGGACTCATCACCTTACATCTCTACATAACTGAGGATTTAGGAGAGTTTTTGCCAAAAGTGCAATTAATCTTCCACCTATGATTCTGTTCATGTTTTACTTAATGCTTCTAATTTTAAGCAAAAGTTTTCAGTATCATTTTCACCATTCTGATGACTCAAAGATTTGTACAGGGAAATAAGATACTTCTTTATATATCCTCTTATGCTGTGAATTTTCTGCTAGTTGGTGCCTTGTGTCAATTCTCCTTGAAACGTATTGATGCCAGTTGCCTCATAGTTCATCACTTATTGTGTAAATGCATTGACCTGTATGTTTATGCATTATCTAAATATTTCATTAAACATGTATGTAATAGACTTACGTCCTTGTTTCAGAGGATTTATGACATTATTGTATACACTCCTTCATTTGGTGATTACATGACTCATCCATGATTTCTCATATTGTGAAATTTTTGCCCACATTTTAACATGACGGTTTTTTCTTTCTAAGTTCTCATGAAACTTATAGGGTACTGAGATATTGCAGTCCAAATGAGATAATTCTCCTTTCTGAGATGATGATGATGGATTAGTATAGAACCTTGGACAACAAAGTTTGATTGGTATTTTGTTGTTTTGTTCTTTCCAGTTTCCTTGATAAATGATATCTGGATGATCTGGCTTTGTTTGATCACATGCCAAGGTTTTTTCAGGATCATTTTTCCCTCCATTGATTTTCATTTAGGCAATATTGATCTTAATCTGTTATCCTCCTCCTCCTCTGTAATGTTTTATGAATGAGTTTAGAGTTTAAGCCAGTGTTAATCATGACTTTCTTCTTTCTTCTTGTAAAAGGAGATAAAATGTTTTTTGGATGAGAAAGTTTCTTAGATCTCTTGGCCTCTTCATTGTAGTGATGGTTTTATATTATGCGAGCTTTAACAAGATGAGATTTCATAATGATAAACATGAAGTCATATTTGGATTAAAAATAAACTTCAGAAGTACAAAATGAAAGAAGTATAACCAATAAATAGTTGGTGGGGACTTTAGGGACTGCAATCCCAATAGGACTTAAGAGGATATCATAGTACACACAAAGAGTAAGCAGCTCTTAGACCTCAATACTGGAAGCATAATGTGAAGGGAAAGGGAGGTTTTATTTCATAGTACTATTCCCTGGTCAGACCATTTGAGAGTATTATGTTCAGATTGCAGACACCATTTAGGAAGGGCATAAGCAAACTGTGGAGTGTCTAAGAGACATTGCCATGAGAAAGACCTGGGATGTTTGAACTGGAGAAGAGATTTTTTGGGGGAAGGGGGAATATGATGGACAGCTATCTTCAGGTATTTCAAGGATTGTCATGTAGAAGTGATATTAGACTTGGTCTGCTTGAGCACATTTAACAGAAACAGGAGAAATGAATGAAAATTGTGAAAGGAAATATGGGTTTGGCATAAGGAAAATCTTCATAAAATTAGAACTTTCCACCAATGAAATGGCAATCTTTGTGAGATATGAGGTCTCATTCATTTGAAGGCTTTAACAATGCACTGGGTTGGTAACTCTTGGGGAGTCTGGTTTAAGTAGGAATTGCAGCTGATGACCTTTGAGGTACTTTTTAGTTCAAGGATATGGTGACAGTAGGGGAGAACAGGGGAAATAGATCTAATCTATAAAAGGAGTGAACAGGAATGATGTCAGGCAAGCAGCCAAGGCACCAAGGCAATCATCTGGTGGTAACAGCAGGATCCAGAGTTGAGGTGGAGCCATCTAGAATGGAACAAAACGCAGATTTCTTAAATGGACAATTGGAGCTTCTCTCCTAATGGGAATATTATGCTCATGTGACAGTCAATTTTTTGCCTCTTTATTTATTCATTTTTAAATTGTCATGCAAATGTATGCCATTGTATATGACACTCTGTATCCTGCCTAAAGTATCATCTATACTGAAAGCTCAAATGGTCAATTATAACAACTAGTATTTTTCAGTGATATGTTTTCCTCAGTCTGAGCAGAAATGTGTGCAGTGGTCACATTAACCCCTTCTCCACCTCACTCTGAACATCAAAGACAATCATATCCCTCAGAATGAATTATCTTAACTCTCAAGAACCAGAGTGAATGAAGACGCTGATGCCCAAGTAACCAGACTATGGAAACTCAACAATCCCCTTTGCTAAATCTCAGATGGTAGAAAATCATCAACTAGGTAAATTGTGACAGTAGCGTAGGGTACAGTGAGTTCATAACAGAAATGTGAAAGATGGCTTTGGAATACTGGGTTTGAGTCTTATCTTTTTCCTGACCTACCTGTTTTAACTCGTAAAGTGAGGAGTTAAATGATGGGAAATTTTTTCCATCTCTAACATTCTGTGACTCTGGAGGCTACAGACTTCCATAATATAAGCTTTTTTTTTTTTTTTATGATCAAAGGCCTTGGATTATCAATAAAAAAACAATGTTCAACCTGACCTAGCACTGATGTTTAATGGGAAATAGGTCAGAGTTGGGAGTGATCTCAAGGTTGCTAGCCCAGAGAGAAGCTGCAGCAGCCTCCTCAAGGTCACAGAAAGAGTCAGTGGCAGGGTCAGAGTTAGAATCTCTCAGCACTCACATTCTTGTCTCCAAGTTCAGGTCTCTTCCTGTAGCAACGCACTGACTACTCCTAACTCTAACATAGTATGAGGGCTACTATATAGATGAAACCTTCACTTGGCATTCCCTGGTATGGTGTCTTTTGGTTTCATGATTAGAATTGTGTTAATATTCCTTATTATCCTGTTGTATTAATAGATGATGGTTCCACTGTCCTTTGTCAGACCATATCTAGAATGTTGCATTCAGCTCTAGGCACCATATGCTAGAGAGAACATTGACAAACTGGAGATTGTCCAGAGAATGGCAGCCAGAATGGTGAAGAACCACTAGGTTATGCCTTCTGGAAGGGATATTAGACATTCTGCTTGGCTTCAGGGAACAGAGCCAGGAGCAGCAGGTCATAGTTACAGAGGCAGATTTAGGCTTGATGAAAGGAAAAATGTCCTAATAAATAAAGCCATCCATAGGTGGGACAGCCTATTTCAGGAGGGAGCAGGGGCCTCTTTACCAGCTGCCTTTAAGAGAATATTGGATGACCATATGCTGGGCAAAATATGGAGGGGGAGGGTTATTATTCAAGTATGGGTAGGATTACATGCCTTCTGAGGATAGCTAAGTGGTGCAGGGTGATAGAGTGCCAGGCCTGGAGTCAGAACACCTGAGTTCAAATGTAGCCTCAGATACTAGTTTTGTGACTCTGGGCAAGTCACTCAATCTCATTTGCCTCAGTTTCCTCATTTATAAAAAAAATGGCAAGCCATTCCAATCTCTTTGCCAAGAAAACTCTAAATGGGTTCACAAGAGATCAGACATGACTACACATCAACAATAGCAACATTCCCCCTGAGGACCTTTGGATTCCTCATATTCTACGATACATCCTCTGGTGCCAGGCCTGGTGTACTTTTTACAACATGAGAAATGAATCTCTGATGAACCTCTTGATCCTAACTCATTTCCGTGGTCATGCAGAGGATTCCATTTTTGCCTTCACGACCAGACATGCTGGACCTGTTGTGTTCCAGGCCATGAAGGGAGGGCTTTTGGATCTCAATGACATTTGTGCTCAGATATGAACCATTTGCTCCTTTGAGAAAAGGTTAACTCCTGAGGATAGGGATTATTTTACTTGTTCTTTGTGTCTCTAAGACTGAGCACAGAGCTTGGCCCCAAGAAGGGGCTTTCTAAAGAGATACTTGTTGATTGATGATTATAGGGGAGTAGGGAAAAAGTCAGCAAAGCTTGTCTCTTGTTATACTGTCCATTCCAGGCAACATCCACAATCTAGGCTGGGAAGCTTTTGCTAGAAAGGCCTAGGGATGAGTACAGCACTCAGTTATGGTTATTATCAATTGTACTGATGATAGATCAGAGGGGAAATTTTCATCCGTAGGGAAAGGGGATTGAACCTTTGATTTCTTGGCATAGAAAACTCCTAGATGAGGAAATTGCTGATGAGAATTGGAGTCTTAGTCTGAGAGAGTTGCTTATTGTCCTGAGAAGTTGAATGGCCTACCCTAGGTCACACAAAGATGGACCAGGAATTTTAGGTTGAGGCAGGGGTTGAAATCTAGTTCTCCAGCCTTGAAGGCTAGTAGCTCTCTCTTTTCCCACACTATCACCAGGCAGTAGAGTGTAACAGTAAGTACCCCAACGTAGACGAGGGGCCTGCTACCATGCATTCTTAGATATCTGCATTCATAAAAAGGAAAGGCAACTTTTGAGGGGTTACCAATCACTTTAATCAATCACATATCATTCCTTTAATCAAGCACATATATCATTCACCTAGTTCGGAGGAGTCAACACCGTGTACTTCAGAGAAAATACAGAGAAAACAAAGATCAACAGACATTGCTTCCTCTGTCTGACCATAATCAATACATATATCACAAATCAGCAGACAGGTTCAACTGTCTGACCATAGTTACCAGAGAGGGAAGCACTGACACCTGAATTTTCAAAGCTGGGGGGCTCCTTAGCAACTTCCCAGAGTCATCATCTGGCCAAAAAAATACTTCCAGTTAGCCCCAAAGTAAAACCTCATTGAGTATTTATATACTTTTCAGAGCCAGAGGGCATGACCCTCTGACCCAATGCCTCAATAGAAAAAAACAAAAGGTACTTGGGACCCACCTACAAATAAGTGGCCTAATCAAGCTTCCTTCAATGGGCAGGCCCATGAATGGGTAGGGAATATCTTCTTTAATCACATTCAAATAAAGGCATTATCCTTAGTAAAACAAAAACAGGAAATGATCCTACTTTGCTTGGCCTCACATAGGGAGTGTTGCACCTGCTGTCAGGAAGACTGAGCTCAACTCCAGTCACTACCATTTGCTAAGTGTGGGACCCTGGGAATTCACCTTCTCTTGGCCTCAGCTTTCTCCTCTGTTAAGTGGGATGATAATAACAGCACCAGGATCCCTGGGTTGTTGTGAAAATAAAATCAGATATTTGCGCAAACCTTCAAACGTTATGCAAATAGTACCTCTTATATCATCATCTATAGCTTGAGAAAAACTGGGTTAAATATGAACCTGAGTATTGTTATTTTAGTTCTACATGCTGCACACATAAATATTCATCAGGAATCTTATTTTCCAAGGGAATTCAAAGAAAATGGATGCATTGAGACTCCTGAAATGCTTGAATTTGGAGTTGTTTTTGAGTACTTTATTGAGGTTGACTCTAAGAGAAACTGGGACATCTTCTAACTATCCTCATTTATATAAAACTAATAGAAGAAAAGCCAAACATCACATATTTTTTAACATGGGATCCTTCAAAATCCCTCCCTTTTCTCAATATTTTCTGGAAATAAGATTTTCTCCTTGTGTGTTTTTGTCCTTCTCCTCTCCTTCATCCAGTAGCAGCTAAAGCATAAGAGAAAATAATTTCTTATGATTTATACTGATTAAGATACAATAATCATTCTTTGAATTTTAGGTTTATTTATTAAGTGGAAAAGGTCAGTGGGAAAAGTAGGCTGTGCATACCATCTTAGTCTATTACTCTGTGGTGGTGGGGACATCAGCCCCAGTTAAAAACGAAAATTAGCTGATGTGATTCTTTTCCTCATGCTCATC
Source organism: Notamacropus eugenii (assembly GCF_028372415.1). Taxonomy (NCBI): domain Eukaryota; kingdom Metazoa; phylum Chordata; class Mammalia; order Diprotodontia; family Macropodidae; genus Notamacropus; species Notamacropus eugenii. Next base: position 383,560,128 of record NC_092877.1, read on the forward strand.
CACACAACAGTTCCCAAGGTAAGATTTGTGGAGTGGGGTGGTGGCTTTAGAATTGTAGTTTCCTTTGATAAGGGAATTCCCAGCATGGATTCTATTCACTGATGCAGATGGTTCCCTCGTCTATATGTTACAGATTTCAAGAGTACTTGAGAGCATCAATATAACTTATTCAAGGTCATATGACCACTGTGTGTCGGATGCAATGCTTAAACCCAGGTCACCTCAACTCCAAGGCCTGCCTTCAATCCATTATAACCCATTCTCATTAGTCTAAACATTATTACATCCAGGTTATAGAGAGGAAGTTGTGAATTGCCCAAAGTCACGTGGTGATTATGTTTTGATGCTGGATGTCAGCCCTTCTGACACAAAATACAAGGTTGTTTTCACAATTCTGCCTCTGGAATGAATGAAATTAGTAATTCATTTAAACAAGTATTTTCCTCAGCACTCACTCTGTGCCTGGCATTGCGCACAGTTGCTGGGCTACAATGACAAAAATGAAAGCAGAGCCTGCTCTCAAGGAGTTTATGATTTACTGGGTAAAGTATCAAGTGGCCATAAGCAAACTCTGCACAAAGTGAATCCAAAGGGGAAGAGGAATCAGGAGAGTCTTGTTGGAGGAGGAGGCAGGAGAGCAATGCCTTGAACGGAATCTGAGATTTCAGGAGGCAGCACTAAGGAGGGGGAACAGCCCTGGAGCAGAGCAGCAGGGTGCAGAATGATTGCTCCAGGCCAGCTGCCCATGCAGTAAAAGGACAGGACTGAAGATCCCATTCTCTGAAGTCCTCACTTTCTTGGGAGTGCTGCCTCCATGTGCTTCATGCATATAACCCCTCCCCCACTTTGCAGAGATGCCTTGTTTTCCATCATACTTTCTGCATCCAGCATGTGGCAGGACTATTTGTTCCAGCTTGCACTCTCCTGAATGAATAAATTCTTCACCTGTAGTGGAGTGACATTTCAAAGAAAGCCAAGCAATTTTCCATTTTGGAAAATGTCAAAGAAGAGCAGGGATTTCATCCAGGCTTCAAGCGAGCGACAGAGGCACTCAGCCCTTGCTGATGGTGGCAGGACATGGGGGTCAGCTCCCTCTCAGAAATTCCGTCAAATCTTGTGTCAGCATCAGGCACCAGACAAACCATCCAGAACCCTAGAAAGGAGTCTGGTGATTCCTCTAGGAGCTGTTGGCAACAAGTCAGCAGAGCCCATGCACACTTTCTAATATGTTGAGAGAGTAATAATCCACAAATGGAAGTCAAGAAGAACTAAAATGTGCTTGTCTCTAAGCCTAACTGGGCCATACAATTTGGGACTCAGAGGTACTTCCAAATGCAAAAAAAAAAATAATAACATCAAATAGAGGCTCTACAATGTACGACCAATTTGTTAGGCTATGGATATTTTGCAAAATGAACAGTGAATGGATTAGAATTTTGCAATGAAAATGTTTTGTGGAGCTTAGAGTTGGAAGGGAATTGAGGAATGATTTAGCTCTTGTGTTCTCATTTGGGATATGAAGAAACTGAATCCAGAGAATAGAAGCAGCTGGCTAAATGTCTCACAAATATTAAGCACTAGGACAAGATTAGAAACCTGTGTCCTGACTCTAAATCCTGTCATTTTTTCCCCACTGCACTGTTCTTCCCTAATCTTGGTATATTCCCTTCTAAGAGATATGGTATAGATCTGCCATCCTTTGGGGTTTCTATAGACTTTGAATTGAAAATGTCCTAAATCCCCAACATAATGTCCTTAAGAAATACTTGGATAAACAATCAATAAACATTGAGCTAACACCTCCTCTGTACCAGACACTACTAGGCACTCATCACATAAAGACAAAAAGGAAATTGTTCTCAGAACCTGAGAGCAGGAGAACCTTGCTTGTGTTCAAGGGGCCAAAGAGGAGACAAGGGAACTGAAGGGCATTTCTTTTTTTTTTAATTAATTTATTTGTTTTCAGTTTTCTACAATCACTTCCAAAAATCTTAGATTTTCTCCTCCTTCCTCCCCAAGACAGCATGCAATCGTATATGAGTTCTATACATACATTCTTACTGAATACATTTCCACCTTAGTCACGTTGCATAGGAGAATTAAAATGAGTGGGAAAACCCATGAAAAACAAAACAAAACAAAATATAACACAAGAGAAAATATTCTGCTCCTTTTTGTGATCCAGTTCCATAGTTCTTTCTCTGAATGTGGAAGGTATTTTGCCTCAAGAGTCCATTGGGAATTTTTTTAGGTCCTTGCATTGCTATGAAGGGCTAAGTCTACCAGAAAAATCCTCATACACTGTGGTTGTTACTGTGTACAAAGTTCTCCTGCTTCTGCTCCTTTCACTCAGCATCAGTTCATATAGGTCCTTCTAGGCCTCTCTGAAGTCTTCCTGTTCATTGTTTCTTATAGCACAATAGTATTCCATTACATTCATATACCACAAGTTGTTCAGTCATTCCCCAATTGATGGACATCTCCTCTATTTCTAGTTCTTGGCCACCACAAAGAGAGTTTCTATAAATATTTTTGTACATGTGGGACCCATTCCCATTTTTATGATCTCTTTGGGATATAGTCCCAGAAGTGAAATTGCTGGGTCAAAGGATATGTGCATTTTTGTAGACTTTTGGGCATAGTTCCAAATTGCTCTCCAGAATGGTTGGATTAGCTCACAGCTCCACCAAGAATGAATTAGTGTTCCAACTCTCCCATATCTTCTCCAACATTTATCATCTTCCTGGTTTTTCATGTTAGCTAATCTGATAAGTGTGATGTGATACCTCAGAATTGTTTTGATTTGCATCTCTCTAATCAATAATGATTTAGAGCATTTTTCATATGATTATAGATAGCTTTAATTTTGTCCTCTGAAAACTGCCTATTCATATCCTTTGACCATTTATCAATTGAAGAATGATTTGTATTCTTGTACATTTGACTCAGTTCTCTATATATTTTTAGAAATGAGACCTTTATCACAGACACTAGTTGCAAGAATTCTTTCCCAGTTTTCTGCTTCCCTCCTAATCTTGGTTGCATTGGGTTTATTTGTGCAAAAACTTTTCAAATTAATGTAATCAAAATTATACATTTTGCAATTCATAATCTTCTCTATTTCTCATTTGGTCAAAAATTTCTCTATTCTGCATAAATCTGACAAATACACTATTCCTTGCTCCCCTAATTTGTTTATAATATCAATCTTTATACCAAGATCCTGTATCCATTTGGACTTTATTCTTGTGTACAGTGTCAGGCATTGGTCTATGCCCAGTTTCTATCACACTGTTATCCAGTTTTCCCAGAAGTTTTTGTCACAGTGAGATCTTATCCCAGAAGCTGGGGTCTTTGGGTTTAACAAACAGTAGATTGCTATATTCATTGACTACTGCGTCTTGAGTACCTACCCTTTTCCACTGGTCTACCCCTCTGTTTCTTTTCCAGTACCAAGTGGTTTTGATGATTGCTGCTTTATAATACAATTTGAGATCTGGTAGAGCAAGGCCACCTTCCCTAGTATTTCTTTTCATTAGTTCCTTTGAAATTCTGGACCTTTTGTTCTTCCAGATGGATTTTGATATTATTTTTTTCTAGCTCTAGAAAATAATTATCTGGTAGTTTGAGTGGTATGGCACTGAATAGGTAAATTAATTTAGGTTGGATTGCCATTTTTATTATATTAGCTCAGACTACCCATGAGCAACCGATGTTTTCCCATTTACTTAGATCTGACTTTATTTGTGCAAAACGTGCCTTGTAATTGTGTTCATATAGTTCCTGGCTTTGTTTTGGCAGGTAGACTCTCAGATATTTTATACTGTCTATCATAGCTTTAAATGGGATTTCTCTTTCTATCTCTTGCTGGTGGGCTTTGTTAGTAATATAGAAATGCAGATGATTTATGTGGGTTTAATTTGTAACCTGCAACTTTACCAAAGTTGTTTATTATTTCAAGTAGCTTTTTGACTTGATTCTCAGGGATTCCCTAAGTATATCATCATATCATCTGCAAAGAGTGATAACTTAGTTTCTTCTTTGCCTATTCTAATTCCCTGAAGGGCATTTCTTAAGTGACTACTGGATTCCAAGCACTGTGTTACCCACTTTGGATAAGTAAAGTATAGAAGGAATTGAAGGAAATTATTTTAGTTAAGACTGAAAAAGGCAAATGGACCCAGAATGTGGAGGACCCTAAATACCAGTCAAAGAAATCTGTACCTTATTTGAGAAGCATATGGCAACTCCTGAAAATTTGTGAATGGATGGGTGACATGAACATATATGCATATACAGAAATATGTGTGTGTTTGTATGTCTCCCAGCTAGGTGGTACAGTGAATAGAGTGCCAGGCTTAAAGCCAAGAACACACACACACACACACACACACACACACACACACACACACATTTATTCTTCCAGGTGTGTGAAGAGACTGGAAGAAAAAAGGAAAGAAGGAAAGAAAATGAATATGAACAGTCCTTACTTATAAGCATTTGCTATCCTCCCAGGAAAGACTTGGGTCATACATTCATCTTCTTTATAAAGACCTCCCTGGGAATCTCATGCTTTTCAATCTTTTCTCCCTCCAGGTTAAAGGAAATCAGCTTGATTTTTGCCAGCTGATGAAGTCCATCCTTTTATCGAGCTGAAAATCTCCCTCTGGTAAATTTTACCCATTGGTCCTAGTTCTACTCTCTAGGGCAAAGCAGAATTAATCTAGTTTTTCATATGCAAACCCTTCAAATTCTTGAACATGTGTAATGCTTCCCTGCCCAAATATTCTTTTTTTTTTTTTTTGGCCAGGCTAAATATTCCCTATTTTTTAATTTAAAATTCATATCATATATTATTTCAAGATTTCCTTTCTCTCCTTTGAGAAATGAAGAAAAAACTGCAACAAAACTCTTGTTATGAAAATGTGGTCAGTAAAAACAAATTCCTACATTGGAAATGCAAAAATATGTTTCTTAATATGATTTCTAAGTACATCACCTTGCTGTCAGGTGCCGATAGCTGTTTCTTTATGAGTCCTCTAGAATTGTGACTGCTCATTGTGTTGATCAGAGTTCCTGAGTCTTTTCAAATTCTGACTTTTCCCCCACTATTACTGGTATCATGTAAGCTCACTTCAGTCTGCATTAGTTCATACAAGTCTTCCCAGGTTTCTCTGAAATTGGCCCCTTTATCATTCTTACAACATATTTTCATATACCACAACTACCCCATAAGTTTCCAATTCTTTGCCATTATAAAAAGATCTACTACAAATATTTTTCTTATGTGGGTATTTTTCCACTTTCCTCTCTCCTTCTTTGTGGTAAATCTCTGAAGCCTCCCCCTGACACATACACTCCAATGGGAACTGGTGTATTCCAACAAAAATATTCCTGAGGACTGAAGTGGAAGGACCTTGGTTAGAATCATGGCTTGGACGTTTACTACTTCTGTGACTTTATCTAATGAACTATCCCTAGTCCCCCCCCCCCCCCCCTCACATCTCAGTTTCCTAATCTATAAAATGAGATTATTAGATTAATGGCCTCTAAGGGCTCTTTCCATTGAAAATTTATGATACTATGATTCTATTACTTAACAATGAATAGAAAACCTGAACCTAAGCCTCCAGCAATGTAGTCTGATTGAAGATATCTATCTTGCTTCCTGGGTGAGATACCAGGGCCATTTTTTGTCAGGGCCCCTCTTTTGACCCCTGGATTCTCTTCATGCCGCCCTATGGGTCTTTGGAGAGACCTCTTACCTCCATCTTATTTCTTTAATTCTCTTCCCAACCAAGATCCCAATGTACCAGAAACATCAACTCAGAGTATTGCTTCATGAATGTGAACTTTCTCAGTTTAAGGGTTCCTAGTCATCAGAAATATATAGGTACATTGATTCAAGGTCAATCAACTGATCCAAGGTCACGCAGTGAATTAATAACAGACCAGGGAGAAGAATCCATCTCTCCCAAGCGCAAGTCTGAGATTTTCATAGGTCATAATTCTCATCCACTCTAAGAAGGATATACACACAAGACTTCCTATACTATGGGAGGGGGGCAGTGAGGAGCCTGAAATGCATCCCACTCCTCACCTCCTCCAGCAGGTTGTCATGATAACCATTCTCCCAAACCTTTACTCTCCAACTGAAAAAAAAAAAAAACCAGAACACAAGCAATTATTAAAATGACAGGGTTGATCTACAAAGATGAAATGTTCAGAAGGCATCTTGCGCTCACTGGGGAGCTACTTATTAGCACTCCTTGTTTGTCTGTGATAAAATATATTCACACTCCAAGAAATTGATTGTCCACCTTAACATTCTACTAACCTCAGCATTCTCCCAAAGTCCTTGGACTCAAAATAAGAGGCAATGGCATCCATAGATATCTGTGTCCATGGCCTGTGATCCAAATAAGTAAACCAAGGGCTTGTCTGGTAGATTTGTTTGAGGTGGGGAGAGGAGAAAAACTATTGGCTGGATTGGCTGGTTCTACAACCTGCCACTTCTTGGAAACATTTTTCTAAATTCCCCATCTTCCCTTCTCAGGGAATGGTGGCATTAGAACTTGTCTGTGAACATTAGCCATGGCCCTGATATGGAAATAAAGGTGACTATGGCCCCAGGTGGCCCTCCCCTTTCCCTTCCTTTATGAAAACTAAAAGGTATGTGAGCTATAACCATTCAGTGGTTGGTCTTGGTCTCATATGAAGACTCTTTTCTATTTCACAGCTGCTGCCATGGTCTGGGACATAAAAATGCATGGGTAACTTAAACCAAATACACGTGTAACCTTCACATTTAGAAATATGTATATATATATATGTATACACACACACACACACATATATATATGTATATGATGCATATCTATTTCTTTCTCCTCTGTCTCTGTCTCTATCTCTGATCATCCTAATCATTGTTCTAGAACAGGAAGGATACTCAGTGGTCATCTGGCTAAAACCCCTTGTTGTATAGATGGGGAAACTGAGACTCAAAGACATGAAGTGAGCTGCCCATGATCACAGAAGTGGGAAGCATCAAGCAGAGACAGCAAACCAATTCCTCTGACGTAAGGGGTCAAACTCTGCCTTCTGCCCAATGTTGCCTCCCATATTTCCATTACTATGAACGCCTTGAGATTTTCTCAGGTTGCCACACACTTTTAACACCTTGAGAGAGCTGGCAGAAAGCTCTTCACAAGTACTATGCCAAAAGCATTCTGAAACTCAGGACCATATGCAAAGAAAAGTCCCATAGGATTTATCTAGACTCAGATAATTTTGACTCAGACAGTTAAGTTCACTTTTTGGGAGAAAAAGGAAGGAATCATTTTTTTTTCTTTTTTTTATAATTAATTTTTTTTAAGTTTTCAACAATTACTTTTATACATTTTAAATTTTTTCTCCCTCCCTCCCTTCTCCCTTCCCAAGACAGGATGCAGTTTTACATGGGTTCTACACATACATTCTTATTAAACACATTTTCACATTAGTCATGCTGCACTGAAGAAAAAATGAATGGGAGAAACCATGAGAAAAACAAAACATAAAGGAGAAAATAGTCTGCTTCATTCTGCATTCTGACTTCATAGTTCTTTCTCTGGACATGGATAGCATGAGTCCTTTGGGAATGTTTTAGGTCCTTGCATTGCTGTGAAGGCCTAAGTTTATCAGATACAATCCTTGCACACTGTGACTCTTAACTGTATATAATGTTCTCCTGGTTCTGCGTATTTCACTCAATTTTAATTAATTTTTCATTTCAAGTAGTTACAATCCACTGAGTATCCTTGAAGCTTTTCAGAGCCAGAATATAGGTTTGGATGGACTGTGCAAATTCTTATATTCATAGAAATTTGAGTTGAGGGAAATAAGCCAAACAATGAATATCGGTCTCAGACAACAGCAAAATGGAAAATGCCTTTGGCATATTCTCAGATACTTAGTAGAACTGGTCCCACCTCTTAAGAAGCTTCTAATGTAATCAAGGAGACCCCCACAGCAAACAGAAGAAGCAATTGTACAAAATAGTGTGCTTGGATTAAAGTTACCAATGTATAGAACAAGTGACATATGCTTTCAGAGAATAAGGAATCACTGAAAGTGATAATGGTTAAGGAATATTTGGGCCAACCTTCAAAAAGCATTACTTGAGAACCTACCATCTCCTGGGCATGTAAGGTTGAGAATACAAAGAGAAGAAAGGCCCCTGTCCTCAAAAAGCTAATATTCTGAGGCTCAGGGGACAAAGTGTGCCCAGAGAAGTAAATATAATGCATACACACAGTAAATATAGAATATATATCAAGTAAGCCCCAAATAAGGGAGAGAGGGAGAGGCCCAAACAATTGGGGGCTGGATTGGAAAAGGTCTTTGTGTAAGGTGGCACCTAAGAAATGCCTTTAAGGACATCAGGAATTCTACAAGAAGAAGTGATGATAGACCATAACACCCCAGGAGTGAAGGGCACCCTTGGGCAAAGGCATGGACCTGGGAGATAGAAAATTGAGTGTTGGAAAACTCATGGGAGTCACTTTGACTTGAATGGAGATTGCATGAGTGAAATATTGTGATATCAGACTGGGAAGGGATATTAGGAAGAACTTTCTATGTCAAACAAATTAATCTGCTCTTTATTGTATAGGAAATCACTGAACCTCCTTGAGAAGGGCCCACCATGGTCTGGCCTTAGCTTCACTTTGGCATCTGAATAGAGGATGCAGAGAGAGAACAGAAGCAGGGATATCAACCAGGGGACCCCTGTGATGGTCCATACAAGGATTGGGAATGGCTTGAACTGGGGTGGTGGCCATTTTATCAGAGAGATCTAGTGGAAGTAGGAACAACAGGCTTAGGCAGCTGAATAGATGTGTAGTATAATGTAGACTGAGGTCTGAGAGGGACAATGACACACATGGGAGTTACTGGAAGGAGGATGGAGGTGCCCTTAACATGAATTGAGAAAATAGGGGAACAATGATTTTTGTTTTTGTTTTTTGAGAAGGATAATGACTTGTCATTATATATTTTGAGTTTCAGACCCCTACTAGATACTGAGGCAGAGATGTTCAGTAGGTCGGTGGTGAGGCAGGACTAAAGGTCAGAGAGGAGAAACAAATGAACATATAGCTTTGGGAGTCCTCTGGGCACTTCTGATCAACGATCATAAAAGGTGATTAGATAATGGGGACATTCTGGAGAAGAGAGGCAAGTCAAGCCAAGAAGCCTTTTTAAGACCTTCCTTTGTGCTGGGGACCATGTGAAGACTGGGGGATACAAAGAAGGGCAGAATCAGGCCCTGTCCTCAAGGAGAGGTAGAACAAAGGAAAAAACCAATTAACAAGGTGGCTGGATGTCAGAGATGGAGGGATGAAGGGATGCATCTGCAGAATTAAGAGAGTCAAGCAAAATGAGCAGCCCTGTTGTAACTCTGCCCTCACTGGCACTCTCCTGTCCACTTCCGCAGGATGCTCGGAGTCATCTCCCGGCCACCCTCCAAGCTTCCTTCATCCCTGCTTCTCCTGCTCTTTTCTAGTCTGTCCCATTTCTATCCTTAGCAGTTAAAGGATTCATCATAATAAACTGACCTTTAGAACAACTCCTTCCCAATAAAATCTCTCCTGGTGAAAGATCTCTAGCCATGTTGAATTTCCCAAGGTTATGAATTCCAGAAAAGGCCTGTTGAGCCCTGCATGCTCCTGCTGCCATGTCTGAAGCCCCCTGCACAGCTGGCATAGACACTGCCCTGCTCTGCAGCTACAAAGTGCAGTAAGGATGGCACTTCTGTGCTTCTCTTCGGTGAGGAAACACAGGGGAAGTAGAAGATATTGATTAGGAGTTTCCCCAGCCTCATCCTCTTCCTCATTCTCCTTTCTATGCTCCATCCACATTCCAACTCTCTGCGTTCATCTTCCATCTGCCTCTTTTGTTTTGGTACATTCTGCTTGCTCTCCATGCCTATGATGGACTGTCCTCACCTCTCCCTCTAGAACACCCACAGGCGGCACACTTTGAGCATCCCTGCCTAGAGAGGTGCTCTGTCCCCAGTTTTAATGCCCTCTTTTTGGGGGCATGTTTTCATTACTCTGCATTTTTATGGTACACAGTAAGACAAAAAATCCTAAAAGACAGGGTCCCAATTAGATATTTTTTCCTATCTTCACCACATAGGAGACCTTTTACTTATGCTTGTTAAATAGAAAAGAGATTTTGTTTGTTGCTCTTGGTTTTTTTGAATGAATGCTTTTATCAGGAATTAGAGATGGGGTTGAGGATGGCTTTGGGAGTCAGAGAAAACAGATGCAAATCCTGTCTTCTTCATTTATTGCCTGTGTGAACAAATTCCTTCCATTCTCCAGATTTTCTCTGAAAAGACCAGATCCTTCCTGAGTTCTCTCCTAGTCCTATATGTATGAGTCTATGATCATGAACTTGACTTAATCAACTTTAGTGCCATTTTAAGTTCTCTTTGCCTCAGTTTCCACCTCCAAAAACTGAGGGAGTTGGAGTAGATGATCTTTAGGACTTCTTCCACCTTCTGATCCTGAGCTTGGAATGTTATCCTGCTCTAGACTTAACTGAGGGCACCATTGATTGTTGGGATAGATAGGTGGTACAGCACTAGAGTCAAATCCAGCAAGTCACAACCTCATTTGCCTCAGTTTCCCCATCTGTAAAATCAGCTGGAGGAAAAAAATGGCAAACCACTCTAGTAGCCCTGTGAAAACACACACATACACACACACACACACACAATAGAAAACAAACGGTCACAAAGTGTCAGGCAACTGCATTGACTAAACAATAAAATCGTTGTCAACAAGGAGGACCACCAACTAGACTGAGTGGTGGTTAAGTTTTCTCCCTAGTCAGTATTCTGCCCAGTCTTGCCAATGATCTGGCAGAGAGCAGATTTTTAATGAATGTTATTGTTTATACAGATGATCACTTTGAAATGAAGCACTTATATCCTCCATGTGACAGATTACTGAGTCAGAAGAAGGCAGGGAGGAAGATTTTCTCAGCTTTTTTGCCCTTTGCTAGACACTTTACCTGTATCAAACCACTTTCTGTTTTGGTCTCCTGTGCCTCCAAATCATGCTCCTCATTGGGAACTAATTGTTCACACATCCCCATTGCTTCCAAGAATTGCTGCTTCATATTTCTCCATCAGTTACAGGACATCTAATTTAAAAAATGGCATTGACTTTGGTGACATCAATCAGTTTCAGAGTTGTTTTCTTTTTCTGGATGTTTCCTTTCTTTGTGGCCTCCTGGTTAGGAAACCTGAGAATTGTGAGGCCACCTCTGAGAGTAGAGCAGGGCCCTAAGTCCAGGCCATTGGTGTCTCCACGGAAGGCCCTTGAATGTTTACCTTGGAGAAGATAAGACTCAGAAGCAGAACTGGAAAAACTCTACTTTCTTGCAAGGAAGATCAGTTCTGCTTTGCCTTCATTGGCGGAACCAGGGGAACATAGTGGAAGCTGCAGAGGCAAATGTCAACTTGAGGTCTATCTTGATGCAAAAAAGGGTTCAGGATCCCATCATCCAGTATGAGGAAACACGGAGTGCATCACAAGGCAGCAAAGCAAGTGAGATTTATTGGAGGTTCACACTTCCAGTGTAAGGGACAGTCTTGGAGGATGACTGGAAGAAGGCAAGTTTGATGGGAAACCACATAAAATTGAGTGCATCCTTCTTTCTGGGCTTCCATAGGGAATGGGACACACCCAAACCAGTGAAGTCTGGTGTGTTTTTATAAACTCTTTATCTGGTTGGAGTAGGACCACGTATTGGAGGAAGGGAGGAAAGGGGCTATTCCTGGGGACTGAAGCCAGTTCATGCTAGGCATTGGAAGAAGGAAGCCTTCTGGGAGTTGATATCTAGTTGATTTTCAAACACTCTGCATGTACAAAGCGGTTTTGGACCAATATTGTTGGTCTTACTCTGACAAAGTATGCAGGGCTTTTTGAAGTTCATTGGAGTTTTTCACATGTTGAGGTTGGCAGGATGCTCCTGACATAAGTGCACTATCAGGAGAGGGGTGTCCCAAAGTGGAAGGAGCTACCTTGGAGTGAGTTGGGTGCCCCACCCCTACAGGCTATCATATGCAGAGGCTGGGTGAGTACATGGGCATGTTGCAGAGTAGAGTTATTTTCTAGGTCAAGGTTAGTCTAGCTGCGGCTGAGGATGATCCTCACTCTAGATTTCTGTCTGAATTTCTGTGAAATGGCGTTTAGAGCAACAAGGTCAGAGGTCAGCTCTATCCACGTGTGTATCTGCTGACAGCCTTTGGGGTCTCAAAAATAAAAGCTGCCTTTTATCCTGGGCTTTAAAATTCACAAAATGTTCTATATACAATCTCATTTAATCCCAAGTAACAATCCTGCAAGGCCAGTATTAAGACATTATCATTCCCTTTTACTGATGAGAAAACCGAGGCTGATAGAAATGAAATGACCTATTATTGTAAGTGTCAAAGATAGGATATAAACTCAAGGTCTTCCTGTTCTCCAGGTTTAAAATGCTTTTCAGTATAATATACTGAATGTATGCGAAGGATACTTTGTACATTGTATAGTAAGAAAAAGCTTCCAATGTTGGAGAACACATAAACTATGAAGATTCTCTTTAAGTTGAAAATAAATTTCTCATTTAAAGACAAAACTTTCTCTTTCAAAGAAAACTAAGGTAGAGAATGATTTATTATTGAAATATGGAATGATATAAACTAATTTTTAAAATGTCTTCTAGCTTAATAGAAATCAACCAAGGGAGATCCCCCATGACTTTGGTGAGGAGATGAGTCTTTGTTTGGGACCTTTAGTTATGCCAGCCTCCCCAGCAGGGCATGAATCTGGTCAGTGGCACCTTCTTGAGGGGATTCAATGCAAACCTTGATTACGTTGTAGTGATTAGAGCTTCCCTGGGATGATTTTGTTGACTCAGACACTTGGTCAGATTTAATTGTGAGGGAGAGGCCACCCCTTTGGAATGACTCCCTTTGGGTGCTCATTTTCACCTGATAGTCAAGATCCCTAGAGAGCAGAGAAGCTAGGAATTGACTTAGGTCTTAATGTCATGGTGATAGGGGAACTTGTGCATGCATTGAGGCCTCCTCCCCTCAGAAGGAACTGTTAATGATTTTCTTGGGACATAAAGCTCTGGAAGTTGTATGTGTTCATTTACATAGCTATAAGGGTGTGGGTCCATTGGGTCTATCAATCAAATCAGCCCATGACATTCAAAGGAGTGTCAAGATTTTAAGAACTGTTTCATTAATCATTTGAGAACATATCTTGATTGTTCATTAAATGTGAACAAAGTCTGGACACCTCCATGAATCACAAATATTTTAATTAGATGACAGAATGTCTGCTCTGATTTAATGGGTGCTTTGATGGAGGGGCTTGCATTCTGAACTAGATGCTCTTTCAGAACTGCTGAGAGTTTTCAAGGACTTGGCAAGGGAGAAGGAAAGGGACCATCCAGAACTGTCAGAATGCACAGCACTGGAGTGATTGACAAGAGAAGAAAGAGAAAGTTGGCTTCAGCCATGGCTGAACAGGGAGTCATTGAGAATCGTGATTATCCCTAAGGCGTCTCAAAGCAGAGGACTTGGCCTAATGACACTGTTATGCTCACATCTTCTGGGACTGAGGAAAATTCAAGGAAAAGTCTGCTCTTTTTCTCATTTTCCCCTCTTAATGTTTATTAGGAAACACAGTAATAATGCTCTGCTGCTTCTTTGCCCAAATGGGTCCAACAGCCTAGATTTTGCCCCAATTACGAAGAGCCCAGGAGTTGAGATGAATATAAATGTAAATCGGGGCAAAGAGAAACAAATCAACCTTTGTTGAAAGGACAGGAATCTCCCAACTTGGGGCGTAAAGTGACGGTGACGCCATCTCCAACTCCTTAGATTTTGTTCCTCACAAACACCCGAAAGCAGAAGATGATGGAACTACACCAAACTGAAAGACCATTCCATTGCCCTTACACCTGAAGTGAAGTCATTAATAGGGCACCACAAAGCCCAATAAACTACAGTGGCTGGAACGATCGTGCTGGTTCTGGAGAAGGACGAAATGCTGCCTCTGTTAGCCTGGACAGTTCCAGTTGGGTAGTTTGAGGAAAGTGTTCCTGAACCCCAGCTTCCTGTGTAGAAGATGGGAGACTTGCACTTTCTAAGCAGTGTGCTCCCAGTGCTTAACATGTAGCTAGAGATGAGAAGTTTTTTAGGCAGTGACAGCTGATGCAGTTACCTCATGAAGAGTCCTCATTTTCAGAGTTTGGGGTTTTCATTGGCAGAGAGAGAAGGAGAATTCCTGACAATATGTCTCTTGGAAAGATAAGAAAATAGCTCTTGCATCTAGAGAAGTGTTAAAGATGAAACTTATTGATGTGAGGGAGCAAGAGATCTGAACTTTGCCCCGTTCTGTTTTACTGTGAGAATGAAGGGTGATGGGGCATAGCAGATTCAAAGTGTCTGCTTGATTGGATATGTGAGAGGGAGAGAATGCAAACCAAAAGATGGAACTCAGGCTTGGAGGAGGAAGAACATTAGAGACCTCATGCAAGATTGAGATATCATTGGAAGGTTGGTTGGTTGGTGGTTGTTCTTCATTCTCAAAGAGGACCCAAGCGACATCACCATGATGAAGTGAAGTTTCAGTGTGTCCAATATGAGCTCGGAATGCTCTACCACAGGTTGGGCACAGATAGTCTGTGTGAATATTTGGGGAGGTTACTCCAAATTTCCACATCCTGTGTTTACTTTGTGCTATTTCAATTCTGCTTTGCTCAAAGGGCACAGCACCTTTTCTGATGTGGGCATGCCATGCTGAGCAGTCCTGTGCCAGTGTCTCCCAAGTCACACAGTCAAATCCAAAGTTCTTGGGAGAGACCTTGAGAACATCCTTGTATCACTTCTTCTGACCACCATGTGATCACCTGCCCCATGTGGGTTCTCCATAAAATAGTCTTTAAGTGTACATTTTGCATTCGAACAACATGGCTAGCCCATCAGAACTGCACTCTCTGAAGCATAGCTTGAATACTTGGTAGTTCAGCTCTAGCAAGGACTTCAGTGTCTGGTACCTTATCCTGCCAGGTGATCCTCAGAATCTTCCTAAGATGGTTCAAATTGAAGAAGTTCAGTTTTCTGGCATGGCACTGGTAGACTGTCCATGTTTCACAGGCATACAACAACGAGGTGAGCACAACGGCTCTGTAGACCTTCAGTTTGGCATTCAGTCTAATACCTCTTCTCCAACTTTTCTTCAGGGCCTCCCAAACACTGAGTTACCTCTGGCAATGCATACATCAACCTCATTGTCAATGTGTATAAACTGTTGTTAAACTGACGCTCCTAACTTCAATTCACTTCTAAGCAAAGTCCAAACCAAGCTGTGGCATCTGGTTTGGTAGATATCTAGGACTAGGTGGAAAAGTGGGACGTGTAAGAGAAGGAAGCAAATTGGATAGGTCACTTAAGGGCAACTATGAATCATAGCTCATTTACATATTTATGTTTATGGGGTCCTGTGATTTTTGGTATCTTCTACATTTTTCATTGAGTGAAATAAAAGCTGTCTTTAGCTCAGTATGCATTTGTTACCTTGAATGCTTATTTGGGAGATGATGTAGTCATACTCATAGTCATAAAAGCCTAGATCTAAACTATAATTACTTGTTTCCCAGAGTAAATGGTAGATGGAAGCAAAAAACGGGACAAAGAAATGTAAATTTTGTTTCATCCTGTGACATCAAGTATGGTTCAGAGTATTATGCCACAGATTGGATGGGGGAGAGGATGAGGTAGTCAGTAACAGGACCATCCAACAACCATGAGTTACGTAGGAAAACATGATGGGCCATTTTCACCAATTATGGATTTATATTTACTTATGTCTTCATTTCTCTATATCTCACTCTTTTTCCATAGAACACAGGATTATGTAATTAACACTAGAAGGCATCCTGAAAAATATCTGTTCTAATCCCTCCATCCCACCCATTTTACACTGGAGGAAATGAAGTTCCTGTGTGTGTGTGATTTTCCCAAGGGTCCATATCTCGTTACTGCCATTGCTGGCTTGACAGTTCAGTGCTCTTTCCTCTCAGCTTGGTATGCTTCCTCTTCCCAATGATGCCTAAGCCTTCTGTTTACCAGGATAATCAATCAGAACTCAGTTCAAAAGAGCTCCATCACCTTTCCAAGACTTATTCCTTCCCCTACCAGTGACACTCTTAAGGGAGATGGAACCACAATGAATGGAAAGGGAGGACAAAGCACCACACAGGGCTAGTGAGAGAGGAAAGGTAGAGAAAAGAACCTTGCTTAGTGAACGTGTCAAAGTAAACATGGATATAGTAGACAAACCTGGAGGAAGTCATAAGGGGTGTGACTGATACAGGCACCTTGCTTTCATCTTACCTGGACAAAGGAGGGAAGAACAATGATAATGAAGTGTATTACACTGAGCAGAGGAGGGACCAGGGGAGAATGGAGAAGGGGAGTTAGACAGAGGGTAGATGAACAGCATTAATCCTAAAAAACAAATAAGCCCCCCCAAAACTCTAAGGCTGTATAAAAATATTCATAGCAACTCTTTTTCTTCTTCAATTATAGGTTTTAGGTATTTCTTGTCTTCTAATATATAACATTTTCTTTTCACTAATACATGTTAAAACAATTTTTTAACATTTAAAAAAATTAAGTTCAAAATTCTTTCCTCCCTTCCTCTTCTCCCTTTCTGACATGGCAAGCAATCAGATATAGGTTATACAGGTGGAATCATGTGAAAAATTTCCATATTAGTCATTTTATATAAGAAGACTCAATTTAAAAATAAAGAATGAGTCAATGAAAGGGAGGAAGGAAGGAAGAAAAGCAAGCAAGAAAGAATGAATGAATGAAAGATGAAAGATAGCATGCCTCAGTCTGCGTTGAGATGATATCAGCTCTTTCTCTGGAGGCAGATGGTCTGCTTCATCATGGTCCTTTGTGATTGTCCTGGATCATTGCATGTCTGAGAACAGCTAAGTCATTCACAACTGCATTCACAAAGTACAACATTGCCGTTATTATATAGAATGTTCTCCTGGTTCTGCTCACCTTATTTTGCATCAGTTCATGTAAGTCTGTCAAGGTTTTCCTGTAGTCATCCTGCTTGTCATTTATTATAGCACAATTATATATATACATGTGTGTGTGTGTGTGGTGTCAGAGAAACCTAAGAAAATTATATGAATGGATGCAAAGTAAGTAGAACAAGGAAAAACAACTTATATGATAACATTATTGTAAAGACAAATAACTTTGAAAAATTTTGAGACTCTGATTGGCATAATAACAAGCCATGACACAAAAAGACTCCTATTGAAACATGGCACCCACCCACCTTTCAAGAAAGGAGAAATGCAGGAGGAGACATGTCCATCCATCTTTCTCTGTCATCTCTCTGTATACACAGTCATATATGCATGCTTCCATGTACTTGTACCTGTTCACATATGTATACATACTGTGTATGTGAATGTGAACATGGCTCAAGGCTCAATCTCTGAGTTTAGGGCCAGGATCTGCCAAAACAGTAACCAGGACTATTTCAGAACTCTTTATCTTTCCAGTCGATTACCAGCTCCATAGAGGTGATATCCACTGAAAGCCTTGTTTGGTTTCTAGTCTCTCTGAAGAACTTTAAAATCAATTGTGTGACTTTAAAATCAATTGAGCCACTGGCAAAGGACTACACAGTATGATGTGCCCATATCAAAGAAGGCATTGTGCTTTGTGGATGAAACAGAAGTGTAGTAGCTCAAAAGAAATAGGAGGTATGCACATTTAGACATCTCCCCTCTAGATTGTCTTATCTGTGCCCAACCTGGTGCAGAGCCTTCTGAGCTCATATTGGTCTGATCAGTCACAAGATACATTTTATCTTGAACCCAACGTAGTGATGTCATTTTGCTCCTCTTTGAGAATGAAGAACAAGCACCAACCAGTAGGTTTTCCTCATAAGGTTCATGGAGAGTGTGGAGCAATGATAGGGAGGAGAGACAAAGACTTGTCACATGCTGCATATGGAGTCTACAACTGAAGATT
Source organism: Notamacropus eugenii (assembly GCF_028372415.1). Taxonomy (NCBI): domain Eukaryota; kingdom Metazoa; phylum Chordata; class Mammalia; order Diprotodontia; family Macropodidae; genus Notamacropus; species Notamacropus eugenii. The sequence continues at coordinate 383,578,246 of NC_092877.1, forward strand.
TTCTTAATTTGTTGGTAATCATGGGTACACAATTCAGCATCTCATAGGTGACATCATCAAGATGGGATCCCCTCCATCAGATCCTGATCTAGCCACGCCTTCACATTACATATAGTTCAGATTGATGGCTTTCCCTAAACGCTCCACAGAAAATCTGGCTGGGGCATTTCCTCTAGTTCTAGATTAAGTTCCTGAGCACCATTGCAGATATTTTTTATCCTAATGCCTTCCCAGTAGCCTTGTCTTCCTTGGGTCCAGCATTCTAAATCCATCTGCTAGGCAACAACCCCTTCATTAGTCAGAGGTCTAGGAGCATCTCTTCCTCTAAGGTTTCATGAATTTAGCCTCAGACGGGGCTGAGATTTTCCTACCTATTCCTTATTTTTAAACAATTTTTTCATCCTTCTATATACAGCACACTAAGTAATTGGATTATTTCCATATGTAAAGAACAGAAAAGGAGGATTGTACAAAGTAATATGAATATCTCTTATAACCATCATGCCCTTAAAAATGGTAAATATAAGCTGTTAGTTTGAAGGTTTCCCTGCTTGCCAGTGCCTCCCTCTAAGCCTCTTCTGTTTTGGTTTACTGTAATATCTCTATGATTTTTTTCTTTCTTTTGAAGTTACACTTACTTGTTTCCTTCTCCTCACTAAGAACACCCACCAAAAGAAATTAGGAAAAGAAATAGGCCCTCCCTTTTGACAAGTAAGCATAGTCAAGTAAAACAAAGCCATTTACAGGTGATACCCATAAATCCATGTGTGTATATCCATGTCTATGTCTGTCTATGTATCAGTCTGCATCATGCATGCCTTCCTTCTGTTAGCAGGAACAGTGACCTTGCGGCCATCTTGTTCAGTCTCTCTCCTTTTCAGATCAAGAATCCAAGACCAAGATAAGTTTTGTTATTTGCCTCATGTCCCACAGGTAAGAAGTGTCATAGCCAAGATCTGAATCCATTTTCTCCAGTCCCAAGGCCTGCACACCTTCCAATGGTGCCTCCATCTAAAACAAAATAAACAGAAGTCAGCTTCTCCTTTAGTCGTCTGGAATTATCTCACTCATCTTTCACATGTGCGTATTTATATCAGGAACAATACATGTGAGAGGCGGTATAGTACAGTGGCTTAGCAGGCCAGCCTCAGAGTCAAGGTCTGGAGTTCAAGTCCCATCTCTGACATGTCTGAGTTAGTGGACGGGTTACTTTACTTCTCATTGTCCCATTCTACTCTCTAAGGAGAAATTAATTTAAGGGTCAGCCATCAGGGGATATCTATAGAAAATGCCCGGTGCTTTCTCCATTACGTTTTAATGGGAGGTGGTGTGGATTGGTAAAAATGAACAGGATTTGGAGGTAGAGAACTTGACTCAAACCTGGGCTTTGACCCTTATAATCTATGTGATCTTGAGCAAGTTCCATAGCTTCTCTAGGTCTCACCTTCCTCATCTGTTAAATGGGTACATTGGACCAGACTGACTTGAAGCTCTTTCCAGCTTTGTATCTATGACTTTTCATCTTATGGATATTTCTAAATTTCAGTCTTTCTTGCTTTTTGGGAGGGAATTCTCACATTGGGAATTTCCAACAGAGATGAGCTTACAGCCTTGGTGCAAAAGGAAAACAAGCAAGTTGAGAATTTTGTTATTTCTATTATCTGGTGTGGTGTGTCATCTCAAAACAACAATATTTCCCCCCTTAGTTCTAAATAAGAACTCAGCCAACCAGTAATGGCAGCCCTGGATAAAGGAAATCAGACTCTCATTATTCTTACAGCTCTGATAGGTGGTTATTCACTAGAATGTGGTGATGAAATATGAAATATGATTAGAACCCTGTTCTATTGGGGGGGGCTTCACCTGACAGGGTACCCTCATCTTGGCATCCCTAGATTCCCATTATTTTTCCTCTCCTCTGTGAAGCTGAGAACATTCGATCCAGGCTCCCTGAGCCAAGGAAATGCTTGCAGAAAATCCATCCAGTTTTTATATTTATGTAGGGAGCAGGAGCCCTGGACCCACAGCTGTAGTGAGAGCCTGTGACAGGAGGATTTAGGGAGGCTGTTTGGTTAATTTTGGAGGGAATTTATTGCTGACAAGAGCCATTGTTATTGATAGCAAAGGGATGAAATTTCTCTTCTCCTGGAACCCAGCAGCTGAAGCAGCTGCAGCAGCCTGAACAACCCACACACAGCCCAGCCCATCCTGCCTTCTATCTCATCCCTCCTCTGACCTTAAGGGAACCCCAAGGAACAGGGAGAGTGGGTGGGGGGAAAGTCTCTGGCTGCAGCAGTACTCCACAGACTGAAGCCTGACAGGAGCAGGCAGGATCTAGGGGACCTGGAAAGGCAGGGATGGCAGAGATGGAAAGGACCTCCAAGGTATACTATTTGGGTGGCATTAAATGAGGCCCCGTGAACCCCCAAGAGCTCTAGGGATCGATTTCAAAAGATCTGTGAACTGGGGTGAAAAAAATCCATCATTATTTTCAGTAACCTCTAACTGCGATTTAGTACTGCATTTAATTATTTAGAAACTTTATCCTGAGAAAAGGCACAAAGGCTTCACCAGAGTTCATAAGGAATTCATGGCACCTAAATGTAAGGAGCCCTTTCTCTATTCCAATGCCCTCATTTTCCAGAGAAGGGAAACCAAAGGAAACAAGATGCTTCCAAATGTCAAAGTCCTGGAGGCTTTCCAGTAACTCAGAGAGTGAGTCAAATGTCCAGAAGCTTCCGAATGCTCGGAAGGCAGGAAGGGCTGGGAAGGAATATCAAATTCTGGGTTGCTGTCAGCTTGGTAAGTGACAAAAGTCCTGAACAATAAAGTTAGACGAAGAGACAGGTGGCATCTGGAGAAAGCCAAATGAACAAGCAAATGCACAGAGCCTCTATGTATCAGGTTGAAGTGAGAAGAGGGTTGTTGCTGGACATTGAAAGAAAGAAATCAGATGACTTTGACACTTTCTCTCCTAATCTCTCCTACATGTCCACACTCACTCCCTTCTCTCAGGGGCCTCCATGGCCATTTCACTGACCTGACTGGAGCACAAGAACCGGGGTATCATTATCCTCCATACGCACAAGGGTGGGCTTCTTGGCATGCCTGGCGATCGCAGGTCAGTTTCTGAGGGCTGTATGTTGACTGTCATGTCTTCTTCCCTTCCGCATTGACTGTTGTTGTTTTCCTCAGGTAATTAGGGACCAAGAGCAGTATTGGTGGGATCACAAATGTCCTCAGGCTATTTAGTACAACTCCCACATTTGACAGTGCTATGCTTTTAAGTCCATCTGGACAAGGCCTTGTGGGAATGTGCCAATGCCATGCTAAAGGAGGAGTCTTTAGGACAAATAGTCTATCTCAAGGCAGCAAGCTCAGTTCCCTGAAGCATTTCAGAATATGGGCGTCCAGCTCCTGGAGCACAGCCAGCATATACAAAACATGTGGTCCCTGGCCAAGGAGTTTGCAGAAAGAATTGGAAGATAAGCTTGACTTGAAAAGAAATGTTACAGCCATCAGGCCAGCCAATGGGGTTGAGCACAGTGTCTCCCAAGGGCATGTCCTTACAGCTTGTTGCTGATGGAGAATTTCAGGGACAAAAAGTGACTGAAGCTTTGATGCCAAAATTGTTTTAAAAAATGTCAGGTTTCTAGGGAGGGGTTTTGGATTAGAAGGCCATATCTTCAGATAGGAAAGATGTAAACAAAAAGTCTTGGTTAAAGGAACGGAAGAAAAGGAGCCAAGAGTTCCCAGGCAGGGATGGCTGGCCTAGAGAGAAGGCTCTTGACACCCCTTTCAGCACAGAGGCTCCATGATTCAGAGAAAAAAAACCATCCAGAACAACAACAAAACAACTCACCAGAACTAGAGAAGCATTCACCGGGATCAGTGGCATTTGACTTCTCAGACGGTTAGTTGGTAAAGAGAACACCAGCCAGCACCAGGACAAAATTCCCTAATTGAAGGAAAAATGCATTTAATTCATATATAATCAAAATTATTCTTGATTGAAGAATATTACAATGGTACATCATCTACCCCCACGTATGTTATTGTGCTTATTCATTCTGAGATAGGCTATTGATTTCATATAACACTAGCTAATCTTCTGTGAATCTGATGGAATGCCTCATTTTAATGTGCAAAGATTAAAAAAAATAATCTCCCATCCTAGTCTTTAATAAAAAAATCCAAGTCTAGAGACATGGTATGTGTATGTGTATGTGTATTGTATGTATATGCATGTTGGATCAAGGTACAAGAAACAGGAAAGAAGATTTGAGAAAAGAAAAATTTTAAAAAATATTAATCTAGATAAATATTTGGATAGATCAATGAAGCTACAGAAAGATATTGCTTTGATCAAAATGTGGATCAAGATCTGAGGAGAGCGTTCGAGTGGTTGGAAGGAAACTAAGCTGAAAATCAATGCCAGGGCTCCCTGTCTCCCTCAGGCTGTTCAGCCCCACACAGCAGAATTCCCTCTAGAGGAAGAAGAATATTAGAAAGGGCAGAGAACGGAAGCTATCGGCAAATTCTCCGTGTGGAGCATCATTGTGCCTTCCTGGGACAAGATTAGCTAGTGACACAATAAAGCCTTAAGGGCAGTCTTGGTTTCTCCAGTTAGGTGTCAAGTTCAAAGTCAAAGGAAACAGTGTTGCTGCCCAGGAAAACATTGCACTGACAAATTTTGACCACATGGTGGCACTCTGACTGTGACCAAACTCAGGCAGGATCTAGGGCTCATTAGAACCTGCTGTGTTGATGATGGATGGGTGGAAAGTTAAGCTGTCTGTCCTCTGTCCTTCAGCTGCCTGACAGTAAAGTTTAAAATGCTTGTCTTGGGCTGTAAACAAATTGATCACTGCCATCCTCCTGATTGGCTTTTACTAATGATGAGACAAAGGATGAAGAAGAGACAGCCCAGAAAACATAAAGACAAGCCCTGAAGGTGCGGGATGTTTGCAGATTTCAAACCACAAGTCCATGAAAATTTTTGGGGCAAGAGCAAAGTAAAACTGTGCTGAGTTTCAGGGGGATCTGTGAGGGGCAATTCTTTGCAGACCAGTCCAGAGAAACCTCACAGATTCTAGGTAACTGGTAGAAAACAGCCTCCCTTAATGAAAAGTCTAAATTAAGTCTTATTTTTAACCTCAATATTCCAAAGATTAGATGGTCTACTCATCTGAGTACTGCCTCCAAAGATCTTCCTATCTAAGGCTTTCCATCCATCCAATATGCTGGGGTCCTTTTGGAGGTCACTTGACATTGGGAGAATACCAATGAACCATAAGGGCTGACCAACTCAATGGATTTTTAAAACAATTTCATTTTCCTATTTTTAAATACTGCAGCTGAAGTCAAGCTAACATTCTGACTTCCTAAACATCAGTTTCTTCATCTAAAATGAAGGGATTGGGCTGGATGGCTTCCATCATTAATTCAGTTCTAGATCTATGAGCCTATGGTTTTTCAAACACTGATTTGATGAGGTTCTTATACAATTTTCTGCTAAGGAATAAATTCAGTTCATCAAGAATTTATTGAGTGCTTACTATGTGCCAAGTATTGTATCAAATAATATAAGCACAAAGACAAAAAAGCAGGCACTTCCTGCCCTTGATGTACTTCTAGTCTTCTATAAACTTAATAAATTCTAAGATTGATTTGTGGTTAGGATTTGATGATACTTCCAAGGCCCAGATTTCCCCAAGGGTGGGTGCTCCAAACCCCAATGCACATGATGCCTTTTCATGGTTTAGAAAATGGGTTTCTCTGTTGCTAGCACAGAAAAATAACTCACACTTTGCTTTGATTCATCTCCGATATTTCCCTGCTTGCCACGTGGAAGAAGAATTAGAATAATTCTGGTTGGCCCCGCACAGCCAAAGCAGGAGCCAAGGATGATAGTGGCAGAGAAGCAGATTTAGGCTTTGAAGACAGCATAGACTGCCCAGCATTTGGAATGACCCAAAGCAGAAGGAGCTTGCCTCTGGAAGCCACAAGTTCCTCCTTCCTGGGTTTTTTCCAAGTGCAGGTCCAAGAGGCATTTTGGGAGGATGTTGTAAAGGGAATTTTCATTCTGAATCTCTGACCTTCCTCTCTGCCCCACAGCTGAAATTTTATCAGTCTAGAGGAGGGAGGTTGTTCTGGAACAGCTGACAGATAGTTACTCAGGCCTTGCCTGTTAATCAGAAGGAGCACTTATATTGTACCCAAAGGTTTGCAAAGTGCTTTACATGTGTCACCTCATTAAATCCTCACAACAATCCACTGAGGTAGGTGCTACTATTATTACTGTATTACTGAAAATTGAGTCTAGAAGAAGTTTGAGGACTTGCCCAGGGTCACATAGTGTTTGAGGCAGGATTTGAACTCAGGTCTTCCTGACTCCAAGACTAACATTCTAACTACTACATCACTTGGTTACCTCAAACTTGCCTTCAAACCAACTAGGTATCTATTCTGATTAAAAATTGCTGCCAGGGCTTGCATTCTACTAGAAACCCTCCAGGAACTGAGTCATTTCCATCCCTAAATCAGGACTAAATTAGGGATGGGGGGAGGCTTTAATGGCAATTGCAATGACAGTGTCATGTATTCATCCGTGTGTGTTCCTAGGGTGCTTGGGAAATGTTTACTTTTGAGACTGTATTTTAAATATTCCCCTCCATTCAATTAAATTTAAACAATGATTCAAAGAATATTCACTCTCAAATAGGCTTAAAGGGTCAACTATGTCCACCTCTAATTTTGTTAGATTTTTAAAGGACATGTATGGATGCCTTTTTCTTTTTCCCTTCTAGTCTTTTCTGGATGTAGCTTCCTACCCCCAAAGAGACTTCTCTGAATGTAGTCTTGAGAAAAATATTGAAGCAAAAAACAACTGGTATCATCAGAGACAGCTTTCACTGTTTCCCACTATTAATTCCCTGCCTCTTCAGTGAAGCAAGGGAGAGAACTCTCATCTTCACAAGGAGGAAACTGAGGCCCAGAGAGGAGAAATGTCTGTCTTAACATCACACCACAAATTAATGGGGAGTTAGAAGTATCACCCAGTTCTCTTTATTCCCACCATAGCTTATGTGCCTTCACAGCCTAAGCATTTTCTATAAAATGTCCATTAAGCACAAGGTACAGGGTTTTGTGGGAGTGGAGGAAATGAATGGAAGACCAATAGATCCCTGGCTCTCATGGATCTTCCAGTTTTGTGCTGGAAACACAAAAAGTAATTTTAACAATATTCTGTGTGGGTCACTTGGCAGGGAGGAGCCAAGTTGGGCTGAATGTTCCACCTCCAGGCATTAGAAGGAATCACAGTGGAAGAACGAGGCCCTGGTAGGCTTTATAGTTTCCCAAAAAACAAAGAGAATGAGAAGGAGAAATGATTTTCAGGAAGCAGCATCTGTAAAGGTGAATTTAGCCCAGTACAAGTTCAACCCAAATGATCCCCAAGTTGGAGCTGGTATAGTCCAAATTAATGGGAAGTTTTCAGCATTAGTTTCCTTTCCCTTCTTGATCCCAGAATATCATTATACTGATGCTTAAAGTCCTAGAATCTTAGGTAAAGTTGTTAGGAGCAAATTTTCCCCCCAGTCTAAAAAGAGGCAAGAAAGACAGGGTGATTCATTCCCTACTTTACCATTGCTAAGATCTCCCCCAGCATGGTTTATTTCCCTGTTACCTGACATCCAACAAGAAGCACTGGAATCCTGAATGCAATCCTCTGGTATTTTATCTTCTGAACATTTCTCCATTACCAGCAGAAAACCATTGTGGGTAAAATGAAGAAATGATATGTTCACGTGTGGCAGCTTCGTAGATGGTCCCTTCATGCCCTGAATCCTTTACTGGGTTTGAGACATTGCAGAGATGAGTCAGAAATAACTTAAAATTAGTCAGTTAGTCAGTAAATACTCATTAACCACTTCAGGCAGTGTACTAGTGGAGTGGATGCATAAAGAGGCCAAAGGCAGGCCTTACCCTCCAGGAGCTCACCCTCTAATAGGAGCCACAAGCAAACATACAAGTGCACAAGCTATACACAGAATCGTAGGAAATAATCAACAGAGGAAAGGCACTGGAATGAAGAGGGACTGGGAATGTTTCCCTGTGGAAGATGAGAGTTGAGTTGGACTTAGGTGAAGTCAGAGAAGTCAGTAGGTAGAGATGAATAAGGAGAGTGTTCCAGGAATGAGGGAGAGGTAAAGCACACCCCCAGAGCTGCAACATGTTGTCTTGTTTGTGGAAGGGCAAGGATGCCATTGTCTGGACTGGAGTACACGCAGGGGAGCCTGGACTGGGGAAAGGAGCCGAAGCTTGGCTCTGAAGGGCTTTGAACACTAAACGGAGCGTTTCTTATTTGATAATGAAGGTTATTAAAGGCCACTTGAATTTGAGTAGCTGAATGACATGGACAGAACTATGCTTTGTACTTGAACAGAGGATGGAGTAGAGAGGGGTGAGATCTGGGACTGGCAGACGCACCAGCAGGCTATTGCAAAAGACCAGAAGTGCTGCACCTACGGAAAGGCAAGGTCTGAGGAGAGAGCCTGCGCTCTGAGATGTTCCAAAGCTGAAATCAGCGGGCCTTGACAACAGATGGCATATGAGTGGTGTGGGGATAAGAAGAGATCATACTGAGTCAAAGATGGCACCTCCTGTAAGAATCTGAGATGTCTCTAGTGTTTGATTCTAATGGGGAAGTTAGGATTGGGGAGTGGAGGGTTTAGGGTGAGAGATAATGGATTTTGCTTTGGGGATATTGATTTTAAGATGTCTACTGTACATCCAGTTTGAGATATCTGAAATACGGGTAGAGATGAGAGATTTGAGGTCATTGAGAGGTTAGAGCAGGATAGGTAGGTGGGAGAATCATCAGCATAGACATAGTAATTCAATTCATAGCAATGGATGGAATCATCATGTGAAGTAGTATAGAAGGAGAAGAGGAGAAGTCTCAGGACAGAACACTGTGGGCTACTTCCAATCAAAGGGCATGATGAGGATCCAGCAAAGGCAACTGGAAAAAGGTGGTCAGATAAGTCATAGGAGAATCAGGAGAGAATGAGATACTGCCAACCTGGAAAGAAGAGATTTTCAAGGAGAAAAGGGTGATCAACAGTGCCAAAGGCTATAAAGGTGGGAAGGAAAAATGATTGAGAAAAAGCCATTGGATTTGGCAATTAATAGATTGTTTTCACTTTTGGAGAGAACAGTTTTGATAGGATGATGAAATCAGAAGGTGGATTTTAAGGAGTTAAAAAGAGAGTAAGAGGAGAGAAATAAATGCCCTTTGCAAGGATGTTAGCCACAAAGCAGAGATATCAGTGATCAAAATTTACATTCCTTTGGGCAGAGCACCTGAAGATAAGGGTATGATACCCTATGTGGACAGAGGAGAGCAAGGAGGAAAGGAAAGGGAAAGAGCAAGGGAAGAAAACATGTAAATGATATGAGATGAGGAAGGGGGAGAAAAAGTTCATGGAGATTATTAGCCTCATTTTTTTCTTCTGTAATATATTGGGCAAAGCTCTCAGTGAAGAGGATGGGGAGAGGAGGAAGAGCCATAAGAGACTTGAACAACAATCAAAAGGTTTGGAAGAGCCCTTGTGGAGAGGAGGATAGTGATTTGACAATGGAGGTACAGTAGCATTGCCCTGTAGAGGCCAGCTGAATTTATATAATATAAATTAGTGGTAGACCTAATCTGTCTGGCAACATATGGATACAAATGAAGGTTTTGGCACAGGAGGAGTGATCCAAGGCTATGTCTGACAAGGCACGATCAGCTATATGAGAATGGGCCTAGGGACTCAACAAAAGAGGAAAGGGCAGAGTTAAATTGATTCAATGAGAGGTAATTAGGGAAAAGAGGAAAGTGTGGCTAATTCCAGGGAGATAGCCTGGGAGAAAAATGAGGAGTCAAAGGATTGGAGGTCATGATGTGGATGAAGAGTATGGTTAGGTAAGGGAAGGCAGAGGGAGAGATGGAAAGGCAATAGGTTTTGGTCAGAGAAGAGAATTTTGGAATTTTTGCTCATGGAGGTAGTGAATTTGTAATGATGGGTAGGTAAAGAGCATGATCATCTTTGTGTAATGCTGAGGTGGGCCAGAGGAATAAGTCACGGGAAATTAGTAGGTTGTGGAAATGAAGCAGTCAGAGTGTTTGAGGGAGAATCCATATGCATATTGAAGTCCTCAAGTATGAGAGCGGATGTTGGGGAAGTTTGCTGCTTATGGAACAGGAATTCCAGAGGGCACAATGAATTGGGTAGATGATGTTTAGTTGGAACTTTGAAATGGGAATATTGATGGGTATAGGAATGAGGAATTGAGTAGTGAGGGATGAGGAATATGTTTGGATGATGATCAACAGGCTTCTAGAATCACTGAGATATGAAAAGTATAACCAGGTGAGAGAATATTCATCACTGAGTGGATGGTACCATTTCTCTTTCCAGCAGAGGCTGGAGAGTAGACAGAAGACAAGTAGAGCATGACATGAGCGGCACACATTCAGATGGTCATATGAGGACCCTTGTTTCACCACTCTTCCTCCTTGCAAAGACTGGAAATTAGACAGGAAATAGTTCAGCAGGAGACAGAATTTGAACCGGGATAGCAGGAGATGGAAATAGGGTTACTCACCAGTGACTTTCCTTTTCCTCTTCCCTCAAGGAATAGGTGCAACAGGAGGTGGAAGACCTGAGGTCACAAGGAAAAGTGCTTGGCTTTTTACAATTCATCAATAGATAATTTTCACAGTTTATCAATATAAATCAGACTGCCAGGAGGAAGCAGAAGTTATCTTGGTTCTCATATATGAACACCACTCTTATAGACTATGGCGGCCTTCCCTCAGGTGACACATATAGCACAAGATGGAAGGCTCATGGTCATAGGGAGGTCTCAGCGTTCTTCACATCTGTTGCTGGAGATCAGGTTGGTGCAGCAGGAAGTAGAAGTCTCCTGGCACAGGAACAAGTCTCTTAGGGATTGTTAGAAGTCAGTTTGATCCCGGCCCTTTCTGCCTTCCATCAGAGCACTCATGAAGTCTGAGATGGAAGATGCTCAGCTACAGGGAGCTCTCTAATTATAACTTATGAGCCCCTACCAATGAGATTTTTTTACTAGTCACCCAAAAAACATACTAGTTCCACACAAACAAAATTTAGTGGAACAATATTACAAATATTCCAATATTGCAAATGTCTTCCCCTCTCCCTCTCCCTCTCTCCCTCCCTCCCTCCCTCCCTCCCTCCCTCTCTCTCTCTCTCTCTCTCTCTCTCTCTCTCTCTCTCTCCTCTCCTCTTCTCTCTGTCTCTCTGTCTCTGTCTCTGTCTCTCTGTCTCTCTCTCTGTCTCTCTCTCTCTCTCTCTCTGTCTCTCTGTCTCTGTCTCTCTCCTCTCCTTTAAAGTAAGTATGGAAGCCTCTTATTTGATGAAATGAAACTGCTCTACTTAGGGAGTCTACTTATTTTGATGAGGAATTTTGTCACCTCTACTTCTTGTGTAAGAGAATCAGTTTTCTGATATCCCAAATTTCTACCAGACTGAGCAAGACAGAGTATACCACATTCTTAATGAACAAACGTAGGATTTAACTGTAGCTTTTTATTGTTGTTTGGTCATTTCAGTCATGTCCAACTCTTGGTGAACCTATTTGGGTTTTTCTGAGAAATGATGCTGGAGTGGTTTGCCATTTCCTTCTCTAGTTCATTTTATAGATGAGAAAACTGAAGCAAACAAGTTTCAGTGACTTGCCCAAGGTCACATGGCTAGTAAGTGTCTGAGGTTAGATTTGAACTCAGGAAGATGAGTCTTCCTGATTCTGAGCCAGGTGCCCTTATTAGGCACCATCTAGCTGCCCCAGAGATGTAATAGGGAAGGGAACTAACTGGTACATTAAGAACATGGGTCTAGAAGACCCTGTTTGATAGAAATCCTGAGAAATGCTAAGTTCTTTCCTCAGCTTTTTCTCCCAATGCCTCCCTATCCAGGGACATTATATTATAACCGGCTATTTTCTTGCCCAAATGTTTAATAACAACATTGTTTTTCAGGTAGACATCATCTGTTCGTGCACATTCCTTAAAGCAATGATTGGTTACTGCTTCTAATTCAATTTTATTTCATAGCATCAAAGAGTTTGAGAGTTAGAGCAGACCACAGTGGCCATGGAATCTAACCCAAGCATGAAAGGAATCTCCATTATAACGTATCCGACAACTAGTCACTACAAGTCTCTGCTTCTACAACCCTGTGGCAGCAACACAGCCCATTCCATATTTAGACAGCTCTAATTGTCAGTAATCAATGATTGGATTCAATTCTGTAAACCTTTGCTGAGTACCTAGAGTTTTAATTTATAATATGCTGTTCTGTCCTTGCTTGCCTTTCCCAGTTCTGCATCTCTGTCTTTCCTTTTCTCTGTTCTCTCTCTCTCTCTCTCTCTCTCTCTCTCTGTCTCTCTGTCTGTCTCTCTGTCTCTCTCTGTCTCCCTCTCCCTCCATTCCTCACTCCCTCCTTCCCTCTCTCTTTCCTTTCACTGCCTGGTGTGTTAGGTTAGCTTGTGGCACCTGCCAACAGCACCAGGCATCCACATTGGCAGCAGTAAGGGCAAGAGCTGCTGAGCACTTTTAACAAAGGCAGTCAAGTTAACAGTCTGCATAGTAGGCAACATCCGAAATGCCACATCAATGTTAGTTACTGGCATTACGCCTCTCATTTTCATCATATGTTCAGTGGAATTCAGAGAGAAATGATCTCAGGCTGAGCTAGGATCCCACCCTTGTTCTTTTAATGCTTAATGTTCAATCATGCAGGTGGAGAAAATGATTGCTTTATGGATGTGAATGAAAGAATCTGGATGGCAGTTTATCTTCTGGGAACTCATTTAATAACAGTATTATTAGTAGTAATGATAATACAATGAAAAACATAAGCCAATATTAGCCATAATAATAATGTTTTCTAATTTGTTTATTTGACTTTCATGGAGCATAGCTGCTCACCAAAGCTGAGTCACCTTTCTTTAATCAAAAAAATAGGCTGAGGAAGTTATTGAGATAATTTAGAGAGGGAAAATAAGATTAATGGTCAGATAGCTGTTTTCTTACCTCTTCTGTTGACTGTCTAGCTTTGTTCTGTGTCTCTACGTTGCCTGAACTAAGCTTCGGTTCTGAGAATCCCTGACAAAGACCCAAGTACTTGGATGGGAGGGTCAGCCTTGGCAGCCATTTTTGCCTTTGAGATATGTGTGATAAAGACAACATGTAAGCTGGAGAGATGAGTGTGTGTGCATGCGTGTGTGTGTGCATGTGTGTGTGTGTGCATGTGTGTGTGTGTGTGTGTGTGTGTGTGTGTGTGTTTGGTGAATGGCAAGAGCAAATGGGAGTGTTAGGTGTGAGCAGGAAAGTGGAAATGATCATCTCACAAACCAGGAGCTGTTGCTGTCTTCTGGACTGCACCCCTACGACCTAACCATTGTGCCTCAGTACAGTCAGTGCTAATTGTTAGTCACTGGAGCCTTGGTATCACGTGCCCATTAGCACCCACTGCACATTGGTAGCTCCTGGGGAAAACCAAAAACACCACCAAGAAAACCTCATGAATCTCTTGTGGTCCTTTCCCTAAATATATTTCCTTCAGTTTGAGTTGAATCAAATTTCATAATCTGGTCCATCATGATCTAGGCTATTCCTATTGTCCAAAACATCTAGGTAGGACTCTACATCTAGTGCCTGGTCCAGGAGAATCGATGAGAAATGTCTTAATTTCAAAATGGCTTTAATCTCCTGTCATCATGTTCTTGTTCATATCTGGAATGTTCTCCTTCCTCACGACCACCTTATCCCATCCTTTGTTTCTCTTATTTCCTGATCAACTCCAACAGGAGGATTTTCCTGCCCCCCTGCTCCCCCCCCTACAGTTGTTGGTGCTTTCCTCCACATCCAGCTCAGCCAGTCAGCTTGCATTCATTTCTCTGTATCCAAGTCATTCCCCTTAGTAGAAAGTGACCTCCACAGATGGCAGATTCTGTTCCATGTGGTCATTGTTTCCTCAGTACTGTATGTTGTGTTTATGCACAGTAGACAGCCAGTAAATGTTTGTTCAGTGGGGAAGGATGGAAAAAAAATGTTACATATGGAGTAATCCCAATGCAGATGTTGAAGAGTCATCTTCTCTTTCCACCGTGACTGAGGGGAAAAGCTAGTTTCCCTGGACGACAGCCCTCTTCTTGATATGAATGACTTTCTATATTCAGACCTTATTTTTCATCCGTGTGGCAGTCAGTCCTGAATTTCTAGCTATAAATCCCCTTGGATGTCCTATAGAGATCTTGATCTAATTAGGTACCCACATGAATCTATCCTTTTCCCCTCTCTATGAGGTAATGGGGAGTCATTCCTGTTTATTGAGTAGGGTTGTGCCAAGGTTAGTCTGAGCTTTAGGAGAATCTCTTTCCAACTAAATGAAGGGTGGCTTGGAGAGGGGAGGAATTTGAGATAGGGAGATAGATCAATTAGGAAACTACTATAATAGTCCTGGTAAAGTGATAAGAACCTTAATTATGGTGATGGCTGCCCAGAGGAGAAAGCACTATTTTGACTAGTTTCCATGAATGTCCAGAGTGGGTAAAATACCAGATTACTGTAATCATTGCTATCTTTTTTGTTAACCTCAACTAAACCTACAGAGAACTTTGTGAATGAACAATTCCCAAAATGAGCAGACAAAAGTGTCTAATCCCCAATGCCAGGGATCACCCCAGGATGTGAAGGGCATTGCCGTGACAACTGTGGCAACATCCCTCACTCTAAACTCATTGGAGGCAGATTTAATGAAATGAATTTCACCTTCTATATTCCCAGAAATGGCATTCACAGAATTGTGAGGCTTGGGACAGCTAGCTAGCAAAGTGGACACAGTTCCAGATGTGGAGCCAGCAAGACTCATCTTCCTGTATTAAAATCTAGCTTCAGACACTTTCTAGTTGTGTGAACCTGGACAAGTCACTTAACTATGCTTGCCTCATCTGAAAAATGAGCTGGAGAAGAAAATGGCAAAGCTTTCTAGTATCTTTGTCAAAGAAACCTCCAATGGAGTCACAAGAAGTCAGACATGACTGAAACAAGAAGAGTAACAAAAGCTTACAGCTTGCTCTTGCACAAGTCAAGCTTGACTGAGAATGCTACAGAGCACCAGAAAATTATCTGCCAAGCAGAGGTGTCAGGAGCAAGCAAAGACTGAGCAGTAGATGCGCTCGTTGGGATTCTCCTTCCCTTTCTATTTCTAGGACTGACTATTGAATGAAGAGGTCTTTGCCTTAATTGTGCCAAACGGGCCATAAGTGAAGGAGGCTTGTTTGACATTTTAGCTTTCATTTTCCACTAGAGATATATCTTAGCAAAACAAAAACGTTGTTTTTTTCTAACCCAAACAATACTGAGAGTGTCTCCAAAAAAGAAATTTCAAAACCAAAGTGGTTGACTAGAAAAGCAGTTGTTCAGGTCTGTAACTCAAAACTGGGATACCTGGTGGGGGAAGGGTGGAATTGGGGAGGCAGTCTGGGGCAAAACCATTGGTTTTCTGGACACAAAGCCCCAAAGGGGAGAGAAAGATTCTGGAACACCTTCAGGCTTGCTAAGGAGGCCTCTAGGTGGGCAATGGACCATGTGGCCCTGCACTGGGAAGGCATTAACCTGGTATTTGGGAAGGTTTTTTTAGATTCTACCTCCTGCTCACTTTGGCCCTCATGTTTGTTGAGTTGAGTGGATTTCATGTGAGCCACCCATTGTAAGGCAGTCTCATCCAAGAAACTTGACTGGTCCTCTGAAGAATTCAGTTCATTACCCACTGAGATACCTAATGACCCTCCCCCAGCCATTTCCTAATGGAGCCAGAAGTAAGGTGGAAATGTCATGGAGGGGTACAGTGATGGGACATGGCAAAGTAAACATCTCTTTGTAATGTTAATGGAATTTAGTATCTTCTCGTCCATTAATAGGCCTCCCATGGAGCCCATTAAGCGAAACTTCCTTAGGGGAGGCTTGCCTGTAGGAAGGACTTCACATCTTTTGCTAATTTCTAGTTAGGCACTGAGTCATGAGGATTATGATGGCTTCTGGCTCTGAGAAGTGTGAATATACTCTGAGTTGGTGTTTTGCTTTGGGGGTTTGCTTATGAGAATGATCTTGTGATTCCCTGGTTGAGACTCTGAGTAGCTGTACATTCAGACCCCGATGGCTCAGATGTGAAGGCTCCTCTCGATCCAGGGATGTACATAAAGTGTATAGCACTATTGCTTTGATCCAGGCAGTAGAGCCCTGTCTGTTGGTTTTTATTTTTCTGCTTATATTTTCTCAGACATTCAGGGTGCTGACTTTTTCCCTGAACTAACGAATGTAATTAAAAAAAGATTGTTGACCCCTTAAACAGCTAACTTTCCTAGTAAAGCAGATCTAAGAACCTGTGCTAGCAGCCATCCTGGGAGAGACAGTGTGGCTTCCTTTAACCTCTTCAAAGGCAACGTGGTTGGTGGATACACCTTCAGGGGTCAGGATGTAATGACAGTGAGAGGGATTGGACTGCATTTTGGGCCTAAGTGAGGTGGAAGTGATAATCACTGTGGTGATCTTGCTCTGAGAATGTGGTAAGGGAGACTATGACGTGGGACCAGCAGAAGATCAAGGCACTGAGA
Source organism: Notamacropus eugenii (assembly GCF_028372415.1). Taxonomy (NCBI): domain Eukaryota; kingdom Metazoa; phylum Chordata; class Mammalia; order Diprotodontia; family Macropodidae; genus Notamacropus; species Notamacropus eugenii. The sequence goes on from NC_092877.1 coordinate 383,594,953, forward strand.
AGAGCCCAGTTCCCTGAAAAGAAGGCACTCTGTTCCCAGGCCCCATGCTCAGGCCTTGGATTCATGTTGGAGGGCATGCGCCTCACCCCTCAGCTTCAGTTCTGCACATGTCATCTCCCCCTCTCCTGTTTTGTTTCTTCAGGTCACCACCCAACCCTTCCCTGTTTTTGTCAGATTCACATCAAGCCCTCTGTGCCAGGGCCTCCCCTCATGTTATTGGGACCTCAAGATGGGAGGAAGTAGCACTGTTCCCCAAAGTTTGGCTTCCCCAGCTCAGAAAAATGGCAGTGTTAGCCTTTTAGAAATGGAAGATAACTCAAGGCCTGCTTCCCCAGGCACTTTCTTTCCAATGAACCTTATGATGTAGGTAGTGTGTGCTGGATTATACTCTGAGTTTCTGTTTCTGTTTTTGACAATGCTGAGGTTTTGTCCCAGTGGCTCAATGACTTGTCCATGGGTTTTATAGCCAGAAGTTTCAAAGCTGAAGTCTAACCAAATTTGGGGCTCCTGGTCTCAAGGACTATTCTCTTTCCACTGCAGCAGAAGACCTCTAGTAAGATCAAGCCATTTTACTGAAGATGAAACTGTTTAGGGGCAGGAGGATGACTTGTGCAAGATGATGTGGCTTACTGGCCACGGATAGGGCTGTTTCATGCTGGGCTGCCTTATCTCTAGGCCGGTGCTCACTCCCCTGAGGGAGGAATTTCCCTATTAAGTAAATATTAAGTAAAATCAAGGTAGTTGATACTTTGCCTCCTATTGTAGATCTTCTCTAATGGTCAGATCCCCAATGGGAAATACTTCAATTTGTATTTGGCACCCAGAATTTGAGATGCAAGGTCACTCATAAGGAATAATGACAATAATAGTAAGAAAACAATTATGTTGATCATGTTCCAAGCATTATACTAAGGACTTTACAATTACAATCTCATCTAATTCTCATAACAATCCTGGAAGATAGGTGCTGTTATCATTCCCATTTTAGAGATGAGGAAACTGAGTTTCAGAAACTTGTTGATGGTCACACAGCTAGTATATTTTTGAAGTTGGATTTGAACCCAAGTCTTGCCGATTTCAGGTCTATTGTTTTGTCTACGGTACCACCAACTATTTGAAGAGAAGGGATGAAAATAATTGGTTTCTCTGCTCTACATGAGCTCCATAAATATAGGGACCATTTCATTTCTATCTTACACTCAAGTGTTGGTTAATGTGAATGCTAAATGATAATTTTAAACAAATATTTCTTTTGAAAAAATTTGTGTCCACAGGGCCTTGCACTTCATAAATTCTTGTCAGTTGATTAGGATCATAAGTCACTGATCTAGAGTCATAAGGAAACCTTGAGGCCATCTTGTCCAAGCCCCTGCTTTTCTTTCCATTTTCTTAATGTGAATGAAATATATTTATTCTTGAAGAAATACTTTCCAGAACCTAAATTCCTTTTTTAATTTTTAAAAATAAATTATTTATTTTTAGTTTTGAACATTCACTTCTCCAAGTTTTAAATTTTCTCCACCTCCCTCCCCCCCTCCCCAAGATGGAGTACAATCTAACATAGGCTTTAGACATGCATTCTTATTAAACATATTTTCACATTAGTCATGTTGTATAGAAAAATTAGAATGAATGGGAGAATGAATGAGAAAGAAAAAATAAATGAATGAGAAAGAAAAAAACAAAAGAAAACAAAAAATAGAGAGCAAATAGTACCCTTCAATCTGCCTTCAGACTCCATATTTCTCTCCCTGGATGCAGATAACATTTTCCATCACAAGCCTTTTGGCTTGGTTTTAAGTCATTACTTTGCTGAGAAGAGTCATCGCACAGTTTGACTGTCATGTGTAAAATGTTCTCACTCTCACTTCACTCAGTATCCGTTCATATAAGTCTTTCTGGTTTTTCTGAAGTCTGTCTGTTCATCATTTCTTATAGCACAATAGGATTCCATTATATTCATATCCCACAGCTTGTTCAACCATTCCCCAATGGATGGGCATCCCCTCGATTTTCAGTTCTTGGCCACTACAAAAAGAGATGTTATAAATATTTTTATACATGTGAGTCCTTTTTATGATCTCTTTGAGATACAGACCTAGAATGGTGTTTGTGGGTCAAAGCATATGCACAGTTTTAGAGCCCTTTGGGCAGAGTTCCTAATTGCTCTCCAGAATGGTTGGATCGGTTTATAACTCCACCAACAATGAATTACTGTTCCAATTTCCCCACATATTCTCCAGCACTTCTAATTTTCCTGTTTTGTCATGTTAGCCAATCTGATAGTTGTGATGTGGTATCTAAGAGTTGTTTTGATTTGCATTTCTCTAATCAATAAGAGCATTTCTTATATGACTATAGATAACTTTCGTTTCCTCCTCAGAAAACTGTCTGTTCATATCCTTTGACCAATTATCAATTTGGGAATGACATATTCTTATAGGTTTGACTCAGTTCTCTATATGTTCTAGAAATGAGGTCTTTATCAGAGGTACTGGTTGTAAAAATTCTTTCCCCATTTTCTGCTTCTCTACTAATCTTGGTTGCATTTTATGTTTGTGCAAAAACTTTCAATTTAATGTAATCAGAATTTTCCACTTTGCATTTCATAATCTCTATCTCTTGTTTGGACAGAAATTCCTCCATTCTCCATAAATCTGATAGGGTAAACTATTTCTTGTTCCCCTAATTTGCTTACAATATCAGCCTTTATACGCAAATTATGGTGTATCCCTTTGAACTTCATTCTGGTATAAGGGGTAAGACATTGGTCTCTGCCCAATTTCTGTCACACTATTTTCCAGTTTTCCAAACAGTTTTTCTCAAAAAAGCTTATCCCAAAAGTTGAGGTCCTTGGGTTTATTGAACAATAGTTTCTAAGCCACAAATTTTCAAGAGAAAACTAGGGCCTGGGAAAGGTCAGTAATTTGCTGAAGTTCACATGGTCATGAGTGGGTGTCAGAGCTGGATCATGCCTGTCACTTCCTAGATGAATCAGTCCTAGTCACTTACTTACTTCCCCTGATTTTCTGAACCTGCCAAATGAGGAGTTGAAGAAACAATTCCCCAAATCCTTTCTAGATCAACAGATCCTCAATAGGATCCTCAATACCCATTTTCTCTTTAAGGCTTTTTAAAAATCAATATTGCAATAGTGGGGGAAAATCCTTTAAAGAGAGATGTCAGGAGGATATAGAATGAAGACATCTGAAAATGAATTCCATCTCTACTATTTGTAATCTGTTTGACCATAGACAAATTAGTTAACATATCTGAATCTTGTACTTCTCATCTCTAAAGTTGGAGTCACAATGCTGGTATTACTTTGAATAATTGTAAAGAAAATATTTTCTAAATCTTATACCATTCTCGAAGTTCAATTCCTTCCCACAAACCTTTACTAAGCACCTACCATATGCAAAGCATTTTGCTTAATGTACAAAGTGTCTCTTCCCTCAAGAATGTGAATTTTATGGAGGGAGATGCTATATTTAAGATATTGAACTTTAAATAGATGAATAAATAAAATATAATTTAAGGACCTGAGGGTATTTACTACTTGGACTATTCATAAAGGTTTCCCATAAGAAGAAACAAATGCATAGAGCCTTGAAGGAAGTTAAAGATTCACAGTATTAGAGGCAAAGAGAGAGGATGCTCTAGGCAGAGGAAAATGAGTCAGTACAAAACAATGGAGGTGAGAGAAGTTATGCTGATTTGGGGGAGTGCCAGGCAGTTTGGCTGAAACAGAATGTGTATGTATATGGTGGGTGAGCAGGGAGAGTAAAGTAATATATACCTGGAATGGAGACCAAATGTGAAGGGCTGTTCATGTGGAGGAAAGCAGAGTGTGTAATAGGAAGATATCTTTGTTTCAAGTTAAAGGGCCTGGGTACAAATACTGCTTCTGACCTTTGGCAAATGACTTTACCCCTGGATCTCAGCTTCTGTATCTCTGAAATAAGGGGTTTGGACAGATGACCTCTGAGAAGATTTCCACTTTTAGATCGACTGGATGATTGCAAGTTACCTTGAATAGGTAAGTGCTATGGTCAGACTTAGGTTTTAAGAAGAGGATTTTGTCCTTTATTTCCACTTTTATCCTCTGTAGCCATGGGCTGTTGGCACTTGACTCTAGGATTAAAAAGAGCTCCCAATTCATTATCATTAGTGATCCTCAAAGTAATCCAAATAGTGTAAGCTTTTAGTGTTATACATCAGCAAGGTCTGTCAAGTGATGGGATCACACAAGGTGGGTTGATTAATCGATGTGTCTTTGGATAGATGACATAAGAGAAGAAATATTGCTCACCTATTCTCCCAATTAAAAGCAGACTCTAAAGGTCAACAGTGTAACTGAATAAAGAATCAGAGTCAGAACAGAAAGAAATTCAGAGTGAGCTTCTCTCCAGGGCTATTGCAACATCCTGTACCCTTCTCTAGCTCCAAGTGATCTGTGGGAATAATTGAAAATGCAATAGGTAAGAAAAAAACTGGCATATGCAGCTTTCATCATTCTTTCATTTGTTCTTCCTCCTTCTTTCCATTGCAAAAATCATTTTCATAATAGGGTGGAATATGAGATCACATAAGTGAGTGGCCACAGTGAAGGGTAAGATGGGCACACTGGCAAAAGAAAGTGTCTTGACAGCAAGCCAGGAGTGTTATTTTCCTTAAAGTAGCAAATTGCTATAAAAGTGAGTTAAGATAGAGGTCAAGAGGATGAGGGATATTGATGGTGTTTAGAGAAAAGAGAAATGGGTCAGACCAGAGGAGACCTGGGTTCAAGTACTGGACACTTACCAAAATGTCCTTGGCCAAATCACCTCTTGGGTCTCATCTTTCATTGACTCCCATAAAAATACAAGTCAGTTTTTAACCAGATGCTGTCTAAGATGCTTATGAATTTGACTTTGTAAGAAATTTCAGTGATATGAAACAAGAATTAAGCAACAAAATAATGTTTTCCAAGCCTACTGTTTCATAAGAGGGATAGTGGTTTAGCATAACACATGTTGGATTTGGCTTCAGTGACCCCCAGTTTGAATCCCTTCACTATCCTATTCTAATCAATGCTTTCAGCCTTATTAAATATTACTCCCTTCTTGCACTTTGTGGTCCAGTTAAAGCAGCGTTCTGCCTGTTTTTCACGCATGAAGAGAGGAGACTCGTGTTTTTTCCATGTCTTTGCGTAGGTTATCTCTCCTGCCTGGAATGATCTGTCTTCCAACCTACAGCTCTTATAACCCCTTGCTGTCCACAAATCTCATTTCAAGTCCCACTTCCTTGGTGAGGTTTTCCATGCTAGCAGCAAGCACATAGTACATAAAAGGCAGGGTTCTGCCCACCTGGGGCTCTTGGGAAACCTCCAATAGAGACTTAACACTTGAGGATTCCAAACACAGATCTTATGATCTAGGTTCATCGTAGGTCATGTACATTTGGTCCTGCCTGCATATCTGATCCTTATCGATCAATTAGCCAATCTATTTCCTTTTCCCCAATTTACAGATTAGGACGCCGAGGCAGAGTGATGTACTTCTTGCTCTGAATCCCTTGGCAGGAAAATAGTCATTCTTTATTTTGCCCACTGAGTCTCATCCCTCACTCTTGGTGTTTGGCTAATGGTAATATATGGGTCATTATTATAGATTTTTTAAAAGTCTGGATAGCAAGTAGGAATGAAATCCCAACTATCTCAAATCAGAATGGAACAATCTGGTTGATGCCTTTGAAACTGGCAAGATCAGGATGGATAGAAGACAGATAGAAGGGTAGAATAGCAAATAAAGAAATATGAAAAGCCAGCAGGATCCCACCTTGGCAGATTCCTGATGTGAATCAAGATACAGCATCACGATTAAAGCAGCCTGTCTCAGAAGGCCAGCGTCTCTTGGGTACCTTGGAAGGTTTTCAGGGATCACCTGGGGCCTAGAAGGAGGTGGGGCTAGTTGGCAGCACTGAAGCCATTCTGTGGGCCTTTGCTACAGAATTCATAAAGCACTTTGGAACTTTCTTACTGAGAGTGGTAGCATCAATACAGGGAGTTATTCTGGATATAACAGTAAATGGATGAGGACAACAAGCTACAGACTCAAAGAGGGACGTATTTTTAAAGCGAAGAAAAATTCCTAGCAATTACAGGTAAGCAACCAAGTCTCAGGTTTTGCTTTGGATCTGAATAGCGAATTGTTTTACAAAGTCTTTGGAGAAGAATTGGTGGAGAATTTCTAACTTCGAGAAATTCATTCTGCTATTCAAATGCTAATCCTTCAAAGAGAGAGAATGGAATGCTTTTTCTGAGCAAAATTCACGGAGAAATTGCCTGGGACCTGAGGTGAGAGTCTTACCTTTTTTTTTTTTTTTTTTTGTTATTCATTCCGGTGAATCTTATGAAGGAAATAGAAGTTTGGAGGATGAATAAATAGCTTACAAACTTCAGTAATGTTTCTGGTATTCCTCAGTTTTCACTTGGAACATTAAGTGCATTTTATTTTTGTTCCAAAGTTTTGCCCTCCCAAGCTCCAGCAAGGGAAAGTGTGAGGGGGATCTGCTGAATTAAGCATCTCTACCCAGTGACAGACCATTACAAGCTGTCAGTGCATCACCACAAAGTACTGGGAGATACACGTTGTTTGCACTTTATAAATCAATATCTTGTCTCTGCTCCTGCAATGTTTCAGGTTTATCCTGAGTGATTCATTGGTTCATTATAAAATCTGCTTTAATCGGGACATTACTCAGTCCTGCAGAATGAAGTCTCCCTCGTGTTCTGTTTGCAGAAGCAGCATGTGGCTTATTCCTTGGAGGTGCCAGCCCTGCGTCGGATTCCTTCAGGCGCTCTCCTTTCCAATTGTTTTCAATAGGATTCTCTGCTGACAGTCTTACTACAACTTTAATTACAACTTTAATCAGCAAAAAGTCCTCGAGCCGCCAAACAATGGTGTAATCGTTGTGAATTACGGAACTAACCGAGTCAAGAAAAGTATCTACAAGTGTAATAAAGGCGCCTAGAATGGCGGCCCCAGATGGCAATGCCAACTCTATGGCGTGGGAATCTTCCAGTCCAGAGAAGGCGTTTGGGCGCATGTGCTGCAGCATCTTTTATTCAGCTTTCTTTTACATTTTCTGAAAGATGATCTCAAAGCTTTTTATTAATGGACAATATTATTCTCTCTCTCTCTCTCTCTCTCTCTCTCTCTCTCTCTCTCTCTCTCTCTGTCTCTCTCTCTCTCTGTCTCTCTCTCTCTCTCTCTCTGTCTCTCTCTCTCTGTCTCTGTCTCTCTCTCTCTCTCTCTCTCTCTCTCTCTCTCTCTCTCTCTCTCTCTCTCTCTCTCTCTCTCTCCTCTCCCTCTCTCCTCTCCCTCTCCCTCTCCTTCCTCCCTCTCCCTCTCCCTCTCCCTCTCCCTCTCCCTCTCCCTCTTCCTCTCCCTCTCTCTCTCTCTCTCTCTCTCTCTCTCTCTCGCTCGCTCGCTCGCTCGTGTGTGTGGACAAACAACCATAAGGCATACAAAAAAGCCTGACTTGTTCTGGGGAGGGTGGTTGCACTAGTGAGAAAACTTAAGAAAATAAAAAATAAAACATCAGCATCATCCCTAATAAAATTAACATCTATTGAAAAGAGCGGAGTGCTGAGGAAGATTTGCAGTGTATGGATTGTTGTCGTTCAGTTGTGTCTGAAAACCATTTTGATTTTTCTTGACAAAGACTCTAGCAGGGTTTGATATTTTCTTCTCCAGCTCAAAACATTGAGGCAAAGAGAGTTCAGTGACTTTCCCATGATCACACATCTACTAAGTGTGAATCTGGATTTGAACTCAGGTCTTCCTAATTCCAGGTCCAGCACTCTGTCCAAGATGTCACTTAGCTGTCTACAACATATGGACTGGGATGATAATAATAAACAGAAAGAGGGCAGAGCTGACTCTTTGATCAGAAATAGTAGAACAAAAATTGTTAAAAGGAGTTGATGTGCAAGTCAGGTGATAGGGAAAGAACCTCGTGCTAGAAGTCTAGAGGACGGAAAGTAAGAGTGGATGAAAAACTGGTGAGGGAGGTAGTTCTGGATAAGGGACAGTGGGTCACTTTGATGCCTCTTCCCACTCTGATTCTGTCAGTTTTAATACCACATTTCCCTGGCATTTAATATTGTTAGTGTTTTCCTTTAAGCAAATCTGTGCAGTAATCCATGCAATCATTTTTATTGCCATTTAAAGACTAGACACTTAATGTAAAGAGAGGTGAATGGATGTATCCATTAAAGGTAAGGTCTAAGTCAGGATTTGAACCAAGGCGGCTAGAATTCAGCATTCCTTCCATGGCGCTTGCCCCTCCAAACAAAATGACTACTCCAGATCTGAATCAGAGATGGAGACAACCTTCAATTTAGTGCAGTAGATTGGAAATTGACTTATAATATCTCCATTATAAACTTGACACTTACTAATTGTGTGATCATGCCAAGTCCCTTCACCACTCACAGACTTAGTTTCTTTATTGCTAGCATGGATGCAATTATACTTGGACTACATAACTCAGAGGCTTCTCTTGTCCAATATGTTGACCCTATTGTTTCATGACCAACTGATAATGCTAATTATTATTCAGATTAGTAAATGTGAATTAATATTCTCAGCTCTCTTGTCTTTTCCAATCAATTTAATTGCACAAGCATTTGTTATACATCAACCATGTTTTATTAAGCTAGGTACTATGGTGATAAAGACAAAGGTAAAGTCATCTCTGCCTTGAGGACCTTACGTTTTATGGGGATGAAGCTACATGAAAATTAAACATGTATACAAAGTATATTCAAAGCATTCGGAGGCAGGGAGGTTGCTTACTATTAGGAGATCAAAAGATGTTTGCTGTCTAGCAGGTAGGACTTGACCCTGGAGAGATCTGATTCCAAGAGGCAAAGGTGTGAGTGGGGGGGACAATTCCACTTCAGATCTAAGTTGCATTTCATTCATCACGAAATCACAAGGGCCTGTTTGGCTCTCTCCAGTAGAGATGAAATGTGCCAGCCTTTTAAAGAGGTGGAAGTATTTCATATTTGTTAAAGACAAAAAACTATCAACCCTTTATTGATCCATTCTAAAACTTTTCTCAGCCCCATCGTGAAGTTCACTGGCCTATAGCTTGCAGTCTTTGCTCTTTTTCCACCACCACCCCCTTTAAAAAAATCTTGGCCACATTTACTTTCTCCAGTCTTGTGATACTTCTCCATTTTCCAGGACTTTTCAAATGTCTGTTAAGGTAAGTAGGGGGTTAGGAGGTTTAGGTGGAGAGAGAACACATTCTTGCCATGATGGGGTCATGTATGCAAAGACCAAAAAGTCACTGAATTGGGAAATATAATATATAAATATCATAATAATATACAAGTGAATGTCATATATAAATATCATGATATGTAAATATTAAATGAATAATGAAGCCTTGTCTTTAAATTCCTCCCTCTCAATGTGGCTCTGGGCAAGTTGCTTTAGCCCTCTGGGGTTCTCCTTCCTTATGTAGGAAATGAGGAATTTGAACAAAATCTAAGACTTCTTCAAACTCTAAAGGGATGATCTTATAAATAGACCTTAGGCTTCCGAAAGAACTTTCAGAAATTCATCCCTAACATTTACCATCTTAATGGAAGTAATTGCTCTGGCCCAAACCTTCAGCAACATGAGTGCAGGCTCAACTTTTCTTTGACCGGTAATGCTCTTTGCTATTCAGAAAGGCAAAGCACATTATACCCACAGACAGGAAGATGGTAAATGACTGAATCCCTGAATTTTACACCCTCTGCCCCAGTTTTTGAGAAATGAGATAGAATGATGGATGTAAACAATTTCATTGAGATTTCATGCTCTAAACCCATGTCCTCAGACCGTTTCCCCATGGAAATATTCCCTACCATAGATGATTATGGATTTTCTTCTTTGAGAACCCTAAGAGCAAAATGTCCATCTAGTCTTTGTGTTTAACAGACAGGAAACAGTTCTACCTTTTGGAAAGGCTGCTGCATTTTGTCTCTACTGGGAGAGCTGGGCAGGGCTCTTGTGATTTTGTGATGAATGAAGTGTGACTTAGGTATGGAGTCTATTGTGCCCCCCTCCCTTTGCCTCTTGAAATGAGATCTCTCCAGGGATGGATTTCTGAAAGTTCTCTAGGGAGCCCAGAGTCAGGAAGACCTGAGTTCAAATCTAACCTCAGATACTTGACAATCACTAGTGGTATGACCCTGGGCAAGTCATTTAACCCTGATTGCCTTGCAGAAAGAAAAGGAAAGAAAGGTCCTCTAGACTAACCTCATTGGACCAGAGTGAGTGAGTGCTTAATAAATGGTGATCCAATCAGAATGACATGATAAGGGGAGGATAAGAATTTATCAAGTGCCTAGTATATAGAGTAGACTTTGAAAAATGACTGTTCAATTCAGTTTTATCTTCCCTGTATGCTGTGCAGCTACCCTCTCACCAAACTGCTTCTTCTCTTGGGGAGATCAGGTTACATAATTATTTAATCTCTCTGATTATCAAGAACATTGCTTTTTCCCCAGTTTTACTGCCATCAGATCACTCCTGGGACCCAGAACTGGTGCTGCCCCCACTGCAGTGAGGGGAACTCCTTATAACTTAAGCTCCTGGATAATGAATCTGAGAAACTAAAGGCATTGCCCAGGAGCTGGAGGTTTTATATTTTACATTTATGCCAACCTTCTCTGCCATAAGTGAGCAAGTGTATTCAAAACAAACCTGAGACAACAAAAAATTCTTTACAGACCTGACCTGTGATTTCACTGGGAACTCCTGGAGAGGAAAGATCTTCTACCAACACAGATCAACACCAGCTCTGAAATGTTAGTCTTGCAGATGCACAGGGTACTAAAACTTGCCCAGGGTCTTCCAGTATGTGTCAGAAACAGGACTTGAACCCAGTTCTTCCTCAGTCTACCCACTCTTCCTGGGAGGCCTCTCTCAACAGGCAATTATTAACTGCTAACTCTGTGTAGAGTGATGTGTTAGCCCCTAGGAAACAAAAAAGAAATATGCCCTCAAGGAGACACTGGCTAGTGAAAAAGACAGCCTTTAATGACATGCTCAAATTCAAGACAATCTGAGGAGGGAGAACGTCCAGACAGTCAGCTGGATTAGGAAAGGCTTCCTGAGAAAAATAACAACTCAGTCTGGGAGGAGGGGAAAGTGGGAGCCTGCACGGGGGCGCTGGTTTAGGCCAAACTCTAGGCAGTCTGTTCAGATCCATCTTCTTTTACCAATCCCTACGCACCAACATTCTACCTCTTCTCATCTCCCGTTCACTTTTAGGTGAGGCAATGAGAGGATGAAGGACTGAATTCAAACATGTATACATGTCTGCATGTTTGTTAATCATTTATCATGTGTCAAGAACCGAGCTAAGCACTAGGAATTTAAAAAGAAAAGTAAAGACAGTTCCTACCCTGATAAAGGTTACATTCTCATGTAGACAAATGAAAAATAAAGGGGATTGGTATCATGGGAGAGTTGCTTTGGTTGAGAAAAATTCTGGGATAGTGCATAGAACGACAGGAAAGTAGGTGGACATAGCCTTACCATTATAAATGAGAAGTCTGATTTGATTTTGAATCCTGAATTAAAAAGCAGGAGTAGGGAGGTAAAGAGAAACATGGGCAGAGAGACCTCGAAGTATTTGTCCTTATGGAGACACTTGCTAATCGGGACAGTGGGATGAGAGGTGTGAGGGAGTTCTGGTGATAAAAAGGCTGAGTCTCTCAAGATCAAGTCTCTGGTCCAAGTGGCTATTGATGAGGTAGTGGAGGAATAATGGATGTAAGGGGCAAGAGTATCTGCTCTGAGAGCTCCCTGGTTCACTGGCTTTATTTTTATTTTTAAAACACATTTTTGTGAAATATTTTTCAGTTACATTTTAATAAGTTAATACTCATTTAAAAATTGTATTCCAAATTATCTCCCTTTGTATTTCTTTCCCCAGTCCTTTAGAAAACAAGCAATACCATATTGGTTATAAATGTGAGGTTAAACAAAGCATATTACTATATTAGCCATGATGTAAAAGAAAATATATATACATGCAAACCAAGAAAAATAAAGTGGAAAAAGTATATTTTAATGGGCATTCTGAGCTCATCAGTTCTCTCTCTGATAGATCCCTTGGAATTGTCTTGAATTATTGTTCTGATCAGAGTAGCTAAATCTTTCACAGTTAATTATCATTACAATATAATTATTACTATACACAATGTTCTCCTGGATCTGCTCACTTTACTTTGCAGTTCAAATAGATGTTCCCAGACTTTTCTGAAACTGTTCTGTTTGTCCCTTCTGACGTAGCAATATTTTATCACAATCATATACCACAACTTATTCAGCCAACTTATTCAGCCATATTTCCAATTCTTTGCCACCACAAAAAAGAGCTACTATAAATATTTTTGTACATACACATCCATTTCCTTTTTCTTTGATCTCTTTGGGATACAGATATAGTTGTGGTATTGCTGGATCAAAGGATAAGCACATTCTATAGCCCTTTGGGCATAGTTCCTAATTACTCTCCAGGCATTTTTATTTTGAAATTGCTTTCAGATGGAGATCAGTGAATTATTTCAATTTCTATTTTACCTGGTGGTTCTAGAGTATTGGGGGAGTTTTCCTTTATAATTCCCTGAAATATGATGTCCAGACTATTTTTAATCATGACTTTCAGGTAATTCTCTCTCCTCACTCTGATTTCCATGTTAATTGATTTTCTGATGAGATATTTCCATTTTTGCTATTTTTTCCATTATTCTCACTTTGTCTTATCATTTCTTGATATCTCATAGAATCACCAGCTTCCACTAGTCCAATTTGAATTTTTAAGGAATTATTTTCTTCAGTGAGCTTTTCATTTTTACATTTAAAAAAATGTCTAATATTGATTTTTTCTTTCTTTATTTTAATTTAGTATTTCATTTTCCCCAGTTACATACATCCAATTCTGTTTTTAAGGAGTGCTTTCCATCAGTGAAGTTTTGTACCTTAAAAAAAAAAACAAACAACTTACCAATTCTGTTTATAAGGTGTTATTTTCTTCAGTATTTTTGTGCCTGTTTTATCAAGCTGTTGTTTTTCCATAATTTCTTTCTTCACTTTCACTTCTTTACCCGTTCTTTTCTTCTGCCACTATTATTTGATTTTGAAAACCATTTATTTTTATCTCATCCAGGAATCCTTTGTTGGCTTTTCCTCAATTCACATTATTATTCAAGGCTTTGTTTGTAGTTTTTAACATCAGTATCTTCTTCTGAGTTTGTGTCTTGATTTTTTCCTGTCACTATAATAGATTTCTATGAGAATATTCTTTTTTTTCTTGTTTACTCATTTTTCCAGACTACTTCTTGATTTTTAACTCTATGTAATATTAGACTTTTTTTTTTTGCTGCTGTGTATGGGGAGTATTGTCGAGGAGCAATGTCCCAAGATTCTTGCTTTTTGCACTACTGTTTTCAGAGCTAGTTTGGTGGTCTTGGAAGTTTTTGGTGCTTCCAAGTCTGTGTGATTTGGGGAAAAGTGTGGTTACTGCTTCCCTGGTCTATACTCTCTCTTTTTTTTTTTTTTTTTTTTTACCAATGAAGGGTCCTAATCTTTTGGAATTACAATCAATCATCTTCCTCAGGGACCTGTTCACTCTTGACCAAAAATGCATGTCTTTACTGTCAAAGTATGACCCAAAAGTGGGTGTATGCAGTGGAACTGCCAAATAATATTTAGTGCTGCATCCAGTGCTACTGCAGGGGTACCCTATAATCTCTTTCTAGTCAGTTGCCCAATCCCATTATGATCTTTGGTTTCGAAAGCTTCCAGAGGTATTCCTGCTGTTTGTTACCTCATCCCACCAGTGGTGCTGCCACTGCCTGTGCTCTTGTTTGGTACTCATTCCAGTGTCATAAAGTACAGATAAAGTGTCATAAAGTGCCATTCCAGTGTCATAAAGTACAGATGGCCTCCTAAGTGATCTTACACACAAAAAAAGTCTCACTCTGAACTCTTCTGAATTCTGCTACTTCATAATTCAATTTATTTTAAAGTTGTTTGTAGGAGAATGTTGGGAGAGCTGGGGTTTAGTACTGCCTTTACTCCTCCATTTTGGTCCTGCCTCCCTAAATCTCTGGTGGTCTGAGCAGAAGACAGATGAGCGAAGTGCTTAGGAGGTGTAGGAATGCCTTCTCTGAGAAGTTCCCTGGAACTTTGCTTTAGCAGAGATTCTGATGTGAAAATAGGAAGCTCTAATAGTACTTTATTCCCAAGGTTAGTCCCACCAACTTTCCTATTCAGGAGGGTGGCAAAATGATTAGGGATGGGATGAGGACCTGGCAAGGCCATGACATTGTTAAAAAAAAAAACCAGCCTAGAAACTTTTAAAACACTTTGCCTGTTGTGTCTGTGTTGTACACTGTTGGGATTCCTCCTCTGGGGATGAGGTCAGAAGCCATCTGTCTTGTGTGTTTTCTTGCATTGGAATTGTGAGGATCCCATCTAGTCACAGCACAAGTACAATCAAATCATCTGAGGGGAATTGACTATAATGAATTGTTTTCTAAGGTCTATAAAAGCTTTATCCTTGACCACTGTTCTGACCTTGACCTACGCCTAAAGACTTGTTGTTATTGTTGTTTTAGAAAAGGATCAGTGACATCGTGGAATAATGTCTTGACTTTAATCGAATTGACATGAGACAGAGTTGCACAAAGTTGTAAGTCTCATTTTCTCTTCCAGAATCATTGAAGTCCATTGGCAAGACAAAAGTCTGGATAGCTGGTGATGGGCATGTTTAATATCTGACCAAACTCTAAGTGTACCACAGCACCTATTGTTCTCATCTGCCCATTCCACCAGGAGAACACTTCATATACTTGGGGTAGACACTGATTCAACTTACCAATGAATTTTAGTCCTATCAGTTACCCTCAACTTGCTTTAACTCATCTGACGAAACGATTTACCGGGGTGTTGCCATTGTGAATCCTTATGGGAGCCAGGAGTGAGAGTTGAGCTCAAAATAAGCACAAAAGGCAGACAAGCAACCCTGAAAAGGGCTTGGCAAGCCTTCATACCAGAGCTGCTAGTCCTCCTGAAACACCCCATACTCCATAAGGGCACATTCTCATCAGAGCTTTGGAGGGATCTCTTCCCCTTACTTTGCTAAAAATTGGTTCTTTTTGCCTCTCTATCTGTCTCTGTGTGTCTCTTTATGCCTCTGTCACTCTCTCTGCCTGTCTGTCTATCTGCGTCTTTCTCTCTGTCTTTATCAGTCTCTGTCTCTCTCCTTATACCTTTCTGTGAAAGTGTCAGTGCATTTTTACAGCAGGGTATTTTTCACCTAAGTCTTATCTTTAACTATCAAATGAAAGGATTTGTCATCAGTTGAAGACAGTTCAGGAATTAAGTGGTACCGTGTGTTAAGATATTGGGGCAGGGGGTTGGGTGGGCAGGAAATTCTCCTCTGAAGTATAGAAATAATGTCAAATACACCAAAGTATGCTGTAAGCTTCATACCACGGAGCTCCTGATTTCCTGATTTTTTAAAAAATTTCTTTTAAGTATGCTTTATTTTTGGATATTTGTTTAGGAGTTTATATGGGTTTTTTGTAGACAGTTTTAAGGTGAAAAAGAGTGGATGGAGGAAAAAATTCATTATGACTTTGTAACAGGCTAATAACCAGTAAGTAACTCACTTTACTTCTCCTCTCCCCTCCCCTCTATTCTCTTCTCTTTCAAACATTAACTAAAAAAAGAGGGCACAGAATTGAACTCCCTTTTCCTAGGGGAGTACTATGAACATGAATAAAACAATCAGACACCACCCAAAGTGGTAATATAATATCCTATGTCTTATTATATCTATCCCAAGAGAAATATCAATCAGTCAAATACTTTAGATTAAGTGCAAAAATGCTTTTCATAAAATGGAGATCTAGGATGACATTAACAGAAAAAGTATTTGAATTAACTGAGTACAATTTGGTACCCTCTGTGGGTTATTCTTTGCCCCTCATTCACCCAGAGAACGAATGACATTACAAGGATGATATCTTGATTTCTGAGTGAATTTGGTTTGAGTGGGTAGAGCTGCACAAAGTCTTCAGCCTCATTCCTTCCTCCAGTAGTTGAAGTCTAGAGGCAAGACAAAGTCAAGATGACTAGATGCAGTGAGTGACCTTGACCTTTCTAAATTAAAGTCTTTCTCAGGTCTCCATTGGAATGAAGCAATGTCTATTCCAGACTAATGACTGAGTGAAAACTGAGCCAAAGAAGGCCTGGTTTACCATCACCAAATAATCCATCTGGGCAGGGAAGACCTTCAAAATTTTTCACCAGAACAGAAAACAATTGCTATTTATACTCATTTTAGGTCATCAGAACTAAACAACATGCCATAAAAATAAGAGGTGATGAAGTTCTTAAAAAAGATGGTAGTTGTTTAAATAGAGAAAAGGGCACATACGCAAATGGGAAACAAAGGCAGAAATTGGTCAGGAGCTCTAGTGAGGACATTACGTAAATATCGAGAACACTGAAATAGTCTGTCAGCTCTGTCTAGAAGGAAACTGAAATTGGGGCTATTAGCAGGACAAACATTTGACATTCCAGTAAGTCCTTTCCCACAGAGTCTTACATGCTTCCTCCCAAAACTTGCATGACCAACGGTTTAGTCTCCAACACCCTGTGGGATATCAATAAAATATAGGCATTTGGAACCAAAGTTAGTTGAGGATCTCATAGGGGTGGGGATAATTATGGTCCTGAGTTGATAGACAGAACTCCATGACATCCTCTGAAAAGGAAGTATTGGGGAATTAAGCCTGATGTTACGGTGCCTCTTCCCTCTCCCTCACACCCCTTGGCTGGAGGAAGCCCTCCTGAGCTTCAAAGGGCCTAGAGGGTTTGGGGTTTTCCATCTTCCTGTTGCCATCCAAGCTGCATTCCCTTGGCCAGTAGTAGTTGGTGACTATGATGGCCTTCACATTTGATTAGTGGTAGGAAGACAAATTCATGGCTGTAGAAAGAGCACAACAAAGAACCACAACATGGTTAATGTACCTTCTTAATCACTTCACAGAGGGGAGGAAACAACTTCAAGCAAGTGAGATCTGGGAGTTACTCTGTTTCCACATGTGCTCTTTAAATTAAACCATTTGCCTTTGGAATGTGTATGCACTGCCAAGAAATTGTGAGATTCACTGGGAAGAAAATATTTTTGGGGAGATATATTATATAAACTGTTCTTACCATATAACCTTATTAAATGTTCTTTTCCTCAAGACAACAATTAATAGGTTGAATAATTCATAATCAGGTGACCATCATGGTAGGAAGCACACCAGTGGGAGCACATGAACTATAAGGCTAGAAGAGACAGCCTACCCCATCCCAAGCCTTCAGAGCTATCCCTCAGTCCCTGAGGGGAGGTGGGACATGGGGCCTTTTACTGAAGTGCAAGCTTCATATGAGTTTGTGGTGTATCTGCCCCAAACAAATCAGTGCCGAGAATGAAGCAACTCACAGTTCTGTTATACTCTGCACTTCTCCATCCATATTTGGAGTAGAGTGTTCTGTTTGGGCACCAGTTTTTAGGAAAGACTTTGGTAGACTAAAGCATGCTTAAAAGGTGTTTACCTAGATGATTACAGGATCAGTCCTCATACCTTATGATGTCCCACTGAAGGAAATGAAGGTATTGAGCTTGGACAAGAGAAGACTCTAGAAAGGCAGGATCATGACCTTTAAATATTTGAATGACTGTCAGTAGAAAATCGATTAGATTTGTACCATTTAGCTCCAGAAGGCAGAACTAGATGGAACAGCACCTAGAGGACTAGATTTGGAGGGAGGCAGACTTGATTTTGAATTCTGACTTAGAAACTTATTATTTGTGTAAGCCAAGGGTCCTCTTTAGCTTCAGTTCCCCCATCCTGAGGAAAAAGGATGGGATTGTATTTGATGGTTTCAGATGTGTCTTCCAATTCGAAACTTATGATCCTCTGCTATAAAAGAAATGGTTTTGAGTGCAGAGCCAGATTTTGACTTGGTATTAGGAAAAACCAGAAACAAAACACTCCCTGTTCTTGAGAGCTATCCGGGAGCAGAATAAGCCTCTTGAAAACAACTGAGCTCCCCCTACCTGAGAGTTTTTGAGCAGATATTGAATTATCCTTTATTGAAAGTGCTGTATCAGTGACTGTAATTCATGTACAGAAAGGACAAAATGACCTCTGAGGTTCCCAACAGTCTTTGTCCCTGTAATGTTTGTATAATGGAGAGCTTTGTTTAAACAATACCCTTTTTACAGTGACATATGCAGCACAAAGTCTTTTTTTACAATCTGCATCTCTGCTCATTTGAGTATCTTTCCAATTAAATAATACAAGTAGTTTGTCCATTGACTTGCTCACACCATTGGAGGCCATGTTTGCTAAACCTTGGGACCCCTTCACAACCGTATTATATGTTTCAATACTTTTCAGTTCTAATGCTTCTGCTTCTGAAAGGCCATTCTGATTTTTGCAAATGACTTCATGATTTTCCTCCTCTACAGGGAGGAGAGACTCTCCAAACTGCCAGTGAGATGTTCAGGGTACAGAAGCAAAGGCAAAGCCCAGCCAGGCTATTGTCAGTGCCCTGTGGTTGTGCCCTTCCAGCCTCTGCATCTGCAGAGCAGGTACTGAGACTGTTGACAAGGTGGCTGGTGGTGTCTGGGAAAGAGCAAATAATCTTCCCACTTCAGCAAACAGGCACAGATGGATTTCAGTCAACCAGCTTGGAGGGGCAGCCGGGAAGTATAACATGAAAAAGCAGCAGGAGCAGGCAGCCTAGAGCAGGACAGGTTTTATTTGCACACACACACGAAGGTGTTGACAAGATTCACAAGTTAGATTTGGGGGGGGGAGCTTCTACTGACCTAGAAAACACTTTGAATCCCCAGGAAAATGTCCATTGTCTCCTGTCGGCCAATGTCCCTGTACCCTGAAGAACCTCAGAAGCATCCAGGGGAAAAACTGTAAGACTTGCTGGTTTTTCATTTGCCTTCTCACACTTAAGGGCTCTTAGACATCCCCAGTCTCTCAATGCTACCTGCATCTTTTCTACGTGAAGCTTGGGGACCTAGTAAAATGGTTGAGAGTAGGAATTTCTGCTAGCTTTGGATTGTACCAAGGCAGAGGAGCTCAAGGGCACTACTATTCTGCATGAAATCATATTATTACTCAGAGCTTTCAAGTTCACTGTACAGAAACCCCAAGTTCCAGAATACACTCTTGTGCATTCCCAGAATACCCTGGGAAGGATCAGCTCTGTGACCACAATCTAGGCATTATCATCAGACTAAGACAGTTGGCCTGTGATTATTTGTTTTAGAATTTTCCATCCATTCTTGATAGAAACTCCAACATAAAGGAATGAAGATTAGACCCAGATTTAGACTTGGTTCTACCACAAAGGAGTAGCATCTTGAGTGATACCATGTAATTCTCAGAGTCCCTGTTTGCACATTTGTAAAAGGAGAGATTTGGAAGAGAAATTCAGTTTACAGTCTATGAGTTTCCAAAGCATGGACATTGTGCTCTATCTGATTTTTGTACTGAATGTTGCTGCAGCATTTTAGTGTGTCTTCCCAAAATTCTGCGAATGACCGTTTGATATAGTCCAGTGTTTCCCAATGAACTATACTGTAGATGAGCATTTGCAGGATGACCAAAGCCAAATTTTCTGTCTTTCATTATTCCATCCTTTGGAGTCTCAGTGCCTGGGCCAGTTAATGACATAACTGGAATTGGAAGCCAAGCTCCCTGTCTCCAGGGTCAAGACATTTCTGTTGCACACATCATGGCTGTTAGAAAAGAAGAACGGGCTTTCCTTGGGATTGTTTCCCCGTCATCCTGGGTCACTCATTATCTTTTTTTCCTTTTATTATTCTGACTCTGACAACCTTTCCTAAATAGTTTGTTGTAACAGAGGATCTGGAAAATGCCCAAATGAAGATAGCGTCACCCATGTGGGAGACCCTAGAGTGCTTCTGGGAGCTTGCAGATCAGTGGCATGTGTGGACATTTGGAGTTTTCCCACCACATATTCAGGAGCAAAGCTTTTTCCATTAGCCAGAGAGCCTAAACAGGATGCATCTTTGAAAGGGCTCACAGTAATATTGGGCTGTTGTAGCATTTGCATCCCAGGAAGGAGGTTCTTCCCTCCTTCACACCATTCAGTGAATGGGGCTGAATTTGATGGACTTGTTCCCTTCTGATGACACTTGGCTGTCCCCAAAACAGGCCTGTTTGTTTGGAATCTTCATTTTGTTCTTCTCAACTCTAGTTGCAGGGAGTAGAAGCTCAAATATGGCCCAGGAAGTCATGCCACTGGAATTCAAGAGGCCAGGACTCTAGGTTGAATTCTTTAGTCAGTCCAACAGGGAGGACTTAAGGATCAAGGGCCCTAGGACTCCAATCAACTTGTATTTAGTGGGAACAATGTTATTTAGGAGTTGGACTAAACTGTGAGCCCAATCCCTGCCGGCTGGATGCTAACACCCCTCCACATCTGGACTGAGATGATTGGAAAGGATTATGCTCTTAAGGCACAATGTTTGTATGTCTGCTTTTGTTTTATCTGTAAAGTAAATATTCTTGTTTAGTTGATTCAATTGTGTCTGACATTTTGTGACCCCATTTGAGGTTTTCTAGGCAGAAATACTGGAGTGGTTTGCCAGTTCACTCTCCAGCTCCTTTACAGATGAAGAAATGAAGGCAGACAAGGTGATGTGACTAGTCTAGGATCACACAGCTAATAAGTGTCTGAAGCTCGATTTGAGTTCATGAAGATGAGTCTTCTTGACTCCAGATCCAGACTGTATGTACTGAGCCATCAAGCAACCCTGTGGAAGCATATATTCCTTCATAAAAGCTAATCTGACGGCTAAGTGATTAAACTGGACCATGAAAAATGTGGAGAAACACAATCAGTGGAGGCTTCAGCTGACAATAGAAACAAGAATATCTCCAAGTCTTTGAGGGTGCCTGAGTCCTGAGAGGCCTGAGCCCCAGACGGGAAAGCATGAGTCACCCATGTTTGAGAATATTTTTCTTTGTGTTATAAAATCAAGAGTACAGCTGGTGAGGTGAGGTATTTTTGAAGTAATTAATCCATTCTTTCCACTTTACTGATGACATTTTAAGCAAATTCAGCTATCCGCTAATATCCTGCATTCAGAGAAGTTTCAGATTGCTAGCTGTAATTCTTGCATATGTATGTATGTATGTGTATATATGTGTGTATATAACTTACATATATACACATATATACACACATATACACATATATATTGTATATAACCTATATATTTCCATCTATAATTCTTGCTTATATCTAAATTCTATGCAACCTATATTTTCACCCTAATTCTTGCATATATGCATACATATATGTATATATTTGGACATATATATGTGTGTGTGTATTTCCATCTGATTCTTGCTTATGAGACCACAGGGACTATCTTCACATGAAAAAAAAATCAATTTACAAGGTCTAGCCTCCTCTGGAAGATCCCTAGAAATGAGGAACTTGCTACCTCCATAGGCAGCCCATTCCACTTTTTGCATACCTCTCCATGGTTAGGGACCTTTTCCTTATGTGAAGTCTAAATGTGTAATAGACAACAATTCTTTCTTCATTGTGAGATTTTTCTTCCTTCCTTTCCATTCTCACAGGCACTGCTATAGTCCAACAGTTAATCATTTCTCCAGTATTTCCTCCTTGTCACAACCTAAATACAATGTCAGAGCACTTTTCCCAACCATCTGTCCTTCACACTTCAAACCACCACTATCTACATCAAAACCATGTATGGGACAATGCCTTATTTACTCCACTGAAAAAAGGTTAAGACACAAGAGATTTCAAAAACCCCCATTAGATCCACTATTCTCTCCTGGCAGGTAAATCCACCTTTTGAAGATGGCTGATGGAGTTGGACCCCATCTTCCATATCCATCATCAAACTGTCACACACTCCAGATCTCCTGAGTTGTCAGCGATGGGTCTTTGATTCTACAGGTGTCAGGTTAATACTGTCAGAGATCATCTTCTTTGAGAAGCACTGTTATGGGTATTCCCTCCTGCTGGGCAGCCAACTCCAGAGCTTCTGAGATCTCACACTCATGAGTGAGCTGCCAAAAACCATCTGTTTCTTAGTATTGCTGCTCGTTGGACTGTGCTCAGAGAAGAAAGCAGAAAGACAAAAACAGTCAGTGGCCAGCGACCTATTCTTGACTAGCCACATGTGTGTTCTCAAGTTGATGCGCTTAGTTCACCATTGTTGCTGCAGGGAGGGGGGCAGGCGGAGAAATTCCCCAACAATCTCCCCCTTTCTGAAAGTACAAAGGAGAAAAACAAAACACAGTGTGCTTCAAAAAAGATGCAGAATCCCAAAAGCCCGTTTGCTCCCAGGATAGACTACAGAGTGGATGGCTCTTTCTGACTCAGATTCCATCCATCTTTGATATGACCGAGACTGCCAGATATATGAGAGTTCATTACAAACCAGTCCATTATCCCAAAGCAGATATCCATCTCTGTGAGGATTGCTGCTTTTTGGCAAAAGTCTATACTTAGAAATTTCATCAGAGGGGTGGGGACTCCAGTTTAGAGGCCCCTTGATCAATTTGTGAGATGATAGGATCATATATTTAGAGAAATGTCACTTTCAATGTCGTCATTTCACAGATGAGGACACTAGAGCCTCAGTAAATTAAATGAATTGCCAGCCATGACCCAGGAAGTAAGGAGGCAGAACCAAGATATAAATGTAGGCCCTTTGCCTCCAAATTCAGGGCACTTTTCATAGCTTTTTTTTAAGTCATCCATCACTCAGTAAACATCAACGTGAGCTGAAACTCTTAAATAGGTTTCAGTCACATCAGAATGTGGTTGCAAAGGCTGTTGGAAAGCTCCATGAGCCACCAAAACGTGTGTTGCCTCCTAAGAGATGCCTGTAAATCTATCACTCTATTGTTTATTAACACCCAAACACTCTTTGGAACAAACTTTTATTTGTCCTTCACCTCCTACTGCTAGCCCAGTCTCTCAACTGGAATATGGAGTATCTCTGCTGCAAAGCAGAACAATCTTTCCTGACAGTAAAGCTGTGCCTGTCCTGGTAGGGAAATGGTATCCCCCACTCAACAATGTATTTTCTCACATCCAATCATACATTTCCTATCACTCTGAACTCCTGTACACACACACACACACACACACACACACACACACACACACACACACACACACACACACACACACACACACAAAGTTCATTCCATATCCTTTACTCCCCAATTGCTCATTCCTACCTCCCTCAACCATCACTCCCCAAAGTTTCAGTCTAATGCCACACAGTCCTTTCACTGTGTCTCTGGAATGCCTCTCTACTTTATCTTAAATCTTTTCCTCTCTCACTCCTTCTGTCTACTGGCTCTTATTAAAATCTGACTTCCCCCGATGACACAGCATTTCTGGCCATCCTTTCCACAGTTCTAGTTGAATCTTCACTCATTATCCTCAGCTCACTGGTCAAGATGGAGGAGCTAAAATGCTCTTATGCCACTTCCAGCTTCTTCCCCTTCCTCCATAACTCAGTAATCTCTCTTCCTTTGAGGTTCCTGCTGTTCTTAACCATCACACACTCAAATTCCTTGTAGTTCTTGTCTATAGACCTGCAGGTCACTTTCATTCTTTTCTCAATGAGTTTGATATATGGCTCACAAACTTATTCTCCACAGTTCCTGTCCTTATACTTGGGTACCTCAACATACATACAATATACAACATACAAGTCTCCCTCAAATACCCTTACCACTCAGCTCCTCACCCTACTCACCTCCCAAAGATCTGTTCTCTAATCTCCTCAGCCATGACCTCTATGTTCAAGAATTCTGAAATCAACTTAACCAAACATAATTTATAGGCTTTTCACTTTTCCTCTGCTTTCCCTTACAGAATCCTACTCTTTGTCTATACTCTGACCTCCAATCCCTTGACCCTTAAATTATCTCCCAGGCTATCGCCCTTGCACTAGCCACTCTCTGCTCCCCTCCCTAACTTGATGATCCTTGGTGAATCAATTCAATTCTACGCTGTGCTCCTCTCTAGAATCCATAACCTCTTTATCATAGTTCTGCTTATGCTCAGCCAAGCCTTAGCCTTAGATCACTCCTGCCATTGTTACATTTATTCCTATACGTGTGCACCTGGACAAAGATGGAGAAAATTATGTGAACTTTCTGAATGGGTCCACTTTAAATTTATGCTATATAACTTCAACAGGGCTCTCACGGCTGCCAGGTAATCCTACCATACCTCCCCTATCACCTAATTATCCCACTCTCTGTAGTGGCTCTTCTAGACTTTTTCATCCCTCTACAAACCTCCCATGGCTTCCTTCTTTTTCCTACTCTATCTTCTGAGGACTTTCCCTCATTGTGTAAAGAAAAATAATGAGGCCATTGACTATGACCTTCTGTTTCTCTCCTCTTCCTCACCTCCTATCCTGCCTGCCATTCTTTCCTCCTTCACATCTATCTCACATGATGAGATGATTTTATTCCCGACTAAGGCTAACCGTTCTACTTGTCCAAGTGATCCATTCTGTTCTCCGTTTTCTCCAACAGATTGCCTTCTCTGTCATCTCCACACTTTTACTTATTTTCGTTTTTCTCTATCTAGCAGCTTATTTCCAGCTCTTTGTGAATATGTACGCCTCTCCCCCACACCCCCAAAATCTACCTTGACCTTTCCATTCCCACTAGCTGTTACCCTATATTCCTTCTTCTCTTTGTGGCTAAACTCCTAAAAAAGCCATCTACCATTGGTGGCTCCACTCTCTCCTCTCGCTCTCTTCTTAACCCGTCCAATCTGTCTTCTGACCTTATTGGACTGAAACTGCCCTCTCCAGTTACTGATGTTGTCTTGGTTGACAAATCCTTTCTCCACCCATATTCCCCTTGACCTCTCTGCAGCCTGTGAACCTGTCCATCATTTTTTCTTCCTTTCATATTCTTTTCTCCTTGGGTTTTTGAGGCATCACTTTCTCCTGGTTCTTGTACTAATCTTCCTTTGTCTCCTTTGCTGGATCCTCTCAGGTCCTGCCCTTTAACAGCAGCTGGCCCTCAGGTTTCTGTTGGGGATCCTCTTCTCTATTTCACTGAGGGATCTCATCAGCTCTCATGGATTTAGTTCTGACCTTTATGCTAATCATTCACGTCTCCCTATCCTGCCCCATAGTCTCTGCTGATCTCCAATATCATCTTTGAAACTGATTTTCAGACATGTCAAACTGGGCATTTGGAGATAGGTTAAACTCATATGTCCAAGATGAAATTCATTTTCTTTCCTCCCAAACTTTTCCCTCCTCCTACCTTCCTTATTACTGTAGGAGGTGGTACCACCCTCCCAGTTCCTCAGGTTTGCAACTCCTCTTTATCTTTCAGCTTCCCATAACCAAACTTTATACTCAGGCCTGGTAATAACCTAAGATTTAAGGGGTGCGCTTGGGTTCCCTGGGCCCCTTTGAGTTATAGGCTATAGTTGCCAGGCTGCCTCCTTTCCTTCTGGTAAATTCTCAGCTAACTAGGATATAGATCATTGGCCACAGTTTAGAGAGGATTGAAAGTTGGTATAGGGTTGGCATAGGCCTAGCGCCACTGTGTGGAAGTATCTCTGGGCACCGCAAAGTTAATGAGTGTTCAAGGTTATTTTGAAGTCTTAACCTTTAAAAACAGGCACTTTCTAAACCTCTGAGTACAGGGAAGCCACAACTCATTTCACTCAATAATGTAAATCAGATGTTTACTTCAAACCGAAGACTGGGAGAATGATCCTTCTTCAAGCGATTTACTCAGGCCTCCACAATTTGGCAGATATCTAAAAGTCCAAAAGGAAGGTGAATGATTGATGAACGAAAGTCTCTTTTTTCTTCTGGAAAATGTGAATCTAATGGGATCAGCCTCTTGGTTAAAAAGAAAACTAGAAGTCTGGAGGAAGGAAAGGATGAAAGGAGAGTCCTGGCAGATAGAAGAGAAGTGTTGATTTAATGGGATCACCCTCTTGGTGACAAAGAAGACTGGAAGTCAGGAGGAAGGAGAAGACCACAGGAGAACCCTTGGCAGACAGCAGAGAAGTATGGTTCCAAGTGATTTACAGAAAACTCAAGAAAGAAACAGTGATAATGAAGTGAGCAAAGACTTTACATGTCTGTATTAGCAACAGGGTATTTTCTGCTTAACATAGTTATGGGAAAAAATCCATTATGCACCCACAGAACCATGAGAGTCAGCTGCTAATAAAAACATGACCTGAGAGGATCCAGCAAAGGAGAGAAAGAAAGGTCAAGAGGAGGAGAATGAGGAGGAAGCCATAATGGAAAGATCAAGATAGTTTTGGGGAGGAGAAGAGGTCCCATACTTACAAAGCCAACCAAACCATCAGTCAATCAAATAGCTTTGTGAAGCATGTATTGCACACCTGACCCATTGCTGCAATACAAAGGCCAAAAAGAAACAGGTCCTACCTTGATGCAATTTACATTCTATAGAAGGGGACATTATCACTTATACCACCCCACACATGGATATACATACATACACTTACATATACACATATATGTGCACCAATATAAATGTATGTGCATGTACATATGTATATATATTCAAACATGTAAACATGCATGAACACACATATACTAGAGAAACAAAAAATCTGGTAGGGGTAAGAAAGACATGCCACATACATACACCTCCTGGACCCTTTCACTGCCAACAGTGTTTCCTTCTAATGGAGTTCCCGGATTTAATCATAGTGTAAGTAAAATACATCCTTTCTTCCTATGAGCTACGTAGTGGTAACAAACTGATTCTGAGGACAAGGGACATGGGCTCAGATCTGAGCTCAACCACAAACTACTTGTGGGTATGCAGGCAAGTCATTGCTTCTCTGTAGGCTACTTTTTATTTAAAAAAGATGATAAATATTACATTAATGCAAAAAGAGAGGAAATTAGATTGGGTCATCTTTAAGGCCCCTTGCATTTGTGAATCTTATGACTGTGTAGCCCACTGTTCTGTTCTTAGGTGACCTCTGATGCTAGCACATTTCCTATAGCCAGGATCGCTGTGTGCTTAGCCCACCATCTAGTCCACATCTGTATTTTATAGACTACAGTGTATCCCAGGTCAGGTAGATTTTATCTAATCACGTTACCTAATCAATCTTCAGTTTCCTCATCTGGGAAATGGTAATAAAATAGAATTAACAGGGTTGTTGTCAGTATTACATATGATAATTTGTGTTTTTTCTTTGTAATTGGGGAAATACATACACACACACGCATACATACATGCATACATGTATACACACCCCCACACATACACCTATACATATGTGTGTGTATATGTGTGCATGTATGTATATACATATCTATTCCTATATGCTGTTACGATTATTTTTTGACCTTCCATTCATCATTTTCTTTGACTTCTTTGGATATCTCCCATACTCCTTGCCTATCCATTTCATTGCTAGGCCCTTTTTGTTAATTCACGGGTTTCCAGTCTTTGCCCTGCTCTCACTGCTAAAGTCTATTGCGTCTGAAGATTAGGTTCTTGTCAAAGATTGAAATCTTAAGTTAAACCTAGTGGAATTTGCCAGGTTGTCTCTTGTTCCTACTATTACTCACTTGGAATTCAGACCACTTTGGTATCAACAGAAATAGGATTGTTCAGTTCCTAGTCCCGGAAGGCAAAGATCAAACAGGAAATCCTTCATATGAGAGTCTAAACTGACATCACAAGAGAGAGGCCCTTCAGTTTCTGAGATCACAGGATCATAGATCTCCAACTGAAAGGAAACACAGAGGACACTGAGTTCAGCTGCCTGGTTGGACCAGAAAATTGGAAAAACTGGGGCTCTGTGAGTTAAGTTCACATATTTTTATACCACCAACTTGGACTGTTGCATGTAACAAAGCTTTGGTGCAAACCCAGGCTCATAGTTGTTAACTTTGCCCCTGATCAATTGATCTGTCACCCAGAACTTTTGGGAAGAGGAGTAGAAAAGTAACTCTTAGAACTTGGGTAAAGGGATTCTGAGGCCCAAGGGACCCTCCTGGCTGGCTGCTTTGTTCATCTGTTTGCCAGCATCTTTCCTTTGGTTTATCCATTGGACTGCTTCTACTTGATGGAATTAGAATAGAATTTAAGAAAAAGGAATTTTTGTTTTGTTTAAACCCTTGGCCTCAGAATGTTTCATCACACCAGACATATCATGGAAATCCAGGAATGCCTCATTGTAGAGATGGAGAAAATGAGTCACAGTGAGGTGATGTGACTTGCCGAGGATCACATAGATGATATCCAAAGTATGATTTGAATCTTTATTCTCTGAAATCTACAAAGGTGTCATTTTTCTGCTATGTAGTTCAGACTGAACCATCAGAAAAATTCAGGATGTGACAAAGTAGCCAGCTACAGTTTTTTCATAAATTTATCCGGACCTTAACAACATAATAATTTACAGTGAGGAAAATGTTGGAAGTAATGATGCCGGCAATGGAAACCTGTCCTCAATTGCCTTTCAAGAACAAAGCTGGAAAACAAGCAAGCCAATATACAAAAAAATACATTTCCATGGTGTTGCAGACACAGATCAATACCCAAGCAAAACAAAACTTCCCAAAGCTGGCTCCCTCTTTTTGCAATAGTCTCTTGTTCCTGGACAGATCAAAGACAGGAATCATCTGCAACGTGACTCTTCAGTTTCATCTCCTAATAAATGGCAAGGACAGTAGTCTGGAGTAAAAGTGGTAATAGTGGGTAGTAGAACCACCAGCAATGTGCTCCAAAGAGCCAATGCATCAAGGAGCTCAACCTCCATCACTTCAATGGCCAAAGAGAAGTTGCTTCGTTTTAGCTCTGCACCGCTTCTGTGATGACCTCATGAGCAAGATATTTTACCTTACAATAAATATGGGAATCCATCTCACAGCTCTCCTTAGACTTTTCTATGAGGCAGAAAGGAAGTAGGACACAGTCAGTTGTATGTGACAGTGAGTGACAGTCAACACGTATTTAATAAGTACTTTGTGACAGGCACCGTGGTAAATGTCAAAGATACAAAGATACCTGCCCTCAAGGAACTCACATGGTTAAATCAATAAGAATTAATGACTTATTCTTGCCACAAGATCGCACTAAAAGCAGATTCATCCATTCATTCCTGTGTTTTTTGTGAGACATACTAGCTTTTAAGGGGACATAAGAGGCAAGAATGGTGATCTGAGGTCCGAGGACTTGAGTTCAAAACTTACTTCTTACCACCTGCATGACCATGTGTAAACCACAGAACCACTCTTAAACTGTTTCTTCATTAGCAAAATGAAAAGTTAGATTAAATATTATTTTAGGTCCTTTCCTCTTCTAAATTTTACTTGATAATTACAAATACTAACTAGCCCACTCAAGTAATGGACAGGCCATATTTCTGTAATCTATATGTTTAAAAAGTCTAAAAACTTGTGCAGTGGGCCACACCTGAAGACCTCTGACCTCAATGAAGGGGTAAGTTGGACATATCTTCTCATACCCCTTCATTTGACGCCTGCTCAATCTTTGTAATTTTGTTAGATTGACTTTTGATATTTTGGTGTGTCATTTTTTCCATGTATATGGTTGTAGTTCTATGGCTATTGTTTCCTTGACTCTGCTTACTTTGGTACGCACCAGTACATAAAGACCTTGATCATAAATCCCATGGCCATCCTTGTGTTTGTCCTTCATTTTCAAAGAGGACCATGACATCAGAGAAATGATGACATGACTTGCACTAGACTTTGTTTTGAGTGAGGGAAGACTGTGCAAGGTCACCAGTCTTACTTCTCCTCCTGAGCCATCTGGGTCCAATGACCAGATATTCATCAGGATGACTGGAGAAGGCCCAGGGTGCAATGGGAGACTTTGGTCTTTTAGGCTTAGACCTTTTCAGGTACTCACTTAAAATGAGGTTACACCCATTCAGTGAATAGGACTCTTTAAAAGTAGTCAGGGGGATGGCCCCTTTAATAGACAAGAAAAAATAAATAAACAGATAAATCACACTGGGAGGGGCAGGAGCCTCAAGGTTGTTGTTTTGATAAGAGATATTGCTACTACTGACCTTCACTCTAAGCCAGGAGGATGCAAAACAGCCATTGAGGGGAGGTTAGGCAGGACCCTTCCTTGCTCAATCCATGGGCTTCAGAGTGCACAGGGTCTAAGGTTTTAAGGGAGACAAGAAAGAAAGAAGGAAAGGAAAGAAAAAAGAAAACAAAGGAAAGGAAGGAAAAGGGTCCCCTAAGTGGTGATCCAACTAACTAGGTAACTCAGAGCCTTTTCCTCTCCAAAAGAAGGGAAATTTCAATGGCCAGAAGTTGCTCAGTAACTTGAGGGTACATTGGCTAGATGAACATCCTACTCAGCTGTAAAGGCTACATTCATGGGCATAGAGTTAGGCTGGGTGACTACTATGTGATGGCTGGTATACCAAAGTTTAGAGTATTTCTTCATGTCAGAGCTGACCAAATAATAAATGTTTTGGTCAAAATAATGCATGGAATAGTCTATGAAGTCCTCAAAGGATTCTGAGTTATACCTAAGGAACAAATGTTCAAACTGACAAACTCATGTGTTCTTAAAGTATAGAGAAGTGTCCTTTCTGTGTTTGAAGCCATTATGGTGCTATCAGTGGTGGTACCCTCTGGATCTTGCGGCAGAGGTGAAAAAGCTTGGTAAAGGTCCTCCAATAAAAAATCAAACAAAGCAACTGAAGATGTTTAGCTAGGAGAAAATTCATGGTGGGGTAAAGGAGATTCTAATTTCATCAAGTATTTAAAGTATTGTCATATGGGATATGAATTTAATTTCTTCTATTTGGTCCCAGATTTCCAGAAAATGGGTAGAAATTGCAAGAAAACAAATTTAGGACTTATACAAGGAATTAAAAAAGTTCTAACTAATAGAGCTGACCCAAAATAAACTGGGCTGCCTCAAAACAAAAAAAAGTCAGAGTTCCCATCACTGAAGGATTTGAATCAGAAGTTTCAACAAGTGACAGGGTAGCTACTTTGGAGGAATGTCTTAATGGGTATTTTTCATGTATGAGTTAGACCATATGATCTTTGAGAACCCTCCTGATTCTGAAATGCTGAGGCTACACACTGATTTCCAATTCCCCTGGATGTATGGGCATAGCATGTACTTTGAGACTACAGAAATGTCTTTGGCAATGATAGGAATAATTGGCATTTGATTTTTGTAATCTAATTTACATCAGATATTTGACCAATGATTCTGCTTGTCTTTCTATTTAAAAATGGAGAAAGAAAGAATGAATGAAAGAAAGAAAGGATGGGAGGAAGGAAGAAAGAAAGAAAGAAAGAAAGAAAGGAAGGAAAGAAGGAAGAAAACCAAGATGATTCTCAGAGGCAAGGTTGCTATTGAAGGTCACTGAGAAGACCAAGACAGAGCAGATCAGCCTCATCCCCAGTTCAGTAGTCCTTGACCATGCACGTGACTTTATCCATGGCACTGTCCTGACTGCTGATTAAAGCCATTGTGCATTTCTGGAATTGTCTAGATGATATCAACCAGTGCTTTTAAGCCCCCCACACTGTGAGGTCTCTGTGCTGCAGCTAAGCAGCATTTCACTGGAGGAGATCCAACATTCTGAAAAACAAGCAGCAGGAGAGCTGCACTGAGCTCATGAATGAAGCCATTGATTTGCATTTATATGGCACCTTTCATCTTGGAGACTCAGAAACTGGTTTCCCAAATTGATTAACAAGCTCTTGCAGGGTATTGCCCATAATTTTGTCCTTTAAAAACCATTTTATGATTAGATCAACCAGGCGTGTCTTCAGTGATAACTGCATAAAGGAAGGAACAGAATTTTCCCACAGTCATCAGGTAGACCCAGATGAAAATGTCTGAATCCAATGAAGGCAAAAGTTAAATGTTAGGTTAAATGTAGTTTTAATTGCTAGGGAAAACTGGTCAGTGAAAACTAACTCTCATGAGGAATGATGGAAGCTTTGTTCTCAGGAAGTGACTGCTAAACCTTGACTATACTCTCTTTGTAAATTTCTGTTGCAAGCCATTTTTGAACTAGCTGTATTTCATCACAGCCTAGGAAGTAGGTCAACAGACATCCTTGGAGAACTGAGCCCAGATTTGGAGTCAATAATTTGAGAAAAGTTTGCAAAAGTTGGAGAGAATACAGAGATGATGACCAAAAAATTAGGGGGATGTGGCAAATGGGAACAGAAAAAGAATTTATTTCATTGGTGGATGCCTGCCATCAATCTATCCAGATTAAAAGTGAAAAACCTGATCCTAATCAAGCTGAGATTTTTTTTGGCACAATGGTGAATATCTGGATATGTTTATCAACACAGAGAACAATCTTGATAATTAAGAGAACATTCTCATTGACGACAATAAAAATAGCTGTAGTAGTCCAGTTTGGAAAGCAGATGAGAAGATACAGGGTTACATCAGAACAGAAGCTTTATCTTTTTAAGAAGTTCACATTTTTGTTGTGTCTGTTATTGCTCCATTAGACAAATTATTTTCCCTTTCTTTGGAAAGTAGTGAAGACATGATTTAATTGTTGGAATTCTCTGAAGTAGTGAATTGACAGAGATGAATAAAGAATCCAAAGAAAAATGAAATTAATATATGAGACATATTTTTCTTAGTCTCTATCTACAGAACCTTAAGCAGAACTACTTTTCCTTCCATGTTAAAATCATTCAATAATGGCCTTCAAGGTATTTTTGTCACTTTCATTGCTGGAACTCATCACTGCCATGAAACTGTCCAAGAGGAGGATTCCAAGCAGCAGGTCTTCTTGGGGTTGCTCTGGCTGTGCCAAATGCTGAGGAATGTTAGTTTCTGGAAGGAATTTTAGAACTGGAACCCAGAACTTCCCTTAAGTAGCCACTGAAATTTGATCTACTCTCTTGTGCACTCTTGAAGGCCTAATTAGCTGCCTTATAGTGAATTGTACCAAGTTCTTTACTGTGACACTGTAGTCTCAAGTTGAAACTTCTTAGTGTGACACAAAATTTTATTCCAAATCTGTCATCCTTTTCTTTCTTTTTCAAGGTGGAAATGGATGAAAGATAAGACACAAGAAAGTCCTTTGTGAAAGGGAGCAGAGTTCAAACTAAAATGAACCTTTGGGACCATATAATCCAGGTTACCTCCCCCAATCCCCATTTTATAGGAGAGGTAACAGAGTCTGCAGAAGTGCCTAAGGTCTTGCCTAAGGTCACACCAGTAATAATTGTCAGGGGATCTTCTGCTTTTCTTTCTGTTTTCTGAGTAGACGGCAACAATCTATTCTCACTCTCAAGTCTGTACGCTTTACTTGTGTAAAGTTGTTCACTAGCATGGCTTCAACTATCAACCCTACGTAAATTATTCTAAAAGCTGGGTCTATTGATTGGCCCTTTTCTAGAGCTTAGATTTCCAGATCCTTACTGGACTGCTATGTGTGGATGTCCTGTCAACACCTGAAATTAAATGAAGTCAAAACAATCTCAAAAAGAAGCCACAATGGTGAACAAAGGTATGGTTACAGAGTCAGAGGTCTCAGTTCAAATCCCAGGTTTGCTGCTTTCTACCTGTGTGAACTTCAGTAAATCACTAAGTTTTCCTAGACTAACTGAGGTTCAGAGATCTGTAAAACTAAGGGCTGACTTAGATTGGGGGAGGGAACCTGTGGCTTTAAGGCCACATGTGGCCTTCTATTTCCTTAAATGAGGCCTTTGGACTGAATCCATTTGTTCTATAAAATTTGGACACTTAAGAACCTGAAAAGCCACATATAGCTTTAAGGCCACAGTTTCCCTACTCCTGACTTAGATGCTTTCTGAGTATTTTTTTCCTAGCTTTAGATTTATCTATGATCCTATGAAGTCTTTTCTATCAACCAATCAACAAATAGTTATTAATTGTCTACTGTGTGCTAGCCACTGAGCTAGCATCTGGGATTCAAGGGAAAAGGATGAAATGCATTGCTGATGAAAAGACCAGAACTGAATAGAAAATTTGATATTGAAAAACAAGACCCAAGAGAAATATAAAAGGGTAAACATGCAAGAGAAACCATAAAAGAGTCAATAAAGTGTTTATATTCCTTCAGGGGAAGATGATACAATTAACACCTAAGAACTTTATCATCATTAGGGCAGTTAGAAGGAATCTACATAAAAGGCATGCAAAGAAGAGCTTTTACAGTGAAGGGGGAAATGATGCATGTATGTGTGTGTGGGGGGGTGGTCATTGCTTGAACCTCACACCCATCAGAGTTGATTTTAGGAGACATATTTAGATCTATAGATCTATATTTGTATCCATTTATACACAAATTCAGTTTTAGATACCTATCTAACCCAATAGGGAAGTAGAAGGGATAGGGGGTAAGATAAAGAGGTGTGGTGATATAAGGGGGGCAGGTGGGCTTATGAGAGGCATGACTAGAAACAAAATACACTTATGAGGAGGGAGAGGAGACAGACAGACAGACAGAGAGACAGAGAGAAGGGGGGGGGAGAGAGAGAGAGAGAGAGAGAGAGAGAGAGAGAGAGAGAGAGAGAGAGAGAGAGAGAAACATAGACAGAAAGATAGAGAGTTTAAAAAAAGGATAAAGTAAGATAGAAGGAAATACATGTAACTGTGAATGGGATAAACTCACCCATAAAAATGGAAGTGAATCACAGAATGGATTAGAAACCACAACCAACAAAAAGTTGTTTATGAGAACACGTTTGAAACAGAAAGACATAAAGAGAGTTAAAATAAGAATCTGGAGCAGAATCTATTATGCTTCTGCTGAAGTGAAAAAGGCAGGACTAGCAATCATTATATCAGATGAAGCAAAAGCAAAAGTAGAGCTACTTAAAAGATGTAATCAAGGGAAGTACATATTCCTAAAATATACAATAGACAATAAAGCAATATCTAAAATTTGCATATCATGTTCCTCTCAAAAAAGCATCATTTCTCAAATATGTAAGACACTGAGTCAATTTTATAAATATAAGATCCAATTCTCAATTGAAAAATGGTCAAGCAATATGACCAGGCAGATTTCTGATGGAAAAATTAGAAACAATGTATAGTCCTATAAAAATGTTCTCATTTGGGGGTGGAGCCAAGATGGCAGAGTAGAAAGACACACATGCACTAGCTCTTACCCCACAGCCCATAAAATACCTGTAAAGAAGAACTCTCAACAAATTCTAGAGCAGCAAAAGCCACAGAACAATGAAGTGGAGGAGATTTCTAGCCCAGTGTGACCTGAAAGACTGACAGGAAAGGTCTGTCATACCAGATGTGCAGCAGAGCCCAGCCCAGCCTTGGTCATGTGGCCACTGTTGAAGGTCTCATCAGAAAGTCCCTGAGGGAACTGAGCCCTGTGGGGCTGCCCTGCCCCTACCTGAGGAGCTGATCTTAAACTCACACTGAATAGCAGCCCTGCCCCCGCCTAAAGCCCATGAGGGATTTGAACAGCTCATCTGAATCTCAGCCCCCTGCGCTGGCTTGGAAGAACTGGAGGAGAGGTGGTTGTGGAGAGGAAACTCAAAAGTCAAGTAACTGACTTGGAAAATGCCCAAAAAAGG
Source organism: Notamacropus eugenii (assembly GCF_028372415.1). Taxonomy (NCBI): domain Eukaryota; kingdom Metazoa; phylum Chordata; class Mammalia; order Diprotodontia; family Macropodidae; genus Notamacropus; species Notamacropus eugenii. The sequence continues at coordinate 383,630,713 of NC_092877.1, forward strand.
GGGAAAAAAAAGACCATAGAAAGTTACTTTCTTGGTGAACATGAGTCTCCCCCCATTCTTTCGGATGAGGAAGAACCAGGCATATTATCAGAGGAAGTCAAGTCCCCTTCCTCCAGGGCTTTCAAAGGGATCTTAAACTAGGCTCAGGCAATAGAAGAGCTTGAAAAATGAGTTAGCAGCTTACTAAAGGAGAACCAAAAAAATGCTGAGGAAAATAACACCTTTAAAAAGAGGCTAACGCAATGGGAAAAAGAGGTTCAAAAAGCCAATGAGAAGAAGGAGGCTTTAAAAAGCAGAATTAGCCAAAAGGAGGAAAAGGATCAAAAGTTCAGTGAACAAAATAATTTGTTGAAAGAGAGAATTGATTTCAGGGAAATGAATGACTATGAGATAAGCCAAGTAATTTAAAAGCAAAACCAAAAGTTTGAAAAAATAGAAGATAATGTGAAACATCTCACTGGAAAAACAACTGACCTGGAAAATAGAAAAAAAAAAATAGAAAAATAGATCTAGGAGAAACAATTTTAAAATTATGGGAGTGCCTGAAGGCCATGATCAAAAAAGAGCCTAGACATTATCTTTCATGAAATTATCAAGGAAAACTGACCTGATATTCTAGAACCAGGGGGCAAAATAAATATTGGAAGAATCCATTGATCACCTCCTGAAAGAGACCCAAAAAGAGAAACTCTTAGGAATATTGTGGCCAAATTTCAGAGTTCCCAGGTCAAGGAGAAAATACTTCAAGCAGCTAGAAAGAAACAATTTGAGTATTGTGGAAATACAATCAGAATAACACAGGATCTGGCAGTTTCAACGTTAATGGATCGTAGGGCTTGGAATGGGATATTCCAAAGGTCAAAGGAACTGGGATTGAAACTAAGAACCACCTGCCCAGCAAATCTCAGTATAATACTTCAAGGGAGTAAATGGTCATTCAAGGATATAGAGGACTTTGAATCATTCCTATTGAGGAAAACACCAGATCTGTATAGAAAATTTGACTTTCCAATACAAGAATCAAGAGAAGCATGAAAAGGACTAAGGATATATATCATAAAAAGATTCATTTGGGACATTTCTCAATTTTTGAAAATAATTTGTGAGTATAGATACTGTTTTTGTTGTTGTTGTTTGTTTTTTAAGTTTGATAGAATTATCCTGTGAATCCATCAGGACCAGCTAATCTTTCTTTGGTAGTTCCTTTACAACTAAGTTTATTTTCTAGGTTGATATTGGGTTATTTAAGATCTTTAACTGGTTTTCTGATAGTTTGGGTATTATATATTTTTGAAGGTATTCCTCTATTTTTTGTGTGTGTGGTTTTAGTTTTGTCTGCATATAACTGTATATCATGTCCTGATTATTATTCTTTATTTCTTCTGGTGTTGCTGTGGTTTTTCCTTGTTCATTTTCTATTTCATTGATTTATTTTTCTGATCTATTTTTAAAAAATTTAACTAGGTAAGGGTTTATTAATTTTATTAGTATTTTCAAAAAGTTAGCTTTTAGTTTTACTTATCATTTCTATGGAATTTTTATTTCTAATATGTCTATTTTACCTCTAAATTTTAATATCTCTTCTTTTGTGATTATTTATATTTGTTCATTTTTTGGGTTTCTATTTTTTTTGAACATACATATCCAGTTAATTTATTTTGTGTTTTTCTATTTTGTTTAACGTATATTTTGTAAAGATATTTTTTTCCCAAGGACTGCTTTAGATGTATCTCAGAAATTTTGGCATGTTTTTTCATAATGATCATTTTATTTTACATTACTATTGATTATTTTTAGGATTTGTTCTTTGATTCACTAATTATTTAGGATTTCATTTTCAAGTTTTCATTTTGGTTGGTATTTTTTGTTTGTGGTTCCTGAACCAATGACTATTTTTATTATGTTATAGTCCATAAAGAATAGATTAGCTATTTCTGCCTTTTTGTATTTGTTTTTAATATCTCTGTGCCCTTGTACATGAATAACTTTGGTAAAAGTTTTTTGTGATACTAGGAAGTATGTATATTCTTTTACATTACCATTTAAAAGATGCAAAACCTCTTTAACCTCTAAATTTCTCTAGAAATTTTTTCAGTTCCATATTTTCCCTTATGATTATCTTTCTGTTAGACTTATCTAAAACTGATAGAGGGTTCCCATAACTATTGTGTTACTATCTATATCTTCTTGTAGCTTGAATTTCCTTTACAAATTTGGATGCTAAGTCATTTGGAGTGAATAAATGTATTATTGAGAGTGAAAAAAAAAGAAATGGTGAACAGGAAGAATTCAGAGAAGCCTGGAAAGACTTATCTGAACTAATGCTGAGTGAAGTGAGCAAAACCAGGAGAATATTATACACATTAACAGCCACGGTGTATGAGGACTGTTTCTGATAAACTTAGCCCTTCACAGCAATGCAAGGACCTAGAACATTTCTAAAGGACTCATGATACAAAATGTCATCCACATCCAGAGAAAGAACTAGAAATCAGAATGCAGAATGAAGCAGACAATTTTCTGTTGTGTTATGTTTTGGTTTGGTTTTTATCGCGGTTTCTCCCATTCATTTTAATTCTTCTATGCAACATGACTAATGTGAAAATGTGTTTAATAAGAATGTATACATAGACCCCATGTAAGATTATAAACCATCTGGAGGAGGGAGGGGGACAGAGTGGGGGAAAATATAAGACTTATGGAAGCGATTGTTGAAAACTGACAACACATTAATTAAATTTTAAAAAGTGCTCTCAATCATTATTGATTTAGAGAAATGAAAATTGACTCAACTCTTAGATGACATTTACACTTCTTAGACTGGCTAAAATGATAGAATGGGAGAGTGACAAATGTTGGAGGGGATGTGGGGAAATTGGGACACTAATTCGTTGTTGGTAGAACTGTAAACCAATCCAACCATTTTGAAGAGCAATTAGGAATTATGACCAGAGTTATTAAATACCTCTACTCTTTGACCGAGCAATACCACTACTTGATCTATTTCCAAAGATAAGTAAAAAGGGAATATGCATACACACACACACACACACAAATATTTGTATCTAATGGTTATCTCTGGTTGGTGGTGGTTGTTGTTGTCCTTCATTTTTTAAGAGGACCAAAATGACATCACCATAATAAAGTGAGGTTTCATTGTGTCCGACTGTGGCTGATCAGGAGAATACGAGCTTGGAATGCTCTACCACAGGTTGGGTTCAGAGAGTCTGTGTGAATATTTGAGGTAGATATCCCAAATTTGCGCATCCTGCCTTTCCATTGTGCTGTCTCAATTCTGCTTTGCTCACAGAGCACAGCACCCTTTCTGATGTGAGTACTCCATACTGAGCAGTCCTGTGCCAGTGTTTCCCATGGTGCACAGTCAAATTCAAAGTTTTTGAGAGAGACCATGAGGGTGTCCTTGTATCGTTTCTTCTGGCCACCATGTGATCGCCTGCCCATGCAAGTTCTCCATAAAATAATCGTTTGGCAAGTGCACATTTTGTGTTTGAACAATGTGACCAGGCCATCAGAGTTGAGCTCTCTGAAGCATAGTTTGAATACTTGGCAGTTCAGCTCGAGCAAGGACTTCAGTGTCTGGTACCTTATCCTGCCAGATGATCCTCAGAATCTTCCTAAGACAGTTCAAATGAAAGCGATTCAGTTTCCTGGCATGGTACTGGTAGATTGTCCATGTTTCACAGGCATAAAACAATGAGGTCAGCAAAACAGCTCCATAGACCTTCAGTTTGGTAGTCAGTCTACTACTTCTTCTCTCTCAAACCTTTCTTCAGAGTCTCCCAAACACTGAGCTAGCTCTGGCAATGCGTGCATCAACCTCATTGTCAGTGTGTACATCTCTGGAAAGTACACTGCCAAGGTAAGTGAACTTATCCACAGCATTCAAAACTTCTAAGGTGGGGAGGAAAGAAGAAAAAAAATTTTTCATAGCTTTATTATGTATTGAAAAGGAGTAGCAAATTATGCACAATAGACTTGCAGTTTCATGTGCAACTATTTTTTTTAAATTATAATATGTTATGGAATTACTTGTTTTTTTCATAAATTAAAAATATAATAATAAATATAGTGCTTGAGTTGCAACCCAAAGGAAGAAAAGGAGGGAGTGTGTTCCAGTATGTTCCAGGTATGGAGAATGGCCAGTATAAAGTCACAGAGATTCCAATGGAGTGTCATGTGTTTGAGCAACAGAGAGAAGACGAGAGCTGCTTTGTTGTTTTTAACAGATTTCAGAATGTGGGAGGAAGAACAATGTCCTAAGGCACTGAAAAATTATATTCTGGACAGTGGGTTCTAACTTTATTTGTGTCCTGGATCCCTTTGGCAGCCTAGTGAAGCCCCATGAATTACTTTGTGATAGAATGTTCTAAAATGCATAAAATGAGAAAAAACTTCCTGAGAAATACAAAGAAATTGCATAAGAATATATATTTGAATGTTCCAAGACCACAAGTTAAGAACCTCTGTCTGTTGGTTGAGTGGAGGAGTGCCATGGTCAGATCCATCTTTAAAGAGAATTGGAACAAACTGGAATGGGGAGAGACCTGAGGCAGGAGACCACCTAAGATGATGTTGTAATAACCTTGGCAAGAGGCAATAAGACCCTGAACAATGGCGGTGACCACAGCAAGAATGAGGAAAAAGAGAAGCAGAAAGATGGGAGAGGGAGTGGTTTCTCAGCTCTTGCAAACCATGGCATCTCCAAATTGCCTCTTTCTAATTCCTATCCATGTCTCCCCTCCCTTATAAACTCTCATTGGAGAGTCTCCTAATGCTCTTGAGATATTCCTCTAGTTCCTTAAATATGGCACTCAGGCTAATGTAGCTCCTGTTTCTTTGTTTCCCCAAATATTTTCTCCCACCCTCACCATATGAGTAGCTGATTTCCTCTGAATGTCCTACACATCCTTTCAGATCTTACATATCATTCGTTGAGTACCACAAATTATTGGCAAGAAGATTTGCCCTCCTTACATTCATCAAGCATTTCTTGGTTGATACTGGTTCACATCCAGAAATACAGAATTAACCAGTTTGGGGTTTGGTTCTTTTTGGTTGTAATGGCCAGTCATTATGTTCTGCATGCAACTCCAACCACACTGATACCAATAATATGAGAATACTGAGTGACCACATGACCACACAAAAATTGGTGATATTTGATGGCATAGTTATTCTAATTCTGGTAATAAAGCCTCCATGAAGATTCACATAGTGAAAAAAGAAAAAATTCTAACAACTGGAAGTGTTGAAAAATAGAATGAGCTAGCTCAGGGTGGGAGGTGGATGGCTCTCCCTCAGTGAAGTTCTAGCAAAGTCTTGTGATCACTTTGTGAGATATTTTGGGGACGATTCCTGCTCTACTACACATGCAACTGGAAAACCTAAGGTCTCTTTTACCTCCATGATTCAGTGGTTCTGTTTAATTGTAATGCAATTCCACATTGCAGGAAGAGAACACTTCTATCTGTTGTCCTTATTGCTTCTAAAATCTTGCTGAGGCAGAAGAAACCCTGAAGTCTATGACAAATCCATTGGATTTGGGTGGTATTCTTAGATAATCTTCTCTGCCCCAAGTACAAAAGACTGTAGACCCAGGCATCCAACAATGACTCAGAATTATTCCTTTTCCTCTCTCTCTCTCTCTCTCTCTCTCTCTCTCTCTCTCTCTCTCTCTCTCTCTCTCTCTGTCTCTCTCTCTCTGTCTCTCTCTCTCTCTGTCTCTCTCTCTCTCTGTCTCTCTCTCTCTCTCTCTCTCTCTCTCTCTCTCTCTCTCTCTCTCTCTCTCTCTCTTCCTCTCTGTTTGTATTCCCCAGCACAGAGCAGACACTATTAACGCCTTATTTCCTTCCATTCCCAATCCACACCCTTACACAACTGCAGTGCCTCAATTTGATTTTTTGTCATTTACTACAGCACCTGTTTCCAAACATTCTCACCTCACAAAGTCCCAAATTTCTCCTACACTCACTTTCATACTCAGTAGTTGCTCTCCATCCTGACTCAGTGAAACATAAAAAAGTCTCTATGATCTCCCTTCAATTCCTCTCTCTGATTAAAAATTTCTTTTCCTTCATGCTCCTCTCTTCCTTTCTTCCCAGAGTACCTAGAAAAGTACTTTAAACATTTTAAGTATTCCAAAATATATTAAAATTAAATTAAATACTAAAATGAAATCCAAAGCAATTCAGGAAAAAAATGTGTTTTTGTTAATGGATTCCTCTATACTCTGCCCTGCACTGAGCCTTTGGGCAAAAGCCTAGGTATACCCAGAGGCCCATAAAGTACTATTAATCTACTGTTAGGTTTTTCGAACTAGAGGGCATGAAAGTTTAAAGGAACGTTAGAATGGAAATCTACCCCATTTATTGTGCACATGAGCAAGCTGAGGCTTAGGGAATGTCAGCCAGTTTCTCAAGTTCACACAAGTGTCAGAGCCTAGATTATTCTACCTGGACTTAAGTGAACACTGCAGTCCAAACTTGTACGCTGAGGCCAGGTGGGCTTGAAGGAAATCCCATCCCATGCATCAATAGCGTTGTTGGAACAGTTCATAGTATGGTCACTGCCAGAGCTGTAAAGTTTGCGTGTGTTAGGAGGATGGCTCATTCTGTTTATCAATATGGATGATAAAATTGTCATTGCAGTTCAATGATTCTTTATCTCAATCCTAATTTCATAATAGGCAGGAGCAAAACAGCAGCGTCTGTATGTGTGCGTGCGTGTGTGTGTGTGCATGTGTGTGTGTGTGCGTCTGTATGTGTGCGTGCATGTGTGTGTGTTTGTGTGCGTGCACAAGTATAGGTGAGTGTTGGGTGGATTCTATCCCACAATCCTGGAACCTAGGATCATAGAGTCAGAGCTGTGAGCTATTATAGAGGTCATAATGTCTCAAACCCTCATATTTCTCAGTTTTTTAACGAAGACTAAATAGGGAAAGGGACCACCTGAGGTCCTTCAGGCTGTAGAGCAAAAGTTCACAGTCACTTACCCTTTGATCACTCATCCATTTTCTATGTGATATCCATGTCTATGTTACCCAGAAACCAACTTCGTGTCTCAGTTCTTTTCCCTCACCTAGAGAGCATGAAGAAATAGAAGCTAGCCAGTAGGGATATCTGAAGGAAGGCATGGAAATGAGAATCACCAGCTTTCTGTTTCTCAACTACAGAACTTTAAAATCAGGATCAAGTAAACTAACATTCACAAAGAGCTTTGTAAACCACAAAGCTCCATATACGTTAGCTGTTATCCTCACTTGTTCATCAGTGTCGCTTTAGCCGTGAATTCTGTTGCCCCCAAATTGGGCTTTTTTATGTACGTGCATCGTCCTGCACGTCCAAGCTTAGCTCAGGTACCACCTTCTACATGCAGTCTTTATGAATGTCTGCTTGATGGCTAGCACCCCTCCTCCCAAACTGAGTTACTTTGTGTTGATTTTGAATACACTTAGTTTACATGTTTATTTGGTCTTTTCCTAGGAAATGTAAGGTCTTTGGGGGCAGAGATTGTTTCATTAATGTCTGTGTGTCCCCAGAGTCCAGCAGGGTAATTGGCCAATCGTAAGCCCTTAGTAAATGCTCATTGATTGGGTAGAAATTATAAACTGAGGATAAGAGAAGAGGAAATGCATAATCCAGGCCCTATCACTGCGTGTTCCCCCCAGAGTTGGAAGAGATAAAGAGTATTTTGGTGGAGTCTTTCAAAGATGATGTGGAACATTATAGGTAATTAACAACCACTGAGTCACTGAGCTCACTGTTATTTTCCTTCCTAGATTATTTTGAATCCGTTCCATAGAGCTGGTCTAATGCAAAGCTGCTGTGCTCATCCTCAGGAGGCCTTTGGCAGAAGCTGTACCCCAACTGCCAGAAGGGAAGGCCTAATAAATCAATGGTGCCCAGCCCCCTTCCATGATTACTGTAATAAAGCACACAGGTGCTTGGAACTGGCATATGAAACATGAAATTATGGGTGTTGTTCAGCTACCAGCCCTTAAATATGGGTTGGAATGTTGGCAATGAGTCAGAGGCAGCAGAAGATAATGAAGAGGAGTCCTCTCCCTTGGGCCAGCTGGTTCTCTCCTTTGGACAATCCAAAGGTTTTTATTTTATTTTATTTTTTTTTAGTGACAAAGGCTAAGCCAGTGTCACCGATGATTCAATAGAGTCTTTCTGCACCTGAGGGTTAAACAGAGCAAGGACCATTTTCTCTGCATAGTTGGTGAGAAGCCAATGATGGTTTTTAGACAGTTCTTGCAAAGGAAATGCAGGCATGGAAGACTTTCCTGTTGCAATTCCTTTTCACAGTGATAGTGGAAGGAGATATAATCCAAAGTGCTTTAAAAGAGGATGAGAAAGGTCATGTGCACACATCGTGACAAATTTGACAACTTCCATGGTGTTACCACTATGCTTTTAGAGAATGAATTTCATAATATTAAAACATGTGACAGAAGTGGGAGAAACAAAAATTGGTCTTCGAGGTCATGGCCATCACCTCTAATGTTTGAACTATAGTGTCTTAGAGCTGGAAGATCCTTTAAGTCAGAACCTTTTCTAGAATAAAGTATACCGGGACAATTTAATTAAGCAACTCTTTAAACCTGACAGATCCCTAATTGTAATAAGTAGTCCAGTTTTATTTTTTAGGGTGGGGGGGGCACTGCCCTGTGGAGTGAGATGTCTCAGGGCACCATCCAAAGAGTTGAACAGGTATAGGTCAGGTCACAGAAGAGCACATCTGGAATAGGCTGCTTACCTGAAGATAGAGGTAAAGCTGAGATAAAGCAAAAATTCAAAGGACACCATTCTTCTTTGCAACGTATGTGATCCTGTGTGTGTCTGACTGTTATTTAACCAGCTGACAAATGAGATTACAGAAAAATAAACTCATTGGAATGGGGGGGGCAGTATAGGACAGACAGAAGAAATGGAGTCATGAGAAAAATGATGTTAGGGAAAGAAATACAGAAAAATAGCCTAGGAACTACTGGGGAGAGTGGATACAAGAGGCAATGATACAGCAACAGTGAATGTGGCATATTATGAGACACTGGCCATCGTCATGCCATCCCACCTTACTCTACCCTCTGTTTTTGACCCAGGAATTTGGCTGAGATCCTGCCCTCTAAATAGGCAAGAACTTCCCTGGGCTTATTATCCTCAGGTACATCATAAAACACTCAAGGTCTTTTTGTGCTTCTGGATTAGCAGAGAGCGTGATCTTTAAGGGAGAAGAGTTACACTGAAGTTATTACCGTCAATGGACAGAAGGCAATAGTATTGAAGGAGATTGCAAAAGGTTTCTTGCAGAAGGTATATACAGCATTTTGTGAAACAACTTTTCTATTTTATTTCTGCTGGAATATTTTCTAAATGATATTGTAGTTCACATTCTGATTTACATGTATACATGTAAGTCTATACAAATATGTATCTACATATATATATACATTATATATACACATATATAACTTATGGAGATGAGTTACCTTTAAGAATAGTTTTATAAAAGGACATTATTCACACATATTTCTAAGATGAATCAAATATAGCATTTTTGTTGATTATAGAACCAATTTGGACATATGCTGTGAGCAAATTGATTATTTTTCTATTTTAATTAGTAAAATTTTAATTTAATTAATAACTCATTATTATTATCAGGATCCAGGGTTTTTTTCTCTTTTTACTTCCTCAATTCAAAGACCATTTCCTGGGTCAGACAGTTTTAGGAGGATAGGATTGATGATCAGATTAACCTAATCCTACCTGAACATTCTCCTCTATCTTGGGTAAGATCCCACACAACTAATAGAGTTGACTTCTGGTCAAAGTGTGAAAAGAATCTAAATTTGGTGAATTCTAGCCCTAATGCATTAAAGTCTTGCCCTTGTAACCCACTTTGTTCAATTTGGGTGCTCTGGGTAGAGATAAATCCCTTTGTCTAGATAACTGGAGGCTGCTGGACCTCATGATCCAATAAAGTTCTCAGCACAGGAGCTGAAGGGTTTCAGCCCAACCCCTCATTGATTGTTTACTAATCAGGGTTGATCTGTGCTGGTCACTGACAATCACTTTTCCAAAGGTACGTTAGCATTCCATCATCTCCATGGCTTGTCTTTGCTGAGAGCGTCCACTGAGCATCAATTTATTATTTGCTAGTTTAATTAATAAATTGATTATTTATTACCCAGAAACTCTGTCTCTTGGGCTTTTCATTACTTTCAGCTCCATGTACCTAGCCATGCACCTAGGTAGTCTAGCTTTTCTGACTTGCATGGTTGAAGTCCTGTCCTAATAAAGATAGGTGATTAACTTGGATACGTCTGAAGTTTCCTCCCAACCAGGTGGTTCTCCCTTGGAATTTTCCTCCAGAAGGCGTCTTGCATAAAGTTGGACTCTACAAACTTTCCATTTAAACCTCCTTATGATTAGGACCAAAAAGTAAATAAAAACAACTCATAGATGGCTTTTACTTTTCTTCCAATGTTGACATATTACTGAGGGAGTTTGAATCCAACTTCACTCAAAGAGCTACTTGGGAGCTGACATAAAATTTGGAAATCTACACGCAGTGACATGGAATCACTAATTTTTAGTTAGACTAATATCTAGAAGTGAGGGGATATGACGAATATCATGCTGGACCTGGAGTCTGGAAGACAAGTTCACATCCAGAGTCAGATTGTGACCAGCTTTTTGATCTTGGGCAAATTACTTAAACTCTGTCTTACTCAGTCACGTTATCTATGAAATGGAGATAATAATGGTACCTACCACCCAGAGCTGTTGCAAGGCGAATATGAGATAATATCTGTGAAGTGGACAGTACCTGGCACATAGCAGGTGGCCCATAAGTTATGTTTTTATCATTATTATTAATATTATTAAATTGTGTATTAATGGCCATCCAGGGCAGGATCCTGGTATGGTAGATTCCTCATACACTCCTCATTGCACAGGGAGGCGTGTGACATTCTGGACCATATCCCACATCCATTCTCCTTGATGGGGACTCTGCAGCAAGCTTCCATGCTTTCATGGAGCATGTCTTGCCATTAATGTCATTTGATTTCTGAAATCTCAATCTAGGCCTCCAGGAATAGCAATTCTAAAGAAAGAAGGAAGGAAATACGCATTTATTATCTTCCTACTGTATCCCAGGCTAATAGTAAGTGCTTTATAAACATTATTTTATAATTATAATTATTTATAAACATTATTTCCTTTGAATCTAACATTAACTCTGTGAGCTACATTATATCATCCCAACTGAGGCAGACAGAAGTCATATGACTTATCCAGAGTCACACAGTTAGGAAGTACATGAGGCCAGATTTGAAATAAGATCTTCTGACCCAGTGCTGTATTCCCTGCACTATCTAGCTGCCTCTATTTGCAGCACGGCAAAGTCTAACAAGTCCTGAGTTTGGAGAATGAAAACTTGGGTTCCAGTCCTGTCACTGTAACTTGTTCCCTGTGTGACTTTGGTTAAGTCATATGTGGCCCTTGGTATTCTTCTATCTAAAGGGAATGACTCAGAGCTGTTGATCTCTAAGGCCCATTTCATCTCTCTCTTCTTTAAGCCAATGAAGTATTTGGGAGTAAAACTAGAAGCAGTAACTATCCAATGGAGATGGTTTAGGTGGCTCCTGCTTCTTAGGGCAACTGACATGATCATTTATGTTCAGGAAGACTCCAACACTCCAGACTGGACTACTTTATCTTGACAAGCAGCCCAAATTCCCAGGATGCCAGGAAGTTAGTCATGGCTTCTTTCTTGAACAGGAGGAAAAATGAAACAAGGTCAAGCTTCCCCATGAGCCCGCTTGTCATCAGGAAGAGCCTGACCGTGCTGATCACTTTCAATGAAGAACCTGATATAAATGCAAAGTGCTCATCATATTAGAATGCTTCCTTAAACAGGCTCCTCATTCAGCATAATTGGGTAACATTCCATTGCTTTGCATTGTATTTCATATTTAATGGTCTCACATAAAATGTGGTGGCTTTGTATGATTGTCCTTTTCAAATAACAGAAGACAGACTTTCTGTACTGGGTCTATCACTCTAAATCCTATCTCACTGTCAACCACTGTCATTGGATAAATTCCCTATTATTCCATTATTAAGCAAATGCTATTAATTGAGTTTGCTGGCTCCACAATGCCAGAAAACCTTTATGTCAATGATTCACAAGGTTGCAGCTTTAGGTCATCTTGAAATGCCCAACCTGCCTTGAGTTGATACTCTGAAGTCAATCAACTATCTTGACGTGTCAGGACCATTTTTTTTTATCATTGCTTCAGGAAAAAAATACCCCAGCATATGTATTGAAGTATGACTCATCAGCTATGCAGTTTGTTGGAAACCATATTCATTCACACATTTCTGCAGCTGAGCACATCTTGAACAAAGACATCATGAAGATGGTATAAATGCACATATGTGTAGTTTTTCAGTTACTTTTCAGTCATATCTGACTCTTTGTGACCTCATTCGGGATTTCATTGGCAAAGACACTGGAGTAGTTTGCCATTTCCCTCTCCAGCTCATTTTACCAATGAAGAAACTGAGGCAAATGAGGATAAGTGACTTGCTGAGCATCACACAGGTAGTAGGAGTCAGAGGCCAGATTTGAACTTAGGAAGAGGAATCTTTCTGACTTTAAGCTTAGCACTATAGTCACTGTGCTGCTCATAGATGTATAACGTCGGTGTCTAGTCACGGAAACCTGCTCATGCATGAGAAGGCAAATTTTTACTCACATCCTATACTGCTTCCGTTCCATCTGGTAATCATTTATTTATTTGGTGTTGAGCAGCTGCTGTAAGCAGCTTCCTTTTCTAGGCAGCAGGAATGTAAAGGTAAAAATGCCATTGTATTTTTCTTCAGAGCATTGAACTCTACTGGGTTAACAGGAGGTCAAGATGTGAATAAATAAATACAAAATATAGAGAGAGTAAACATAAAATATTTTGTTTTCTGAGGGGGAGAGAGGAATCATTTATGGCAGGAAAGGTCTCCCATACAAAGTAAAATTTGGCCTGAACCTTGGAGATAAATGTTCCAAAAGGAGGCAGCTCTTCCCAAACATGGTGCAAATCCTATAAAAAGGAAAGAGAATGGGAAATGGAATGTCTTTGTAGAACAACAGTTAGGAGAATTGGGTTGGTACAGAGGCAAAAGCAGGGCCTGAAATAATTTTGTTCCATAGTATAGGTTTTAAGAGATGAAAGAAAAGGGAGGGAAATAGGAATGCTTCAGAGTAGCAATGAAACACAAGCAGGTAGCACTTAGAAGTAGCAGCATGATATGGTGGTCAAAGTTATTACCTTGGGTAAGAAGACTTGGATTCTAATCCTCTCTCTCATGAACCATCGGCTGGGTCATTTTGGGTTAATTCATTAATGTTTCAGAGAATCAACTTCCTCATCTGAAAAATGAAAAGCTTTAGATGGCATCGCCTTTGAGATAATTTTGAAGTCTAAATTCTTATTTTTTGTGTAATTGATGTGAATGAGAAAAGTACATAAACATGAAGATAAAGTGGGAAGAGAGGGTATCCCATAAACCTTTCAATATGTGCTGGACTAAGGAGAATTAAATACACAGGGGCAAATAATTTGGTGTAAAATTGCATTCAATTTGACAGGGAAACAAGTGGAGGTAAGGAGATAGGGAGAAGATTTTATATAGGGAAGAGTAAAGTAAGGTTGGTAATAGTTATAAGAAAAATGAATTTTGGGAAATATATAAAGGAAGGATCAAAAGGTAAGAAGGAAAATAGGAAGCTGATGACCAGATTCTAAGTGCAGAGATAAAGTTGCTGATGAATGGAATCAGATCATTTCAATTAGGGAATTTATTTTCTTTCACCACTTTCTTCCTCTGTGTAAAGAAGGAGATGAAAAGATGGGGTATAGGGGAAAGGAATGCACAATGCACAATAAATAACGAATGAAAATGGAATCAACTCACTCATAAAATGCATAAAGGTAGCAGAATGGATTAAAAGCAGAATGCTGTTTAAAGAAACATACTTAGAATACAAAAATTTGCTGTTAAAATGAATAGAGTGAAATTTATTTTACTTAAGTGAAATTAAAATAAACAAAAGAAGTAGTCATATTTTGGACAAAGCAATAGTGAATATAGTCAGAGTTAAATAGATAAGGGAAACTGCATCATGATTGAGGGCACCAAAGAAAACTATATAATTTTAATATTTAATTTATACACATCAAATGACATAACATCTAAGTACTTAAAAGAAAATTTAATCAAATTACAGGGAGAGAAATACGGTTCTAAGAATACCTGGACACCTCAACATGCCCCTTGCAGAATCAGACAAAGTTAAACTTTTAGAAAAGTGAGATATGGTAAAGTCATGGTAGTTATTGAATTGGAACAGAATGGAATATACATATTTATCAATTGTGTATGGCTTCTATGCAAAAACTGACCTTGTCCTACTAGACAGTAAGCCTATCCTTTTTCCAATTCTAATTGAAATCCATTTAAAAACATAAATTTTAAAAAAGTAGTTTAGATGAAAGGAAATTACAGATCCTTAACTCACCCTCTGTGTTGGAGGTGGAGCTTCACTTTGTTCCTATATTTTAAAATCAGCATTAATACAATAGAATGTGTCCAGGAAAAATTACCCCATAAAAGTTCTGTGACCTATAACGAATGCACCTGTTGATGATTTTGTGACAGCTTTCTTTGACAACCCTGAACCAATCTAAGCTCTTTGCTTACTTTTAATGCTTTTTTTTTCCAATATGGATCTCTGTTGTCTCTTCACCAGACCTCCCCAGACATAGGATCTGCTTCTTATGAGTGACTTTCCCCCCTGCCGCTGGTCACTGATCTCAGAATACTGATTTCTGTATGTCTGCCAAATAGCCACACTACTGCTTTTACCCTGTCTAGAATGATCTTCTTGGACACATATAGCTCCTACTGAATGAAAAATAGCATGGCCTTTAGTCAAATTCTTTTTTTTAATTATAACGGTTTTTATTTATTACAAGCTGAATTGTAATTTTTTATTAGTAAGTTTCAACACCATGAAGAAATTTCCATACATAAAAACATACAAAAATTATAGAATTGTACATAAAACTATGAATTCTACCTCATACCACTTGCTTTAAATATATAATTCTATAGTTTCATTTCAAAACAGTTCTGCTTGTCATGTTGGTTGTTGAATTTCTCTTGTGTGATTTACACAAACTATTACAATAGATCTTTAAGACTAAATTTTTCTATTATCACATTATTATAACTCCCACCACCTTTCATTAATCTCCCTTTCTTCCTCCCAACGAAGAACACCAAAAGAGGGGTGGGGTGAAATAGGAGAGTTGAAACAATTAAATCTACAAAGTGGCCATGTCTAAAAATGTATGCTTCTTTTTCCATCTTGTGTCCATCCCTTGGCTGAAGGAGGGTAACATCTCTAGAGTACTCTCAGGTCTTTCTGGAGACTTGATTGTTCAGAGTTTCAAAAGCTGTTTCTCTTTGCATTGTTGTGGTACTGTTTTAAATTCTTCTGATTCTGCTTTATTTCACTTTGCATCAGGTCATACTACCCAGGATTTCATGAAATCATCTCTCTTTTCCTTTCTAGATTTCTCTGGAGTCATGTGTTTGTATTCCAAGTTTCCTGCTCAGTTCAGGTCGTTCATCAAAAATTTTTCAAAATCTTCTATTGTGTTGAATGTCAATTTCTTCCCATATAGGATTATGCCAAGTTTTACATGGTAGTTTATTCTTGGTTGTAAGCCCGTCTCTTTTGCCTTTCTAAATATTGAATTCCAAGATTTCCTCTCATGTATAGTTGAAACTGCCAGGTCTTGTGTGATCCTCACTGTAATTCCTTGGTACTTGAACTATTTCATTCTGAATTCTTGCAATATTTTCTCTTTGACATAGGGGTTCTGAATTTTGACTATATCATTCCTGGGAGCTTTTATTTGGGGATTTATTAGAGGAGGTGACCTATGGATTCTTTCTATATTTATTCTGCCTCTTGGTTCTAATAAATCTGGGCAATTCTCTTTTATGATTTCTTGAAATATGGTATCCAAACTTTTTACTATATCAATGTTTTCATGGAGCCCAATGGTTTTTATATTATGTCTTCTTGACCAGTTTTCCAAGTCAGTTGTTTTTGTTACCAGATATCTTACATTTTCTTCTTCAAGTTTTTCAATCTTTTCATTTTGTTCTAATATTTCTTACTGTCTTATGGAGTCATTGATTTCTGTTTGATCTATCTTGTTTTCAAGTACTACACTTCTTGTATAATATCTACCATTTTCTCTTCTAAGTTATCTATTCTACTTCCAATTTTTCCCTCCAGGTCTTTAATTTCACTTTTTACCTCTTCCTTCATTTCTTCTAGGAATTCACGTAGTCCTTGTGGAAAATCCATTTTCTCCTTTGAATCTATGTTTAGAGTTGTTATGGAATTGCTTTCTTCTTTTGGAGGATCTCTAGGCCTGACACTGGTTAATGTTTTCATCTTTAATGTATTTATCTCTCCAGGTTTAGTTTCTGAACTGAGGTTTTGTGGTAGGGCACGCTTGATAAGCCATCTTTGCTAAGTTTTGGAGTGACTTTACTAACCAGGCCGGGTCTTAATACCCTCACTTCCATGGGTTCTTGCACTGACTTCCACATCCTAGGATTAGGCCTCATAGAATTTTTGAGGTTTAGAGCTGAAACCTCAGCACTCTAGCACTTTCAAGCTCTCCACTCCAGGGATTTTGCAAAGGAAAAAGTGCTTTTGCAGGGTATAGTCTACATGAACCCTTTGGTTAGACTGGGAGATGTAGAGCCTAGTTTTTTGTTCCCACGCCCTTGTTTTCTAATTTCTGTATTTTCTTTTATTTATTTATTTATCCATTTATTTATTTGTTTGTTTATTCATTCATTCATTCATTCATTTATTTACTTGCAGTTCACAGGTGGAAGAAATCACTGACTTTTTGTTTCTCATCTCACAGAAGACTTTGTGGATTGCTGGAGTAGATATGCAGAAGGTAGGTGGTCTGCCTTGAGCATCGAAATCCAGACAGCTGATACTAGATGCTAACTTGTTGAAAATGTTGGAGAAGGAATTCTTGTCCTGAACTGAGCTGGCTTAGATGAACTCTTCGAACTATGAGACTCTTTAATTACTCAAAAAGAGTGATCTCATAAAAGTTCTTCTTCTCTCTGTCAGAGGAAGAATTCCTATTTCCAAATTCAGTCCCCTT
This sequence comes from Notamacropus eugenii, assembly GCF_028372415.1. Lineage (NCBI taxonomy): Eukaryota > Metazoa > Chordata > Mammalia > Diprotodontia > Macropodidae > Notamacropus > Notamacropus eugenii. The sequence goes on from NC_092877.1 coordinate 383,648,015, forward strand.
AAAGATTAAGAACGGTGATTTTTCTGAGAACAGAAAATGGAGTAACTATTGCAAGACTTTTTAAAGCTGAAATTTACCTCACTGCCTTCTTTCTTAGACCAGGTAGTATCTTTTAAGTCTCTGTCTCTCAGGAAAGGATCTAGTCAAATTCTTTACACATTCACTTTGAGGTGTTATGAAAAAAAAACACTGAAGAAAGGAAGAAAAAAAGAAAGAACCTTGAAAGTCATAAATATGTGTTTTTTCCTTGTTTATGAAAATCCCATTGCTTAGCTTGATCCCCAAGCATCTCCCCATAGTTATGTACTTGGATACATAAGAGCAAAACAAGTGGTGAAATTATTATGATTTGATGATCAAAGGGTAGGCATGCTGCTGTTGAATAACAAACACAACGATGACAGCAACAGCACAATAGAAAAAAATCTGTTACAGAAAATAAGAGATAGGGATATTACCTATGATTTCATTGGCTGAAGGAACTTCTGGGAGAAAACTCCCTCTATCAATGCCTTCCCCACCCTGAAATTTGTAGTCTTTGCACACTGTTCAGGGAATTGAGGTATGAAGTGACTTATAGTGAAACAGTCAGTGTGTTGGAGATGTAGGATTTGAATTTAGGACTCCCTAGATTTGAGGCACAATGTGGCTTTATTGTACTATGGCTAGAGTGCTTGGCCTACAGTCTGAGTTCCAGTCAGATCTCAGACACTTGATGGTTATGTAATCTTGGGCAAGCCACTTAGCTTCTGTTTGCTTCACTTTTCTCAACAGTAAAATGGGGATCAAAATAGGATCTCCTGTGGAGGGATGTTGGGAGAATCAACTGAGATGATATCAGGAAAGTATTTATCACTCTGATGGCACACAAAGGGTGCTACATAGTTGTGTAGTCCCTTCCTCCACTTTGATCCATTGTGTCACAATGCTTCTAGGGTAGGAATTCTTACCTTGGAGCCTTAGAACTTTTTTAATAACTGTATTTAAGTATATTTTGCTTCAATTATAATTCTCTACTTTTAAATCATTTTAATCTATTATTCTGACTTAATAGTTAATAATAAAGTATGTTAATTATTACCAATAACAAACTATTAATATTAATATATTGCTATATAAAATTATAGTACATAAATTACATTATAAAATATTATTAATATTAATTATCAATAATCAACTAATTAACAAAGTTAATAATACCAAGCATTTGCATAATACTTTAAGTTTTACAAGGAAGTTTATATGTTATATCATCTGATTTTTACCACAATTCTGGAAAGCAAGTGCTACTATCACCACAAATTTTCTGAAGAGAAAACTGAAGTAGAGGTTAACTGACCTGCTCAGGATCACACAGCTTGCATCTGAGGCTGGATTTGAACCCAGTTTCTCATTACTCCAAGGTCAGTGCTCTATCCACTGAACCAAATGACTGACAAAAGTGCCTATAACATTAAAAAAAGTTATGAACCACTTTTATAGGGGAATATGATTCTGTTTTTAAAATAAAATATATTTGTGAGAAAATGAAAGATTAATTGACTTTGATGATAAAGATGAAACTAATACATGCTCATAAAATTATCGAGTAGATTTTCTTCCCTATAGAAATCAGACTGAAATAAATCATCTGAAAAAGAGCCTAGAGATCATCTTTCAAAAAATTGTAAAGGAAAAATACCCTGATATTCTAGAGTCACAGAGTAAAATAGAAATTGAAAGAAACCACTGATCACCCTCTTAAAAGAGACCCCAAAATGAAAACTCTCAGAAATGTTTTAGTGAAATTACAGAGCTCCCAAGTCAAGGAGAAAATATTACAAGCAGCCAGAAAGAAACAATTAAAATATCATAGAGCCACAGTCAGAATAACATAAGATTTACCGATTTCTATATTAAAGGATCAGAGGACTTGGAATATGGTATTGTGGAAGTTATAGGAGCTAGGATTGATGTGAGGAATATAGTGGATCTGCTCCAAAAAAATCAACCACTGATTAGGAAGGCAAGATTTCTACTATAACCTGCCATACTTGTGAAGCCAATACAAGCAGGCCAGATTCTAAGAATCTGCACAGTTTAATGGGGGTTAGATTGATACTTTTATACAGAAAAGGACTGGGAGAAAATCCAGATAATATCAAGGAGTGACAAATAGTCTTTTTTTTTTTTTGATCATGGCTTTGAGGTGGTCCAATAATTTAAAAAGTACCTCTCCTGGATCTATTTTCCAGATAATTTTTCCCCAATGAGATAATTCGCATTTTCTTTGTGTTTTAAATTCTTTTTGATTTCATTATATCTTCGTATCTCATAAAGTCATTAGCTTCCACTTGCCCTCTTCTAATTTTTAAGACATCATTTTCTTCAGTGAGCTTTTGTACCTCCTTTTCCATTTTGTTGATTCTACTTTTAAGGAGTTCTCTTTAGTAAATTTTTGTATATCTTTTTTTTCCATTTGGCCATTTCTGGTTTTCAAGATATTCTTGTCCTCATCAGATTTTTGTATCTCTTTTACCACTTGGCTTATTCTATTTTTTTAAAGGTGTTATTTCCCCCAGTATTTTTAGTGTCTTCTTTGTCAAACTGTTGACTCTTTTTTCATGATTTCCTTGTATCACTCTCATTTCTCTTCCTATTTTTTCTTCTACCTCTCTTACTTGATTTTTAAAATCTTGTTTGAGCTCTTCCATGGCCTGGAACCAATTCATATTTTAATTTGAGGCTTTGGATGTAGCAGTTTTGCCTTTGTTGTCTTGTTCTGAGAGTGTGTTTTAAAGGTATCTAGAAAGGAATTTGGGAAATGTCAGGCAAGTTCTTGATTTTTTTTTTTTGCCATCTTATCTCTTCCCCTCTCTCCACTTTGATATTTATACCCAAAAAGCTAATGAAATCTTAGGCAGAATTCTGAAATTAAAGGAGCATCAAGATGATTCCAGTCATGTTCTTTGATTTAACATCCCAAGTGTTGTACTAACAGATTGGGTACTATGATTTCATAATGCTATTGAGAAGCTGGAGAGTATGCAAAGAGAGTCAGGCATAAGGGTGAAGAATTATGAATTCTGTCTATCCAAGGATCATATGAAAGAATTGAAGGTATTTAGTCAAGATAACCTAAGACTAGGGGAAGAGGATCAGACCTGTTCTCAAACATTTAAAGGGAGAAATGTCATATAGAGAAGAATAAAGGGCAAATATTTGAAGATCAAAGAATCAAATTTAGTTGTGATGTATGGAGAGAAAGCCATCCTGATGTCTCCAGGTTATCTCTAGATTCCTGAGGGGTCAAGGATCCTTATCCTGTAGGGACGCAGCTTGATTCTTCAAAGAGATATTTGGAAAAATAGCCCAAGAGTATGTAGTACAAACAAATTAGTAAAATATGAATTTCATACTTCTGGCTTATATCCCTCCTATTTTATGCTCATACCATCAACCCTGAGCAACAATTCTATCTTCTCTTTCAGCATCTTTTCCTCAATCTGAACTAAGATATTCTGTTAGCTTTCCTTACATGCGCTGCTCACTCTGAACTTTAACATCCCTCACTCTTTTATTTTATAGCAACATGTTGGCATCTCTCCTTCATTAACTATATTGCTTCTTTTTTATAATTTAAATTTGTTAATGAATTTTTGGAGAATTTTGAGAAGCCATGTTTGTAACCATATTTGCTTCTTGAGACAATTTTTCATTTACTTTTACTTTTTAATTTAAATTTAAAAACATTTACTGTTTTTTAAAATAGCTGATGCAATCTGACAAGTCAGTATGCAAGGCAAAAGTCACATTTAAAAATTTCTTAGAATAAAATGTTTTCAGAGTGTTATTTAAGGGGATTAGTACCCTATGTAATTTGTAGAGGAAACAAAATTTTAAAGAAGTAAATGATTACTTTCTGACTTCTGCATCCCAGAGTGAGCCCTTAAATGCAAATTCTTCAGAGCAAAAATGGTAGAGGAAAGCTACATGAGGGATTTATGGAATCCTAACTCTGTCCTAGCTCCCCTTCATATTTCTTGCATATCTGATATTTCAAGAAAGATGAAGCTACACTGAGCAAATCTGACAACTGGAAAAAAATCATCACAGGAAAAAAAATCACCTCCAGGGGAAAAGATAATATTTTTGGCAAGATTCTGGTTTAATGGGATGCTATGTGCTCTCTTTATTCATTTGTTCCATCTCTCACATATTTTCATTTCTTTCCACTCCTGATACTACCACTCTGTCAGGATTTCATTCCCGTACTTTTGACATATGTGACTAATTGGTCTGTTCCCCTGACTTTGTCTCCACTAATCTATACTTCCACTCTGTTATTAAAACTCAATTCTTAAAATGACTTGAGTCTTCCATTTTGGAGTTCCCTCCAAGGATGCAAATTGCAAACTCTTCATGGCCACACAGTGCTTGTAAGCTTCCTCTATATATTCCCAAAAGTTGACCAAAGAAGGCTTACTCAAATGTAGTGGAGCCCTTCCTTCATTTCTTCCAGTACTGGAGGGATTACCACTGGAGCACATTGACTGTCCAGCTACCATCTCTCACTTTCTCCATGTGAACAATCCATTTCCTCTTCCTGCCATATGATTCCTTGATGAAATCTTTTGGGATATTTTTCTTTCTTCCATCCTCTACTCTTATTTTTCTTTGGAGTTCCACAGTTTTTTTTTTCCATTTGCTTAAAACACTATTATAATTTTGCTTTAACAACAACATAACCTTAAATATATTTCACTCCTTTCATAATAAAATGCAAAATTGTGCAGTGACTTTCAAGGCTCTGCACTCCGAAGCCATCATTATTTCTCACTACTTGCCAAATAATATTTCATGTTCCTTCTCAAATATTCCTTGGGCTGCTGTTACCCGGCCACCTTTGCTCCTGCTGCCTCCTCTGCCTTGAGGGTCCTCTCCTATCTCTTCTGCTTGAACCAATCAATGAATCACTGGGTATTTGTTGAGCTCCTACTAAATGGAAGGTACTGTCCTCTTCCCTGGAAATACAAAGGAGAAAGAGAGAGAGAGAGAGAGAGAGAGAGAGAAGAAAAGAATCCACTATTTTTCTCAAGGAGCTGTCATGGGGTGGGGGGAGTTGGAGAGAGAGAAGGAAAGCAGAATCACTGCAGGGTGATTCTATCCATGGCAGTCAGAGAGGACTGGCAGCAGCAGTGAGGGGCTTCAGCAGATGTGGATTGCCATGCTTGAGCAGCAACTTATCAGAAGCCAGGACTGCTAAAAGGTAGAGGAATGGTGGCCTTGGCTTCTCTCCCCATAGCTGCTTCCCTCATCTTCCTGGGCCCCTCTTTTATTTGTCTCTACAATCTGACCCTTTGCAGCCATGTGCTACTTTCTATAGATCCTCTGCAAGGTCCTGGTGTGGTAAGGGTTACACAGCCTTTTCAACTCACCCTTGAGAAATGGCCAAAGGCATTAAGTGCTGATTCAATCCTTGGGTACCAGAGATGTGACTATTTTCCCTTTATGGATGACTCAACTGAGGTCCAGGGGGGTGATATGCTTCTCCTATGACCACAAAGCCAGAAAATGTCTTGACATCTTCCTTGAGGTCAATCTTGACTTCAGGCCAGTTGTCTTGGAATCTTGTTTCTGCAATTGACCAACTGTGTGGCCTTGGGTAAGTCACTCACTTGTCAAGGTCTTAGTTTTCTCATCTGTCATAGGAGGGCTTTGGAGTTGGCATCTAAATTATCCTTCTGGCTCAAAATGATCCATTCTTAGTAACTGCCAGGTAGATCTGTGGGTAGAGCTCTGGATTCAAAGTAAGGAAGACCTTACTTCACATCCTGCTATAGTCACGTGCCAGTTTCTCCAAGATTCTTTCTTTCTGCAGTTGGGATGGAAAATTCCTGTCTCTTCTTTGCTTGTTTTTTCACTGTTTTATCCTAAGTAACCTTAGGTTGTTTCTCCACTGTGACTGTGGACAAGTCATTTGACTTATGTCAGATACAGTTGGCTCATTTGTAAAATGGGGATGGTAGCTGTAGGCCCAGCATTTGTCCATAGTATGCCATCCTGTCTTTTCTCCTGAACCACACCTTGTTTCATTCCCTTGTAGAAATTTGTGGGTATGTCTCACCCACTTTTCTAGATGATAAACTCCTGGAGACCAGGGTGCTACTTGCACCCCCTTGAGAGTTCTGCAGGGCCTAGCAAAGAACGTTGCACATAGTAGGTTCCTTATTAACAGTTGATGAGTAAGTCAATCAATGAATTAGAGGCTTTTGTTCTGCAGTGGCTAGGGGCATTGGGAAAGTCACACATACATTGTTACATGGGAAGATAGAGCTTCACATCGTCAAAGGTGTAGCCGCCGTCTTGGTGACAGGGCCCACACAAACTCTCTGGTCTGCAGCAGTGACACCATTAGAAATGGACCAAAGGCCTGCTTTATGGCTAGTTCAAACACATTAACCACCTCCTTGGGATCAGAATCGGCTTCCCTTCCAGCTGCTGGCTGGGTAAAACCAAAAGTGCTCACAAAGATTGCCTTCCTACCCAGCATGTAGGAAGGCCTGGAGATTGTAATCTCAGGGAAGAGGCCCGAGTTAAAGATTTAAAGAGACTCTGTCCCATTTCCCCTGGCTGGATAGCTTGGCACTGGTGCCTTTAACACTGCTCAGGCAGCTGCTCTCCCCTATGAATTAGGTTTGCAGTTTGGACAAGCTGCAAAGAGGTGGGTGGTGGCCTTTGGTCCGTGACCTCTTCTGCAAGGCCAGGCTTTCCTTCACACACAAATCTGTTCATTGACTACTCTGTGCCCAAGCCAGACAAAGGCTAACATCGCTTTTCCCTTAGTTGAAAGCCACTCAGTTTTTTTTTAAGAAAAACAATTACAAGATATGACAGAATAAATACAATTTATATCCCTTGTCCAATCAGGAAGTTTGTCTCCCCTTCCCTCATTTCTTCTCCATAACCTCTTGTACTTTGACAATAAATGCAGCACCAATTCATTTTTGACTAACATTGCTCATGTTCCAGCTCTGAACCAGCAAGGTTCTTTTTGTGTGCATGTAACAACACTCCTTTCTTGAACCACAGTGGAAAAGCAAAGAGAACACACATGATTTTAAATGCAAAACTATTTCTCTGCTAAGTCTGCAGTAAACCATTTTGTAATCTGAAGTATTCTTTGGCAGCAAATTCAATTATCATCGCTCTGCCACTGTTGTTTATTGGGATTTTCTAAAGCCAGGGAAGAAAAGGTACATTTCATTCTACTCAGAATCCTTTGCCTGAGAGCAACCTGCCAGGACAAACATTTTACTTTCATCTGTGCTAAAAGGTTTTGTTAAGAGTTTCTGCTCCAGTGGGCATTAATCAAAATGTATTCAAAACTAAATTGTTCTCTTACAGCTTATAATCAAGTAGAGATGCTAATCCACACACACACCTATCCAGCTCCCCTGCCCCCCTTGGCAGTAAGTAGGACTGTACACTTATTGATGATAACAGAGGCCACATTACGTCAGCATACTCCAGGGCCCCAAAGATCCTGCCCTTAGGAAAGCCAGTTTAGGTAAAGCTTCTCTGTAGGCAGAATAGCAGGGATTCTGAACTCAAGAAAACCTCCCCTGTATAATCAGATAGTGGCTGTCCTTGTGTTCCTGAAGAGGACCACAGTGATGTCAGTAACTCAGGATTAAGGTACAGCATCTGACTGTGGCTAATCAGACTAATAAGAGTGTAGAAGGCTCCACTGTAGGTGAGGCACAAAGATTCCATATGAGCACACAGAATGGAGATGTATCAAAATTTGCTCATCTCCTGTTTCTTTTGAGGTACTGCAATTCGGCTTCACTTACAGAAAACAGTGCCTTCTTTCATGCAGGCATGCAAGGCTGGATAGTTCTGTACCAGAGTCTCCTGTGTCTCCCAACCAATTCCAAAGTTCTTCAGTAAGAACTTGAGAGCTTCCTTGTATCGCTTCTTCTCACCTCAATGTTGGTACTTGCCTTGGGGGAATTCTCCATAAAATAGTCATTTAGGCATATGTATATTTGGCATTTGAACAACATGGCCATTGGAATTATACTCTCTGCAGTACAGTTAGAATGCTTGGTGGTTTAGCCCAAGAAAGGACCTTAGTGTTCAGTATCTTATCCTGCCAGGTAATCTTCAGGATCTTCTTAAGACAATTCAAATGGAAGCAATTCAGTTTCCTGGCGTGGAGCTGGTAGACTGTCCAGGTTTCACAGGCATACAACCATTGGATCAGCTCTGTAGACCTTCAGTTTGATAGTCACTCTTTCCTCCCACATTGAGCCAGCTCTGACAATGTGTCCATCAACTTCATTATCTGTGTGGACATTCCTGGAAAGCATAATGTCAAGGTGAGGGAACTTATTCACTGCTTTTAATATTTCTCCATTTGCTTAAGTTGATGGTTCCATGGATGGATGGCGTTGTACTGGTTGGTGGAGAACCTCTGTTTCCTTGGTGTTAATTGTCAGGCCAAAATGAGGACCAGCAGCAGAGAACTGATCCCTACTTTGCTGCATCTCAACCTCAGAGGCTGCATTGAGTGGACAATCATCTGCAAACAAAACAAAATCACGTGCCAACTCTCCATCCACTTTAGTCTTGGTTTATAACCTTTCCAAGTTAGATAATTTATTTTCAATGCAATGGCTCCTTGATGCTGCTTTCATCATCATTGAAGGCATCTGACAACATTGCTGAAAAAAATACCAAGCAAAAAGCATGGGAGCAAAAGCAAAATCCTTCCATCCATTGGTGACTCGAAAAGTATGAGAGCATCTTCCATTACTGAGGACCCAGGCAAGCACGCTATCATGAAATCAATGTACAATACTGATAAGCTTCTCTGGGCAAAGAATTTTGTCATGATCTTCCACAAGTCCTCAAGACTGAAAATATCAAAGGCTTCGGTCAGATTGAGGAATGTTGTGCACAGACCTCTGCTCTGTTACCCTATTTACATCTTAGATGTGCCCCCCCTTGTCTTCCATCTGACTGTGAACTCCTTGAGGTTCCCAGGAAGGAAATGTGTTTTTGCCTTTCTTTGTATCCCCATTTCTTAAGTCAGTGTCTACCCTACAGTAAGCATTTCATAAATACTTGTTGCCTATGGACTGACTGGTTTCATTGTGGGAATGGGCTTAGTGGGTTTTAGAGCAAAGTCATCTAGGGTTGCCAGGGAAGAGGCCCAAGCACTCTGCAAGTTATATTGGGATTAGGGGAGGGGGTAAGAAGGGGAAAAGACTTTTAGACTGAAGCATCTTCTATATTTATACACTTAGATCCAGAAGGGGCTTTAAAGGTCATCCATTCCAACAAGCTTACTGTACTAACAAGTCAATTTAGCTCCAAAGAAGTTCAGTGTCTTATCTAAATCATACAAGTAGAAAGCTTTGGAGTCAGAATTTGAACTGAGGTCCTCAGACTTTAAATCCCACACAGTTTCCAATAAAGGGTACTCAAATAAAAGTGAAATCTTAGAAGTTTCTCCCAGGGAAATCATTTCCTTATTTCTAATAAATTGGTATGTGTGTATGCATGTGTGTGCATGCATATGTATGTGTGTTTATGTGTATTGGTGTGTGTGCATGTGTGTTGGTGTGTGTGCACATGTATATGTGTGTGTGTGTTGATGTGTGTGTGTGTATCTGTATGTGGTTGGGCAATCTTGGTAGAGATAGTATATTGCATTCAAACACAAGGAATAGTAATACTTGGCCCAGAATGGGACCAGGGAGCCCTGGAGGTTAGCTATTACAGCGATTGTGAAACTTACCTGGGGACAAAAAACGTGGGCATAAACATGTGGGAAGGAGAGGCAGCATGGCAGGTGTATTGGAAGCCATCTTAGATGCAAAGTTCAAATTCTAATCCATTCTCCATCAATTGGTAATCATGTGACCTTGAGCACATCACTTAAAATTGGAGACTTTGTTTCTTCATCTATAAATCAAACCAGTCATTCTCGTAGGTTCCAAATCCTAATCCCAAGTTTGTTCTGAGTAGAGAAAAAATAATGTGATTTAAAGCACTTAGTAACCAGTGAGTGATTATGCAAATAAAAGGTCTTATTCTAATTAAGAGAACAAGCAAAACGTTTCCAGCTGGAAAATGTCCTGAGCTGAACCGATGTATTGTTACATTTTCTGGTAATGATTAATGTTGACCTGAATTCAATGCCAGACACTTTGTGGGTGTTGAGCAAATATAACTTTAATTGATGACAAAACTAGCTAGCATTTTCCAAATGCATTAGTTGGAAATTCATAAGTACTCTTCCCCACAATCTTTGCCTTTGTAGAAGCATTCTTGATTAGAAACTTCAATATCCAGGTTTTGCACCTTTGGTGGTATGGGTTTCCTTTGAACAGAGACAGAGTAGAACCCCTCTCCACCTTGGTCCATGGTTATTCCAGTTTGGTCTGCTGGAGATGACAGGTTTGATGAGCCTCTCCAACCTTGGCTAGGCTGCTCCTTGGAAAGACATGCAGCCTAGCACCACATTCAGATGGAAAGACATGTTAACATGATCTGGCCTGGTCAAGTTTGTTCTCAGTGAGCACTTTGGAGAGCTCAGAGTTGCCTTCATTCTACAATATCAGGTGATTAAAAAGATTAAATTTCTTTCTCTGGACTTTAGAGGACAAAGAGCCAGGAACAATAATGAGAGGCAACCAAAAAGGCAAACGTCTCCATGTAAGGAAAGTTTAGCAATCAGGACCATCCTGAAATGGCTGCCTTGCGAGGGAGGGTGGAAGCCCCTCACTGGAGGTCCCCAAGTAACGGTTGGATTAACACAGTTGGGTATGCCATAGCAGGGATTCTTGGAAGTTGAGAGTGTGTTCTATGGGAGATTGGGGAGCCCCCTTCAGACTCTGAACATCTGTGAGTGTGTAGTCATGTGAAACACTGGAGTTTATGGCTATGGATGTCTACATATACTTGTTACTTGGTGTTTCATTGACCCTCTTTTCTTACATAAAATGAAAAAGTGATGATACAAAAAGCAAAGTAGCCTCAAAATAGAATTATTGTTGATGTTACAATTACGGTAACTGCCACCGGACTATATGAAAATCATGTTTAGTGTATTCAGAGTTTTATTTGACTGTATCTCTATAGTTTTTTAAAATATATTTTTATATAAAAGAATAAAAGCTTTATGATGAAATAACATTCTAACCACCCACATGTACTAGATATGAGCACTGACAATTCATGCCACTCCTTAATACAGAAACAGTGACTTCCCGAACAACTGTCCAGTGATAACTGATTTCATGCTCCAAAGGGTCCTAGCAGTCAACTAGTCCAACTAGAGGAAAATCAAGGGTTAGAGAACTGAAGGGACCTGGAGAGCTTCAGATAACTATTAAGAAGCAGTACCACAATTTGACTTCAGATCCTCTGCCTCCAGACCCATCATTCTTCCTGCTGCACTGAAATGTTTCATTTTTAAAAAATTAATATTTTAGTTTTCAGCATTCATTTCCACAAGATTTTGAGTTCCAAGTTTTCTCCCCATCTCTCCCCTCCCTCTACTCCAAGACACCATGCATTCTGAATACCCCTTCCCCCAATCTGCCCTCCCTTCTGTCACACCCCTCCCTTCCTTTATCCCCATTTTCTCTCTTTCCGTATAGGGCAAGACAGATTTCTATACCCCATTACCTGTATTTCTTATTTCCCAGTCCCATGCAAAAACAATTCTCAATATTTGTGCCTAAAACTTTGAGTTCCAACCTCTCTCCCTTTCTTCCTCCCCACACATCCTCACTGGGAAGGTAAGCAATGCAATATAGGCTATATATTTGTAGTTATATGTATAGTTATGCAAAAGACTTCCATAATAGTCATGTTGTGAAAGACTAACTATAATTCCCTCCATCCTAACCTATCCCTCATTTATTATATTATCTCTTTTGACCTTGTCCCTCCCTAAAAGTATTTATTGCTAATTACTCCTTCCTCCCATTTGCCCTCCCTTCTATCATCTCCCCTACACCCCACTTATTGCCTTCTCTTCTACTTTCCTGTAGGGTAAGATAGATTTTCATACCAAATTGAGTGTGTATGTTATTCCCTCCTTAAACCAAATGTGATGAAAGTGAGTTTACCTTTCCCCTCACCTCCCCCCTTTTCCATTCCATTTAAAAAGCTTTTTCTTGCCTCTTTTAAGAGGATATTTTGCCCGATTTCATTTACCCCTTTTCCTCCCAATATATTCCTTTCTCACTCCTTAATTTTATTTTTTTAGATATCATCCCTTCTTATTCAACTCATCCTGTGCCCTCTATCTATATCTATCTATCTATATATAATCCTTCCAACTACCCAAATACTGAGAAAAGTCTCCAGTTACAAATATTATCCTTCCATGTAGGAATCTAGACAGTTCAAATTTAGTAAATCCCTTATGATTTCTCTTTCCTGTTTACCTTTTCATGCTTCTCTTGATTCTTGTGATTGAAAGTCAAATTTTCTATTCAGCTCTGGTTTTTTCATCAAAAATACTTGAAAGACCTCTATTTCATTGAGTGACCATTTTTCCCCTGAAGTATTATACTCAGTTTTGCTGGGTAGGTAATTCTTGGTTTTAATTCTAGTTTCTTTGACTTCTGGAATATCATACTCCAAACCCTTTGATATTGTGTTATGATTGTATTTCCACAGTACTCAAATTGTTTCTTTCTGGCTGCTTGCAATATTTTCTCTTTGATCTGGGAATTCTGGAATCTGACTACAATATTCCTAGGACATTTTCTTTTCAGATCTCTTTCAAGAGGTAACTGGTGGACTCTTTCAATATTTATTTTACCTCTGGTTCTAGGGCTACCTGGAGCTGGGGCTAGGGCAGGACCCTGCTCTCTTCTTCAGGTAAAAGAGCTTTCTCACTGACCTTTAAAGGTATCTTTGGTGTTTGTGGGGTGAGAAATTTTGGAACTGCAGCTGCTGCCCAGGATTCCATCTGCTCCAGTCCTATCCCTGTTGCACTGTGTGGCCAAGGCTAGGCTGCCCTCCACTCTGAGTCTGGTGCGATAGATTTTTCCTGTTGGCCTTCCAGGCTGCCTTGGGCTGGAAATTTCTTTCACTCTGTTATTTTGTGGATTCTGTTGCTCTAGAATTTGTATAGCCATTTTTTATAGGTATTTTATGGAATTTGGGGGTAGAGCTAAGAGCAGGTCCATCCTTCTATTCTTCCATCTTGAATCCATCCTCCTGGAATGTTTCTTAGACAAAGCCCTTTGGTTGGGACCAGGTCTCTCAGGTTCAGGATTTCTCTTCCTTTGGCTCTTCCAAATCATTACCCTTTTTAGGAGGCTTAGAGTCCCACTCCAGTCCCACAAATAGCTTTGTGATCCTTGGAGGGGAAATCCTCTAAATAAATGGATTAATGAGTGGCTGCTTGAGAAATCCTTAGATTTTCTGAGACAGCAGATGTGATTAATTTCCAAACAGAATTTTGGTGATTTTCACTGCAAACACCATGGGAACTGAATCCTCCTATGGGTTCACTAATATTCCCACAAACATCAGCCAATACAAACAGCCCCAAAAGTCTGACAGAAGAGCTATTTCTGCTGATTGAAATGGGGCTCAATTGGGGAGCAAGGACAATATTTAAGCTTTGAGCCCTTGAATGGCTTAGAAATTTTCTTTACTGCTAGACCAGACCCATCACACACGGTACCTTGGAAGGCTAGCAATGAATTTTCTGGAATGATTACGGTCCTCCGAATGTGTTCCACAGAAATTCTGTTTTCTAACTCCTCCTCCAAAATGCCAAACCTGTCACCATCCCCAACCTACTGCATGACTTCATAAGGAGATGGATGTCTTGACAATGCACTCTGACAGTGAGGAGGGTTTATACAGGAATAAACCTGATAAATGGACAATTCAACTCAGTGTAAATGTATGCTGTCAGTGTTCCTTTACTTGGAAAATCATTTGGTGTTAATGCCCAGGAAAAGAATAGATATTAAGTGCTCCTCAGTGTCAAGCAGAGAATTTCCCATTTGCCTCCCCATGTTGCTGAGTGGCACCCTCTCTGTACCAATTAAGGCACACTGTGTACCTCCCCCTCTAACATTAGCTTCCAAATCCAGGACAGAGATGCCAACACATTGATTTTCTACTTACCCGCCTCTGTTATTACCAGGCATTTTGCTTTTCTTCACAGTTTTCCATTTTGTGAGTCAACAGATGTTTCCAAGCCAGCGTACAAATGGGGAGGTTTTTAGAAGGAAAAAAAGAAACACTTTTCCTCCTCTATTCTTGGAGACTAAGACAAAGAAGGAAATAGTGACCATCCTCTCCCAGAATCTTCCTGGGTTGCCACTTAAAACCAATGGTATCCTTTAATCATTTGACCAAAGAAAAACATTTTGAATGAAATATGACTGATGTTGACTTTACTGTTCAATCTGTGATTCACTGGAAATAATAAATGTTTGGAGACTGACTGAGTGGCTGGATACAGAACCACATTAGAAGGTCCAAGCTCCAATCCTGCTAGCTGGAGCATACACTGGTAATGCCATCTCATTTTGCCTTTTTTGCCTTAGTTTCCTTAGCTGTAAAATTAGAGGACTGAATTATCAACTGATGATCAAATTCCCTAGTTTCTCTTGGCCTCAGTTTTGTCCTCTATATAATTGGGATAATAATGGCACTTAATCTCACCAAGTTGTAAGGATCAAATGTTTTAAAATATGCAGTGCTTTGTATGCCATAAAATGTTGTGCAACTGATGAATATTGTTTCCTTTGGACTTATGAAGAGCCCCTGGGACCAGCTGTCTTAATCAATCAACAAACTTGTTAAGTATCTGCTACATGCCAGTAGGATCACAGGAACAGAATTAGAGATGGAGGATACCTTGGAAGTCACTGAGTTCAACTCTCTCATTTTACAGATGAGAATACTGAGGCTAAGAGAGAGCAGTTGACTTGTCCAGTGTCATAGCCACACCCTTCCCAAGGGGCTGAGGCCAGAGTCAAGCTGAGGTCATTCTGCCACTGAGTCCAACACTCCCCATTACAATATTCTGCCTTTACCACATAGCTCAGTCACCTTTTGGGTAATGTACATTTTTTTTTTTTTGCATTTTGTCATGTTTGTAATTGAGGAGGGGGGGAGTGTGAGCAAAAAGAAAGGTGAGAATGGTTTGGTACAATGTACATATATTGAGTAGTTATTAGTTCTCCATCCTTGAGCTGGCCACTGCTGAATGTAAAATGACCCAATACTAGTCCCTGGCCTCTGGGGGTCTGCAGCCTACTGGAGGAGATAAATCCAAGATACATGGAACTATATCCCATGTAACCAAGTGCTTAGCAAAAAGGGTTGCCCTAGACCAGAGACAGTGAAGCTGGTCTTTCTGTGGAAAAATCGAGGTAGATTTCCAGGAGAGGCTGGCACTGGACTGGAGACTTGAAGAATGGTTAGGATTTGATAGGCAGAGTTTGAGGTAAGATATGAATAGAAACCATGTACAGAGTGCAGTGGGAGCAGAGGTGAAAGGCGGGACCATGTTCTGGGAATAAGAATTCATTGTGAGTTGCAAAATGCATCCCTCATAACGCTTAGGGGAGCTAGGCTTGTACTGTAAAGATTATTGTGCACATTGTTAGAATGAAAGAACCTGAAGTTTGTGACTTGTCCAAGGGCACAAATCTAATTTATATCCCAGCCAAGGAAGAAAACCAGGTCCCTCTTCTTTAAGTCCAGGACTCCATTTAGTATACCACAGTGTTACAATTGAATATTTAGGAAAGGCATTAATTTCCTAATGAAAACTATAGAATGATCTGAGGAGAAGGAAAGCACATTCAATGTGGTTACAAAAAACAACAGGGCAGTAACGTGATGCAGTGGTTAGAACACAGGGTCTGAAGTCTGGGAGACCTGAGTTCAAATCTGTCCACAGACTTGACCTGTGTGACTCTGGACAAGTCACTTAGCCCTGTTTGCCTCAGTTTTCTTATCTACGAAATGAACTGGAGAAGGCAGTGACAAACCACTCCAGTTCAGTAAGAACATATGAATGAGAGGAAGAATTTGGGTGACATTTTAGGGAGATTGAAACCAGATTGTGGATGGCCTTGAATGTCAAAGAAGGCATTCATTCATTCATTCATTCTTTCACTCATTCATTCATTCAAGAATCATTTCTTAAATGCCTACTCTCATCATTTTCTTCTTGACTGGTCTCCAGGACTTTAAGGTCCCCAGAAACTTGAATAAGATCACATGAGTTCTGAAACTCATAGCATGTCAGTATCCCCTGTCCCTGAGGTCCTTCCTTCCTTTTCTTTGGGGGAGGGTAGACTCATCCCAGATCTTCCATTTAAACATGAGCAGGGCAACAATCTCATCATTTGCCACTTGGCTGCAAGACCTCTTCATTCCCGGTCAAGTACAGTTATCTCCCAGCCCCCATCTCTTCCCTTGAGAACAGGGGCTGTCTTTGGCCTTTTTTATACTCCCAGGGGTTAGCATAGTGCCTAGCACATAGTAGCACATAAGTAATATAAAATTGTCAACTGACTCCCATGTTGGACAAGAAGGATCCAAAATTCAAAATCAAATAATCCATATTCAAGGAACTTACAATATGCTGAGAAGAAATGATGTGAACAAAGATAACTAAATATAAGGTATATGTGAAAATTGTGTCTGTCCGATTCCCTCACTCCTTTTTCTGGGCTCGGAACAACAATCAAATTAATTCCACTACTGATACTGGAAAAAAACCATGTCAAATAATTTCCTCAGGCTCCACTCACTGTCCCTGTAAATTTCCTAACCAAATATTCCTGCCCTGGGGGAGAAGGTGATATTAGAGCAGGGCATGTGTTTAATGTCTTCCTAGGAAACAGAAATGCCATTCTCACTGTTTCATTTTATTTTTAAAGGATTTCCTGAATATATTTTTAAAAAACTTTTTAACCTTGAAGTCTACAGAAATGTTACTTAACACACATGGCCTCATCCCTACCTTTCAGGATTAGGCTTTTTTCCTCCCTGATCCAAATCTTTCCCTTTTGGTCCAATTCGCATAACGAGGAGAATGCTAGGGTTCAAATTCCACATTGGCCCTTGAATCTTACAGATCCAGAGCCCCCACCTTCAGGATCTAGATGCAAGCTCTTCCTGCAAACATTTAACTTGGATTTATTTTGTATATATTTATAGGTATTCATATCTCCTCCAATAGAGTATAAAGTCATTGAAGGCAGGGATTACTTCATTTCTGTCTCTTTATGCCTATCCTGGGCACAAAGTCCAGTAACCCAGTAGACCCTTAGTAAGTATGAGCTGACTGAATGCTATTTGACCTTATCATTTGGGAGTGGATCCTGCTTTTATCCATCCATAGGGCGTGGGCCAACTATACTAGTATATCCTCCCTGGCATTATTTAATGAGAATAGGATGTGGGACTGCCTAAGATGGTTGTGTCTGCAAACCTATCCCTATTCTATAAATTTCTTTACTCTCTCCCTCTCTAGAACAGTTCACAAGTCTGCACATGCTTGGTGACCTCCACCTCATGCTCTCAACCTTCCACAGAACACACAGTGGGCCCTTCCTTAAGCTTCCCTGGCAAGGCATGAACCGCAGTGGAGCATGGGAGCTGTCCACCACTTAGTGCTCACTCATGCCATGTGGCTAGCTGATCTTTCTCTGCAGTTTTCCATAATAAGGACAAATGTAACTGACATTTGTGTAGTCATGGAGGTTTAGAGCAGCCTTCCATCACCATAGTCTGAAGAGTATGAGATGTGCAATGTGCCTTTACAGACATATATAAAAGCAAGAAACAAACAAAAAAACAGGTTCCTAAGTAAGAACTGATGGTTCAGTTCTTCCAAACGTAATATAATTAAATGTTTTCAAAGGATCAGAGGAAACTCATTCAACTTCTTATTTTTTGTATGGGTAATGGAGTTCAAAAGGATTTGAACCCAGAACTTCTGACTCCATAAATATTGATCTTTTCACTGTGTCAACCAGAGTGCACTAAAAGCAAATAGGTGATGTCACAGGATATAGAATGATGGGACAGAAGTCAGGAAAATCTGAATTCAAATCTTGCCTAGTTGTACGACCCTGAGCAAGTCACTTAAGCCTAAGTATGCTGATCTGTAAAATGGGGCTAATAAAAGCAGCTACATCCCAAGGTAATTGTGAGGATAAAAGGAGATAATGTCTGTAAGTTACTTTGCAAACCCTAAATGTTATCTAGGATGGTGATGAGGAGGAGGAGGAGGAGGAGTAAGGGAAGGAGGAAGTAAAGCCATTACTTGATCAACTCTTTGTATGACTTGGGCCAACACTTTGGTAGCTGCTGTTGTCCTTGAGAAACATTCAAATTAGGTGCCAAGCTCTGATCCATGCCTAGTGCTCATGTGCCACACAATGCCCACCTATTGGTATTGACTGACTAGTGCCATCCTTCTTCATCTTTTGCAGAGCCTATTGCAGATATCTGACAATCTCTCTGCCTCATCTCTTCCTATCCAATCCATCTTGCTTCACAGCTGCTCAATGTTCTTTCTAAAGCATAAGGCTAACCATATCCACCCCCTCTCCCCTTTAGTCAACTCCTTTGGATCCCAATTACCTCCAAGATCAGATATAAAATGCCCTGTCTGGTGAAGCTTCTTCCTACATCTATAGTTTTCTACAATACTTTACTCCTCCCCCCAACTCCATGAATTCTTTGTTCCAATGACTCTGGCCTCCCAGATGGTCCAAACAATCAATCATAGGACATGATTCCATACACTTAATAATCCATCTAATGACTCTGGGCATTTTCACCAGCTGTCCCTATGACTAAAATTCTCTTCCTCTTCATCTCTACATTCTGGCTTCTCTTAGCCTCATCTAAAGTGGCATCTTCTCTATGAAGGCTTCCCCAGTGCATCTTCATAGCTGTGCTTTCTACCTGAGATTAGCTCCTGTTTCTCCTGTATCCTCAATTTCCCATTCCCCCATGAGCTCTTTCTGAGTAGGGACTGCTTTCCCCCATTTCTTTTTCTTTTTTGCCATTTTATGTATTTCCAGTGCTTAGCACAGTGCCTGATGCACAGGTAGAGTTTAATAAAAGCTTGTTCCCTTGCAAGACTTGAGTGTGGGTGTGAGAGGAGTTAAATACATAAGATAATTACCTTGTGATGAAACAGGTAGAAAAATCAGCCTACAAGAAGGGGCTTGAGCTGCCTGGGTAAGGAAAAGGAGACATCGGATGGACACAAATAAGGGAAGGTCATTCTCCCCTAGGAATAGAACAGAAGTATGAGGACAAGAGCTCAATTAGGATATTTGAATCCTGAGTGAGAGACCAGCCTGATAGGTACTGAAGGCCTCCTTTGGGAACTAGAGAGGAAGGTTCCAGACATTTGCATTCCACTGCAAGGAAATTGGCTTCTTTTTAGCCTTTTTGGTGATCTGGGTGTTTTGGACAAATTCTAAGCACAGCTGAATGTACCTAGAAGAAATAGAAGGAAGAAGACTTATTAGTATTTTTTATACTGTATTTCCTTTATGTTCAGAATGAATCCTTTTGTATTCAAGGTCCCTAGGCTGATTTGACTGGCTACCCAGAAGATTGATGGAGTAGAGGAAGAGGTGAAGGGCGGGCTTCCTATGGGAATTTCAAATGATCTCTCTTTTGAAAAAAATGTGACTTAAAACATTGAAAACAATGCACGTGGGATTGTATATTTTTCATTTTCCCCCTAATAAACTCTCCAGAACTCCTGGATGATTGATGAGAAAGCAGCCTAGAATCCACCAAGCAGTCACTAGAATTGGTCCCATTGCTATGGAAATGAAACCAATAGGTCTTCTCGCTTGCCCCACCTTTCTTATTAGTGAGAATAGAATGGGGTTTGGGGCATGTGCGACCCTATAATTGCTGCCTTGCATGAGTTAGTATTCTATGGCCTCTTTCCATTCTTCAATACTCAGTCCAAATGTCATGTCATTTCTGCTGCAGCTTGTTGGACATGGAGACAGAGATTACCTTAACTTATCTAGCCTCTCTCTCTCCCCTTTTCATAAATAGGTGGTCTGGGGTCCAGACTTCCAACTAGCGGAATATGACAAGGCTTAAGTCACCTGGATGGCCAAGGGAAAGACTGCTTTTTGTTCTGTTGTCATTGTTATTGTTGGTGTGTGTGTGTGTGTGTGTGTGTATGTGTGTGTTAGTCACTATTGAAAAGCACAGATTCAGTCACACTGGTTTTGAAGAGATCCTCAATCTCAGTGTACTTGTACTTGAAGAATGAATGAATAGTGAGTGCATCATCAAGGAATTATTCATTAAGCAACTAATATGTGCCAGGCTGTATGTGATGAGTTGGGATACAAGGACAAACATGATGCAGTCCCTCCTTTCACATTCCAATAAAAGGAGACAACACTGAGGGGAATGCTGAACAGAGAAGAGAGCTGTGATTGGAGGAGTTGAATAGATCCATGATTCTCTCATCAAGCTAAGGTAGTGCTGGTTGGATGACTGTCGGAATCAGGGGCTAGAAAGTGGAAAGTAGCCTCATAACTTTCCTAATTCAATGCCATCCTTAGGTCACTCATCTGAGAGTAGCAGGGGCATAAGTAGGAAGGGGTTAAGGGTTTGAGAGTTTTCTTATCATTTTCTTATAACTAAACAAATTAAGTCAGTTGGGAAACAAAATATTTGATGGGAAAAGCCCAGGCTGACTGTGCTGTTAGAAGTCTCTCCATCTGTGCTTGGGTGGCTGAAGGGAGGATGGAAATCTGTGGCTGCAGAAATCCAGACATCTGCACAGAACATGAAAAATGCAGTTGATTGTACGCCCTTCTACAAAAGGAGATATTTGGCATCCATGGAGTAAAGGTGTGTACATCATTAAACCAGGATTGTCATACTTGTTATCTCAACTTCTTGAGGGGCTGGATTGGTTCCCATTTTTACTTTGTTTACCTAGCTTCTCATACAGTACCTGACATGGAGCAGGAGCTTAATCAATGCTTGGTAGAAGGTTAATTGATATTTAATCAGGATGTTAATTAAATCTAAATATATGTGCTCTCTCTCTCTTTCTCTCTCTCTCTCTGTCTCTCTGTCTCTGTCTGTCTCTCTGTCTCCATCTCTGTCTCTCTCCCTCTCCTCCCTCTCTCCTCTCTTTTCCTTTTTAGTCAAGAATAGAAAGTAAATTGTATCCATAAAGGGATGAAAAATTATTCACTTCCCAAAGTATCTGTTTCTGTGATGAATTCATGGTCCAGCTCAACGTTTTGGCTGAGGAAGGTGTTTCAGAGATCCTACTCCCTCCTGCTATTGCTAAGTGGGGCTGCTTAGTCTTTTCATTTTTCCTTAGCTGTCATTTGAGAGGAGAGTATAAGCATGAAGGGAAATTCCTGTCATACAAAGGCTGGGCTGTCAGTCCTGGCCATCTGTTCATCTTAGATACATCATCTAATCCTCAATCTTTTCTAACCCAGGACTTCCCACAATGCCCCATGGTCCCATATGCTTCGTTCACAAAAATGCCAGATTTTCAGGTGATCAGGAAAACCTAATGACTGCCACTTCTTGCTGAGTGACCTTGCTGGTGCCCTTTCCTCTATGGGTGGAGCAGGGGATGGGGACCATTGGGGAGAGAATAACCCTTAGGGACAGTATCTCTCTTGATCCTTCATATGCCCTGTTCAGTTAGTGGCAGAGCCATTTGTAAACCACAATTTGGGATTAATGATACCAAACAGGACACAGCCCCTGAGCTGTCCTTGGATTGTGACAGAGTTGGAAAGCCAACACCCAGAGATACAGAAGGATAACTAATAACTTGAGACAGTGCGTGGTACAGAGCATGGAGGAGCTCAGTATGCTGTTGTGGAGGCTTTTCACATGGAAGATATGAAACTGAATCCTGCCTCAGCTACTCACTCCTCGGACATGGTCCTTCAATACCTGAGCTTTATTATCATGTGCCATGAAATGGGGGTAGCACTAGGGAGGTCCCTTTGAATTCTATGACACTGAAAATTTCAAAAGGATGTGAGAGATCATATGCCTCCTGGACTCCTGAGGAGGGGAGAGAGTTGGAGCGGCATATTTTCCTACCAACCTGTGACATCACGGGACACGTCCTTAAGCAATCCTCAGTCCAATCAACTTAATCCACTAACATTCTACCTCCCATCTCTGTGCTTTTGAACAGGCTTTGCCTGACTTATGCCTAGAGTAGGCTCCATGCTCAGCTCTGCCTCTTAGAATTCTTAATTTCCTTCAAAGTTCCCTCCAGTTGTCCATTCCTATGAGAAGCCTTTCCTGATTTGCCCAGGCTGGGAGTGCTCTCTCCCAAAGTCAATCTTTCATTCATTTTCCTATTGATGATACATGCTTCAAAATTGTAAATTTTTTGAGAACAGAGACTGTTTTCAGTTTTACCTTTTTTTTTTTAATTTCTAGTTCCTAGCACAGGGCCTGGAATATAGCTGGTGCCTAATACAGGCTTGTTCACGTAAACTGTATTGGGCAATTCGTTCCTTCAGGTATTCATTCAAAGACATTCTATTTAGCCCCAGTTACTTCCTAAGTACTGAATTAAGTGCAAGATGATTCATTTCAAAAGATCATGTTTATACTTTGAAATCAATTAACATGCATTTGTGGAGTACTGATGGTGTTTCAGACATGGGAGATGCTAAGGTCAAAATGAAATACTCCCTCTTCTCAAGAAACCTGCATCATACTCTGCCTCCCTAGATTTAGAGATCCATGCACTTGTCCTTCAATCAATAAACACTTGTTAAGAACCACAATGGAATAATGCTTGACTTCAAGCAGTTTATATTCTATTTGGGAGGGAGTCATGTGAATGTAGATAAGAGATAAATGAAAGCAAAATCCAAGACTGTAGCAAAAGCTCACCCAGCACAGGAGCTAAATGAATCATTTCTAACTGTGGAGTGCCACCTGGAACAAATCTTTAATTCTACATCATCACTGCAACTCTGATGAGAAATGGGAGGATGGGAAGACAGGTGTGAGCAAAGGTGAACTCCCAGGGTCAGATCCAGAAATGTTCTCTGGTTTCTTAGACCTTATTGAAGCTTAGTATCATCACTTGCCTTTATTTAACATCTTTGTGTCTTCCCCTCTGAGCTCTAGCCCTTCCTGATTCTGGTCATTCCTTCTGCCTCAGCTGCTGAGGACTTTAAATTGCTGATTTCTAGAATGGGCCTTTCTTTTGTAGTGGCCCCTGTATCCTCTGTACTTCTCATAATGACACAGCAAGGCATCAACCTGCCAGCATTCTTCAGCTGTGAGCCCAGAGTCATGACACTAGTGGCTCCTTCATTCGTTATTTCTGCACCCTGAGCACAAGACCCTGGAGTCAGGGTGTGTTCAGACAAGTTCAGCGCCACACTGTAGGCAAATTGCAGCCCCTTGCCCAGCTGATTGGCTACTGCATGTGTTATCAGCTCAGCCTTGGCAAGGGTGCAAAGAATTATCCACTGGACTTTTGGGATGAGCTGGGAGGTAGGAGTTTGCATATTTACCCAGAAGCAAGTCAGTCCAGCTGGGATCTACTCACAGAACAGACTCAGTATGTGACTTTGTTCCTAACCTGAGCTGACAACTAGACTCTCTCTCTCTCTCTCTCTCTCTCTCTCTCTCTCTCTCTCTCTCTCTCTCTCTCTCTCTCTCTCTCTCTCTCTCTCATGCACGCACTCACCCACACCCACACACACACACACACACATACGAAAAATCCTTAACATTTTTTTTCCATGAGTTGCACAGCATTTGAGAAGTCAATCTTCTGGATAAATTTAAAATTAAGTAGATATTGACTGGACTCCAGGCCCAGTTTTAGTTGTTCAGGAAGTCGTTTTTTTTTTTCCTTTCAGAAGTTATGCCGGTTTCATCTTGTCTTCCAAGAACATCAGTTTCTATACATAGAAATATGTTGAAGACTCCAGGAAATCAATCAATTGATCAATCAGTTAACAAATACTTATTAAAAGACTCCTCTGTGCCAAGCAAGGGGCTGATAAGTATGGGGCATGCAGAGATGAAAGGGAGACAGATCCTGCTATCAGGCGGCCCTCAGGGAAAAGAAGACAATATGTTCATGCTTATGTGTAAGCAAAATAAAGCCAAGGCAATTAGGGTGCCTGGACTGCACCAGTGCCTGGGGAATGAGGTGGCTTCTGGGAGAAAGTGGTGCTTCAGCTGAATTCTGGAGGAAACAAAGGCTTCTAAGAGGCATGGCAGTAGGGAGGAGGGAAGGCATGTCAGACATTGAGCAGGATGTATGCAAAAGCCCACAGGTAGGAGATGGAATGTTGTACTTGAGGATCAGGGAGAAAGTCAGTCTGGCCTGGGGGGTAAATAGAATAAGGATGGAAAGTTAGACTGAGGCCAGGTCATGGCAACCTTGAAAAACCAGTGGAAACATGATTAATAATAATAATATTAGCATTTATAGAGAGCTTTAATTTTTGCAAAGTGCTTTCTAAGTCTTATCTCTGATCCTCCCTACAGTGGGAGAAATCTCAGGCCAAAACAGGTTCCATTACCAAGTGTGCTCTTTCCCACCCTTCAGAAAGAGGAGGAATGAAGCAGGGCCTCCCCTCTAATCCTCTGACCATGTGCCTTCCGTTTCAGCCTCCAGCCTCCCATGGAAGATGTATGGTGTCCTCCACTCTGTGATGAACATGCTCACAATGGCTCAGACCCTTCACATCCTAGTAATTTTGATCACGTGTAGATTATGCAAGCCCCATTCCCCATTCTGCTCACAATTCCTTAGTCTGTGTTCAGTCCAACTGACCATACAACCCGGAGTACATCACTCAGTTCTCATTGCCCCAAACAACTTACAAGATCATCATAATCCACAACGGTATAGATTCCGTATTAAGTGCTGATGTGCAATAGAAAAGACAATTTCTTTAGGAGGTCCTTCTATGGATGGAATCAGAAGTATAGTGTGAACCTGTTTGTCTTTCAAGGTCAGTCTTCCAAATCCTAGAGGATTTGCCTTCTATATCTGTGGAAGGATTATCCATCCAAAGGAATCCAGGTGTCTTTGATGCATTGATTCATGCCAGCTCGGGGAAAGCTTCTCTACCCTGATCCATTGACCTAATCTTACCTAGGGCTTCACAAACCACTCTCATTGCCAGAGAACTCTTCCTGATGTCTATTCTAGGACTCCCAACTCTAAATTAATCCTATTTCCTGCTGCCCAGATGGAGAACATCTGGTTACCATTTTCTATGTTGTAACTCCTCACTCAGCAGCTTGATCTTCAAGAGAGAAGGATACCAAGTGATCTTTTAACATGGACTTCAAATATACAGCCAGAGCCTACATGTGGGGAGAGGGGTTGGCAGTGCCATAGCCAAGAGGGAACACATACTGAGGGCTTCTTCGGATAAGTTTTTCATAACAAAGTACTTATTCTTTGAAGAAACAGTGCAAAAGAGACCCCAAAAAATATCTACCTAGTGAACAGGCAGTTTCAGTAAGTCTGATTTACACCAATTAACCAATTAATTAATTCCACAAATATGAAATTCAGAGGAATATGAGGTTGAGATGGTGTGTAGTTTTCCTTCTGGTTAGTAGGAAGTTTTGTAAGTATGTGGGAGAATCAAGTAATCTCTGTGGGAGAATTAAGTAGGGGAAGACACAACTCCCATCTTAATTAATAAAAGACCCAGAAAGCTCTATGGAATCAATCAATTAAAAGAGGTGGGGGGAAGATTGTAATAAATGCTAAATCAATTTTAGATTCACTCCATCAGTTAGTAAATAATCATTTACTATGCACCTACTATGTGCCAGGAACTAGGCTTAGGATACCAAAAAAGAAATGACATCAAGACTCAGAGCTGTTAGATAACTGCCTCTAAAAAGTGCTGGAAGATTTTCTGAAAGGATAAAAGGTCTTCCATCAATCAAGACCTATAATTTACTTATTTGTCACATGTCTCTTGCTAACTTTGTACTTAAATTTTGAACCCACTATCCAAAGGAACTTCTCATAGGCAAAAAGAATGTCCTCCCCTTGGCAGATGGAAGTTGCTTTTTAAACAACTGTCCTTGTTATACCTGCTTAGAAAACATCTTTTTGAAAACGTTAAAGAGCTAATTAAGTCTGATAGTCAACTGGAAACTTATGGGTGGGGAGCTCATGGGTGCTAGGAAGAACTTTAGTTTCTGGAACCATAAGTGGATTGGTATAACCATTTTCTGGGACCCAGACTGCCAATGTTTGTTAGGAAAGTAGCCCTGGATGGGGGGTGCTATGTTAGGTTTTCATCAAGTGTAATTATTCATTGACTTTTGTGGAACAAAAAACAGTTAGAGCTGAAAAAGGACCTGAAAGATATTCCCTCCCTTTCAATGCCTTCATTTTACAGATAAGAAAACTGGACTTAGGAGTATAATGCTCAGAATATGGGAATTCATCTTTCACTTATTCTGTCACATTTCAACCTCATTTGAAAGGTTGTGAACAGTTCTAGGAGCCATGTTTTATGAAGGTCACTGATAAAATGGAGGGTGTCCAGAGGAGGGCTACCAACATGGTGAATGTTGAGGCTAAAAGAGGCAGCAAAAGTTGGACATTTCATCTGGATTGGAGTCTTCATATTAAACCCTTCGCATTTGTAGGGATGCATGCACCAAAGGAAATTGTTCCCCTGGCACATTAGTTACAAAATAGCCTAGCTTTTGAGGTCCGTCAGGGAAAAAAATGAGTATTCTCTGTCTTTTTTGATGGCAATTGCTCACTTGGTTCAGGTGTATTTCCTTAAAAGAACTATTCTTTGGTGGTAGCCTTTAATTGTTCTCATCCTTAAATATTAATGTCTGTTGCATTATGGTATGGATTTTGCATTATGGATTCTTGCATTCTGAAAAGACCAGTGCCTAGCTATTCATCTAGAACACACTGGAATATCACCATAAATGTTCACATTTTTAAAAAACTTTTAAATAGACCTAGAATGCTTACCATATTTGTAACATGGCAGGTTTTCTGAAATACTTATGGACTTCCATTCCATAGGAAAACATTTGTGTGCTAACCTAGAAGTCAAGAAATCAACCCTTCATTTCTTAATCTCTTTTTGAGAATCTCACACCCTTTAAGAGCTTTCTTCATTTTTTTCCATTTATCTATCCTGCTTGTCCTAAGGAGAAGAGGCTAGAAACTTCATTTGAATTGTTCTTATATTGGCAGTGATCCACTGGGTGACATTTTAGAAACCGTTATAACATTTAGTGAAAAAGAAGAAATCTCTGTGGATTTCCAAGAAGACCATCTAAGGTAGTAGGGCCTTAGGTAAAATATGAAAAATATGGGTGGACCTGGTGTAAAAGACAGGTAGATGTTATGTCAAGAAACCAGTCAGATCTTATTTCTGAAGGGTTGATGGAAGAATTTCGTCTAGGTCAGTTGAATTTCTCAGCTGAGGGGTGAAGGTCTGAGTTCCACTTGACACTAAGTACTTAATCTTTATGGAAAGTGTCTTGTAAGCTATGCAGTATGTACTAAGCTTTCCAAATGGAATAAGAAGCCTGATTTTCATTTCATTTGAAGTTGCACAATTATTACTCCCACCCTGTGTATTTGTGGGAGCTGAAACAGGAGAACCCTTAATGAGAAAGGGAAATGATGAGTGTACCAGTTCCTTCTACAAACACATTTCAGATTTTGTTGTAGCACTGGGCATGAGACTGGCCCAGAATAGAGAGACTCCCTATGAAAGAAGGAGAGCACAAGACTCCCTGTCCCCTGGGATCTAGTAGACCAGGGTAGTTACACAAGCTTGAAATCAAATATATTTGTTTTCTCATCTGAAGCACGAGATAGTGACTTGTCATCAACTCTGCATCCCTGGTCACTGGGAGGAGAGTTGTATATACATTTTCAAAGAATTTTCTTAGAGATAAGATTTTACCTCTAAGAAGAGAAACTTGATTTTTTTCTTTCCTTCCTCCTCTCCCTTGCCCTGTCCTCTTTTCTCCTCTTTTAGTTTTCCCTCCCCTCCTCTTCCTTCCCCTCCCCTCTTTTCCACTCCTTTCCTTTCCTCTGCTCTTCTCTCCTCACTGTCAGATGTGTGTTAAACAGCCTTACCACAGGCATGGGCCTACATGCCTTTTCACAAACAGAAGATTCTCTGTCCCCAGAAGACCTAGTGTCATGCAAGACTCCAAGTGGTTGCATCCTACCTGTCATTGAGGGATGTTTGTCATTTTTGTCTCTGTATTTCCAACACTGTAGCCTTGAACTATTTACATGCATAATAAATATTTGTTGAATTGAATTAAATCAATACTGAACATCAAATCTGGGTCTTATCACTCTGAATCACAGAAAACCTGAATCATAGAAAGTAACTCAGGAATCATCGAGGTCCATTGGCTCATTTGACAGATGAAAACATTGAGACCCACAGTAGCTAAATGGACTGGTTCAAGATACCTAGTAAAACGCCTTGCACACAGTAGACTGTCATAAAGGTTTTGACAGGTGATGATGATGATGATTTAACCATGTGTATTACATGGATCTTTGTTCTTGACTGATTTAATTAGAGGCCAAACTACAAGATGTTAACAAGAGAGATTAGCAGCTACTGGCTATGTGCCTGAGACACCGGTTGCCTGTAGTATCAGCACTGCTTGGTTTGGAGAGCAGCCCAGTGAATTTTCAAAGCCTCAAGTGATGCAGCTGCAAATTAGGAAGGCCTCCCAGAGAGTAGACCTACTTGACAATGCTGGTCAGGAGAGACAGGGATGGCACTTTCCTTAGAGGTTGGCAATGACACATGTGGCTACTGGAATTCAGTGATGCTTCAGAAGATGGAATAGCCAATGGCAGTTGGAATATTCCCTAGAGATTAGGAGCATAAAGGCTGAATTTTTGCACCTGCCACAATTCTGTAAGGGTACCTAGTAAAGACAACAGACAACAACAGCGTGAGCAGACAAGGTCAGGACAGCTGACTGTCGATGTTTAGAAATGGGAGTTGTTTGTTCAGTTCGTCCCAGTAGCAGCTGGGTACATATTCTAAGACCTCGTGCAGATAAATTCCTATAATAGGAACCTAAGCAGATCTGCATAATATAGTGAGTGCTGAAGTCAGAATGGGGACTAGGTTTCACGTGGTATGTGTGACCATGGACAAGTTACTTAACCTAGATGATCCCAGGTGTGCTCATCTGTCAAACGGGATTAATAATACATATTATGTTAGGTGACATTCCAGGAAAGACTTACCAGTCATTAAGCTATCCAAATGTGCAAAGGGATTCCTTTGGATACAATGACATCCAAATCATTGAAAGTCTTCAGGGAAGACTGAATGCCCATTTGTTCCATATTTTTACAGGAGAGCTAGGATTAGCTTGGATCCCTTCCTACTCTGAAAATCTGCAATTTTATCATTCTGTAATGGGATTTGTAATGAATGACTGAAAAAATCATTTATTAAGAGCTTATTACGTGCCAAAGACTGTGTGCTAAGTACTGGGGATGCATATACAAAAATGAGAAGGTCGTTAACTTCAAGAAGCTTAGATTCTTCTCCCAGAAGCCCTTCTCAATCACCTCTAATTTTAGTGCCTTCCCTTGGAGACCACTTTCAATTTTTCCTCTCTACAGCTTGTTTGTATATATTGTTCATATGTTGTCTCCACGATTCAAATTTTAGCTCCTTGAAAATAGGAACTCTCTTTTGCCTTTTTTCTGTATTTAGCACATCTACTTATTATTTATCACATAGTAAATAGCTAACAAATAATAATCCCCTGATCAAATATGGCGCAAACAAAGGACTTGTATCCAGGTAATGGTTTTTGGGTTTGGAAAGTCATAAAATGGCAAATGATGTCAGAGGGGAGTAGATCAACATACCCTTTCCCATACTGATAGTAGCATACATATGATGTGTCTACAGCAAGGAAGAGGGGGTCATTCTTGGAGTTCATGATGGAGAAGAGATGGTGACTCAGAGGTACAGAATTGCTAGAGGCAGCCCAGCACAGAGGCCATGGATTGATTACCTTTACCATCAGGATGGCCGGGACTCCCCGGAAGCATTTCAAAAGTTGAAAAGATTTAGTACCTGCTGTGAAGGGGATGAAGTGGGTATAAGCATTTAAGTCATTTTTGTTGACTCTCTAAAAAAAGACTGCTGAAGAGTCAATAATTTTGACCTTGTGGTAAGGGGTGATATTCCGCCCTAATTCTGTCAATTGTACACCCTCTGAGAGAACACTGTGAGCCCAAAGAAGATGGTCTCCTATCAGCTTGGTTATTAATAGGGTTTTAAGTGTTTATTACTTTAATTGTGGGGAGAATACTCGCATGAGACCCGTCATGCTGGGAGGAAACAGGACAAAGCATCATCATGGATCCCCAGACCAGGCCCAGTATTATGCAGAACCAGCACAAAGAAGGCACACTGCCAGGGATAGTCCCAGGTCAAATACCAGTTCTCCCACAGGATAGTTGGAGATTTTTTGGCTGCTTACATTTACTCAAGGTAACTTCCATTCTCCGTGAAACTGGGGGTCATATTCTTAGGCTCTGGCTTCCATGGTACAAATGCCCATGATTCTATAGCACCAACTTACAGGGGCTGCTGTGAGACTCCAATGTCCTGGGATGATGGAATATAGTAGATATGTACTGGCCCTGTTGTAAGGGAGACCTGAGTTAAAATTCTACCTCTGAAGCTTATTAGTTGTGTGATCATGGGTTAGTTCATTTTTTTTTGAGTTTCAGTTGTCCCATATGTAAAATAAGTATACCGCTACCTTCAGTACGTACCTTGTAGGGTTGCTATGAGGCACAGATGATACAATATAAAGCATTTTGCAAACATTAAAGCTCTCCCTAAATCTCATTTATGATGGTGTATGTAAGATGCTTTGTAAGACTCAATGGGCTATATAAGTTACAACTATTATTGTAAATGTCTCTACTGTAATTTTGCCTAATGTTCACTACCTCAAAGGAAGTCTGGCTTATCTTTGTGCCCCATTTTGCTTTGGCATTTCCATTTCTTACATTTTTAGTGTTAGTGCATGAGAGAGAAGAGGCACAGGCCAAGGAGGCTACTACCATATGGCCTTTAAATACATAAGTTCCCATGAATCGTCACAGAAAACAACCTTGACATTTGCAGGAATGCTTTGAAGGCCTCTGCCAGCCCACCTTGGCTGTGTCCTTTGGCATCTAGTTCAACAGATGCCCTTCTTTCTGTGGAAAGTGTAATGAGTGCAGCAGAATCTTGGGGGAGGTAAAGCAGTCGGTTCTGTCCCCAAATGATTTCCTTTGAAAATGCAAGTTCAGTTGTTTAAAAATAAAAATGAGGCTGCTGTTCTTACCACAGAATTACTGGGAAAATTGAAGAGTTAACTTGCAATTGTCTGAATGCTAACGATGGGGAAGGATAGCTAGCTCCGGCTTCCCTTTGCACCCACTGTATTTTAATTAAGTAGCCTTTTATTGTACTGCCTCAGAACACAAGAAAACGTGAAAGTCTCCCAGAAAGACACCTTGAAAAGCACCTGTTTGGGATGAAGTTATTATTCTCTTAGTAGAAGATAAGTTGTGTTTCAGGAGATAGTGCAGTTTGCTTTTAGATACGAAGCTCTAGCTTTTTCCTTTACTTTGCTGGTAACTCTTTTGCTTGTCCTTGAGAAACTCCTGGCCCTAGCACATGCCTTATTTAGCTTAACCCACAAGGTGAGATTCATGTTACCTATCGAAAATGAGTCTTTGGAAAATAAGTCAAGACTACAGGGGTCAGTGAAGCCAAATAGACACAGCAGGGGGTCATGATTGGAAGGACCTGTGTTCAAATTCTGGTTCTGACCTGTGCTCCCTGTCTAACATTCAGTAAGTCACTTATTATACCTTGCTTTCAGCTTATATTTTTGATATGTAAACAGAGGGGTTTGAGTTAGATGGTAGTGAGAGTCCTTTACAGTTGTAGAATTATGATCTTTCTTATGTGTGACCTTGGAAAAATTTTACTGCTCCTCTTTGGCCTTTAACTTTCTCAACTGTGAGATGGGGAAGAGGACTCAATGCTCTCTGAGGGATAGTTATGAACTTTGTGGAGGTGCATCCTGTGGGAATTTTTGGTGGAACTGAAGGAGAAGGGGATGATACCTCAGAAGTAAGAACATAGGCTTCAGTTGAGCCTGGAGGAATTCTGGGGTCTTGGAAGGTCCAGTTCCTTTCCACCTCCTTTGGGTTTCTGGGCTTTCATTGAATAAGTAATTGGATCACTCCTCTTATAGCTGCCTGTGTGAATCTGCTACGTGGTCAAATAACATTTCTGTTGAACACAATTTCCCCTAAGTCAAGCAGTGCATGTGTATCTGCTTTGTATGGGAAAATCAAGATAAAATAGAACAAACTAGAAAAGGGTGTGAGCATGTCACATGGTCAAAGTAAGGACAGGCGAGCGTGTACCCTTAACTATACATTGGTATCATGGAAATACTAAATGGATGAGAAGAGAGGTTCCTGCTTCTCAAATAGACATTCAGTGGAGAATTCACGGAAGAGCAGAGACCAGAATTAGGGCAGCTGTGAATGCTATCAGAGCCCCTAGGAAACTCCTTCACCTGTAGGGAAGCTGCCTACATTTGGAGATTATCTCTGGGTCAATAGTCACCACCTCAGGGGGGAGGATCCAAGATGGCGGAGTAGAAAGATACACATATGCTAACTCCTAATGCACAGCCCATAAAATACCTTTAAAGAAGAACTCCCAACACATTCTAGAGCAGCAGAAGCCACAGAACAATGGAGCAGAGGAGATTTCTGTTCCAGAGAGACCTGAAAAACCAACACAAAAGGTCCATCACGCACCTGACCCAGATCAGAGCCCAGCCCTGCCATGGCTGCACAGCACCGAGAGGAGCAGATCCGAGCAGGCTTCAGGGACAGAATCTCTAGCTGCTGCGCAGGTCCCTCCACCCACAGGTGCCAAAGGTCAGTGAGAGGGTCTTTTCAGCTTGCTGAGAGGGGAACAGGGTGTCTCCATAATTCAGGCCTCCTCGGGAGGCAGCAGCAGAGGCAGCAGCAGACAGGGGCTCCCAAAGCAGGCAGGGATCCATTGTTGAAGGTCTCTGCGTAAACCCCCAGAGGGAACTGAGCCCTGTGTAGCAGCCCTGCCCCCACCTGAGCACCTGAACTTAATCTCACACTGAATAGCAGCCCTGCCCCCACCAAAAGCCCTGAAGCTGGGAAGCAGCATTTGAATCTCAGACCCCAAAAGCAGGCTGGGTGGATCTGGAGGCCAGGTGGGTATGGAGAGGAAACTCAGAAGTCAAGTAACTGGCTGGGAAAATGCCCAGAAAAGGGGGGGGGGGAAATAAGAGTATAGAAGGTTACTTTCATGGTGAACAGATATTTCCTCCCATCCTTTCAGATGAGGAAGAACAATGCTTGCCATCAGGGAAAGACATAGAAGTCAAGGCTTCTGTATCCCAAACATCCAAAATAAATATTCAATGGGCTCAGGCCATGGAAGAGCTCAAAAAGGATTTTGAAAATCAAGTTAGAGAGGTGGAGGAAAAACTGGGAAGAGAAATGAGAGAGATGAAAGAAAAGCATGAAAAGCAGGTCAACACCTTGCTAAAGGAGACCCAAAAAAATGCTGAAGAAAATAACACCTTGAAAAATAGGCTAACTCAATTGGCAAAAGAGGTTCAAAAAGCCAATGAGGAGAAGAATACTTTAAAAAGCAGAATTAGCCAAATGGAAAAGGAGGTTCAAAAGCTCACTGAAGAAAATAGTTCTTTCAAAATTAGAATGGAACAGATGGAGGCTAATGACTTTATGAGAAACCAAGAAATCACAAAACAAAACCAAAAGAATGAAAAAATGGAAGATAATGTGAAATATCTCATTGGAAAAGCAACTGACCTGGAAAATAGATCCAGGAGAGACAATTTAAAAATTATGGGCCCACCTGAAAGCCATGATCAAAAAAAGAGCCTAGCATCATCTTTCATGAAATTATCAAGGAAAACTGCCCTGACATGCTAGAACCAGAGGGCAAAATGAGTATTCAAGGAATCCACTGATCACTGCCTGAAAGAGCTCCAAAAAGAGAAACTCCTAGGAACATTGTGGCCAAATTCCAGAGTCCCCTGGTCAAGGAGAAAATATTGCAGGCAGCTAGAAAGAAACAATTCAAGTATTGTGGAAATACAGTCAGGATAACACAAGATCTAGCAGCTTCTACATTAAGGGATCGAAGGGTGTGGAATAGGATATTCCAGAAGTCAAAGGAACTAGGACTAAAACCAAGAATCACCTACCCAGCAAAACTGAGTATAATACTTCAGGGGAAAAATATTCTTTCAATGAAATCGAGAACTTTCAAGTATTATTGATGAAAAGACCAGAGCTGGAAAGAAAATTAGACTTTCAAACACAAGAATGAAGAGAAGCATGAAAAGGTAAACAGCAAAGAGAAGTCATAAGGGACTTACTAAAGTTGAACTGTTTACATTCTTACATGGAAAGACAAAATTTGTAACTCTTGAAACTTTTCAGTATCTGGGTAGTTGATGGGATTACATACACACACACACACACACAGCACAGAGTAAATTGAATAGGATGGGATCATATCTTTAAAAAATGAAATTAAGTGGTGAGAGAGAAATATATTGGGAGGAGAAAGGGAGAAATGGAATGGGGCAAATTATCTCTCATAAAAGAGGCAAGCAAAAGACTTTTTAGTGGAGGAAAAAAGAGGGGAGGTGAGAGAAAACCGTGAAGTTTACTCTCATCACATTCCACTAAAGGAAGGAATAAAATGCACACTCATTTTGGTATGAAAACCTATCTTACAATACAGGAAAATGGGGGAGAAGGGGATAAGCAGGGTGGGGGGAATGATGGAAGGGAGGGCAATGGAAGGAGGGAGTAATTTGAAGTCGACACTCTTGGTGAGGGACAGGATCAAAAGAGAGAATAGAAGCAATGGGGGGCAGGATAGGATGGAGGGAAATATAGTTAGTCTTACACAATACAACTATTATGGAAGTCATTTGCAAAACTACACAGATATGGCCTATATTGAATTGCTTGCCTTCCCAAAGGGAATGGGTGGGGAGGGAGGGATGAAGAGAAGTTGAAATTCAGAGTTTTAGGAACAGCTGTCGAGTACTTTCTTCCTACTAGAAAATAAGAAATACAGGTAAAGGGGTATAGAAATTTATCTGGCCCTACAGGACAAAAGAGAAGATGGGGACAAGGGAAGGGAGGGATGATAGAAGACAGGGCAGATTGGTGATAGGGGTAATTAGAATGCTCTGTGTTTTGGGGTGCGGGGAGGGGACAAAAAGGGAGAAAATGTGGAACCCAAAATTTTGTGAAAATGAATGTTAAAAGTTAAATAAAGAAATTAAAAAAAATAGTCACTACCTGAACTCACAAGGTTCCATTGTGGTTCTTAATTTCATCAATCATGCAAAGGTTACATTACCTCAAAATTAAGGACATTTTATCAAGAAGCATAGCAAATAATGTAAGATACCTGGGGTACCTTCTCCTGTTAGTTACTAAGCACTGTAACCTTTCAAAGGAGCCACAATTTGGAAGTATTATGGAGGGCCTGGTCTGACGTCAAGAAGACTGGTTTTGAACACTTACTAGCTGTGTGACCCTGGGCAAGTCATTGAACTCTGTTTACCTCAGCTTCCTCATTTGTAAAGTGAGCTGGAGAAACAAACAGCAAATCATTCTGGTATTCTTGTCAAGAAAACCCCAAATGGAGCCACGGGGAATAGGATATGACTAAAAAACAAAACAAAACATTAAACAACGACAAAGCTGCCAACTCCCTCTGGTGACATGAGCATGATCCTTGCTCCTGAGGATCACACGTCTACTTTTCTCTGGGTCTCTAATGATGTCTCAAGTTTGTTGAGCTCCTCTCTTATGGACTTTTCAACCCTGTCTTTGCATCTCTGAGGCTTCTCTGATTCACTACAATGGGAGGAAATTACTAGAAAGCCAATCCTTTACAAGGGAAGCGTTGGAGTTAGAGATAAGTATAGAAATCTCAGAGTCATCAGATGTATTCCAGGTAAGGGGAAAACCAAACAGTAACAAGCCAAACCATCAGGGCCATGTGAAAACAAGAAGACAGAAATTCATCCAGAATCTGCCATTCTGTTGCTGTGGGAATTCCTTCCATTGAAGCTCCCTCCCTGGACCTCCACTCCCATACTCCGAGGTTTGTACAAGGGTCAGAGTCACACAGGGTCACACAGCTAATAAGCACTATAGCCAGGATTGGAACACTCCTCTTCCTCATTCCAAAGACAGTGCTCTATTCACACAGAAGGCAAGGCAATTAAAATTAGAATAAACAGATAAACAGCAATAGGCGCAACAGGAAAGAAACATGGATCTAAGAAGGCAGGCTTTGGTAAATCTGAGCTCCTAGTGGTTAAATGATGCACACCGTAGTGTTGCAGAATATGACAATTAGACAAGGACAATGGAAGCTCCTTGTCAATAGGGGTGGTTTCATATGTTGCCCACAACAGTGCATAGAACATAGTAGGCCCTTTAAAATAGGTGTTTGTTGATTTACTGGATGATTAGAAGAGGT
The DNA here is from genome assembly GCF_028372415.1 of Notamacropus eugenii. Taxonomy (NCBI): domain Eukaryota; kingdom Metazoa; phylum Chordata; class Mammalia; order Diprotodontia; family Macropodidae; genus Notamacropus; species Notamacropus eugenii. The sequence continues at coordinate 383,684,710 of NC_092877.1, forward strand.
TTCAGTCTAGTCTTGAACTTATGGGAGGGACTGAGGCATTGTACCCATCTGTGATCACAGATTTTAAGACTATCTGTTCGTTCACACCATTTGTTATTCAGAAAAATCATTCCTCCTCCAAACAATGGCATAGGACCATGCAGCCCAGCTGCCAAGCTTGTCTTTGAGAATGGAAAGGTGGTATGGGGACAGCCAGCTGGCAGATCCGGTATGGGAAGAGCACTGACTACCACATAATGTGCGAGGATCAACCTTTCCAAATTTACCATGTTCATAAAATATCAACTTGCAAGGAATGTCAGTGGATATACCATCAATCTCTATTTGGAAAGGGATCCTATGTTTGCCATCTCAGACAACTAATCATCCAGCCTTTTATTGAAGATATCCAATGAGGAGGAAGTATTCCAGGTCCTGTATAAGTGAATAATAACTGCTGCTGTTAGGAAGATTTTCCTTATGTCCAGGCCAATTTTCTTCTAGATAAGGTATAAGAGTGTGGGAAATTGGAGTCAGAGAACCTGGGTTCAAATTCTGTCTCATCCCTCTCCTCTCCCTCTTCCTGGCTAGCTGGGACCTTAAACTGATGGCATGACTTCTATGGACTTTGAGGTCTTCATTCACAAAAAGAGGGGATTGGACTAGATAGCCTTGGAGGTCTCTTCTATTCTAGGTCTCTGAACCTGCTCCTGGTCATGTCCCCTGGGCCAGCAGAAATGAGCAAACAGACAAATAAGCATGCTTTTTCATGCAAATGGCCCAGGTTCCCCCATCAGATGCTTCTCTCCTGTCTGATGACAGACTGATCCTTTTGAATTCCTTGGGTGTGGTTCTATCTATCCATCCATCCATCCATCTCTCTCTCTCTCTCTCTCTCTCTCTCTCTCTCTCTCTCTCTCTCTCTCTCTCTCTCCCTCTCTCTTTCTCTCCATTCATCCAAGTGCCAGTGCAGGAGTCAGGAGGACCTGAGTTCAAATCTCACCTCAGACACTTGACACTCATTAGTTGTGTGACCTTGGGCAAGTCACTTAACCCCAATTGCTTCATCCTGGGTCATCTCCAGTTATCCTGATGAATATCTGGTCACTGGATTCAGATGGCTCTGGAGGAGAAATGAGGCTGGTGACCTGCACAGCCCTCTCTCACTCAAGTGCAAGTCATGTCATTATTTCTCTGATGGCATGGTCTTCTACAGCAATGAAGGATGAACACACACACAACTATGTATGTATGTATGTATGTATATATGTATGTATGTATGTATATATGTATGTATCTTTCTATCTATCCATCTGTCTGTCCATTTGTCTATCTATCTATCTGTCTATCTGTCTGTCTATGTATGTATGTATGTATGTATGTATGTATGTATATATCTATCTATCCATCTGTCTGTCCATTTGTCTATCTATTCATTTATTCATCTATCTAATATTATTTTTCATTCCTTGATTTCTTACTTGCTTCACCACATAAAATTAATATTAAGAGTTCCCTTTTCATTCTGTAGTCATCTCTCAACTTTCGGCAAATCCTGAGAAGTCCTAAGGAACTACAGCAATGAGTTACAACCTGCATTAAGAAGACAAGTAGTGCTGAGCTACATAGGGTAAGAGTTTGGTTTTCTCTTCTTACCTTGCATGTATGCATATACATACACATGCATACATACATACACACATATATACATGCATACACATATAAATATACACATACAATCATTCTGGGAAAATTCCAGCTATGGTATTTTGTAATTTTAATTTGCAATCCTTCCTTCCCTCCTCCAACAGTCTATTGAAATCATATTTGCATGTGGAATTAAAATTAATCTACTTAGGTTGCCTCCCAAGAGGCCAAAGGGTTTTCTCTGTGACCACAGCAAATATAAAGGTGAATTGGTTGTAAAACAGACCATTCCAAACTAGCTGCCAATTCCTAACCCCCAAATTCTGTCCACTCCCTCACATTGGCTCATACCAGAGAAGCTCCATGTAATTTTTAATTATTACAATAATGCCGGATTTCCCTATCATACCTAGGTGAGAAGTGTGGGGACTACTCCTCACCTATTTCCTTTCTAGGTACCTTTTGGCTGCTCTGGTTGTCATCTGGGCTGGTTTTCCCCTTATAGAAGGAACCTGTTCGAGAATGGGAAGGAAGCCTATGTCTGCCTTGCTCTGCGGTGTGTCAGAAAATTAAGTGAACTGACCCGTTAGTTTACTTTTCTAGAGACCACACAGTGGGACGATGTCTCTGAAAAGACCATAGTCTCCTACATTGGTCAGTCAATCATCTTGGAAGAAGCTCCAATGACTGACCAAAAGAAAACAGTAACCAAACACAGCAGCAGCAGCAGAAACTGCACTCTATGTGCTTCTATCAAGTCACCACTGGACATGCCTGGTGTCTGTCATCTTCATATGCACCTTAATAGAAGCATCACCCTGGAATTTTAGGAAGAAGTTGTCCAAATCAGTTAATTCATCAAGGACTGCCCAGGTGCCTCTACTAAGAATGAAATAACATCATATTATAAATACTTTGGACTATAATGGAGCTAAGATTTGCCTTAATAAGTCTTGGAGGTATTCAAGGATATTTAGTAAACAAAGAGGTGTACTTCTGTTCATTTCTCTGAGAGTTAGATATATGATTAATCAGCAGTGATATTCTAAAGATGGCACAGAAACTAGGCAAGATTGCCAGCTCATTGGGAAAGAAAAAAAGGATTTTTAGATTTTAAATTGCCTGTTATTATAAAAGGCATCTTCTGCTGGGATCCAGATTGCATAGATTTCTTCTTCCTCGCATTTAAAAGTGATTGCCTATATCTCAAATCCCTATCTAGCCCGCTCCCCCCAGTCTCAAATACTCTTAGCTCACTTTTGCTTCTTGGACACATTGATTTCCTTTCAGTCGCTACTTAGTTTCCTCTTCCTGCATGAAGCCTTTAGAGATGCTCCCAGTCATCAGTCTCCTTACATGCTATCTGCTGAAATTACTTTGTATATGTTTTAAAAACTTTAAAAAGGTATTCACCTACATGCTTGTATCTTTAAATACAATGTCTGCTTCTGGGGAGCCATTTAATTCATTATTAAGCCCTTGCATCTCCACTTTTGGGCATAATTCCTTGCACATGGTATGTGCTTAATTAGTGCTTGATTGGAGGTTGTATGCATGTATTTTGGGAGAAAGGGGGTTTGCTTTCTTTCTGGAGGAGTCCTTTGAGACCTCATCTGGTCCTAATGAGTTCTTAAGCTAGAGTGATGTAATCTATACATTAAGTAAAACAGCTTTGGCCAAATGTAATCACGTTGGAACCCGTTAAAATAATTTTCCCTACTGAAGTAGAAAGATTCCCAATTGTCCAGGTAAATTGGACACCCTGAAATCTTGATCCTCTGATTGAATGGTCCTGAAGCCTGAGCAACAGGGAATCTTAATGTGTCACTCAAGGATACATTACTAATCAAAATAATGGGAAGTAAACTTCTAGTGCCAAGATGGTGGAGTGAAGAAGGAACTCCCTGGAACCCTCCCAAAACCCCTTTCAAACAACCTTGAAAAACACCCCAGGACCAACTTAGAAGCAGGGAAGGCGCATACTAGTACAGCAGGAAAAGTGTCTCACTGGTATTACAGGAGAGTGTGATAAACAAGCTTTGGTGTCAGGCCATAGTCCATGGGACCTGCAGTAAGGCTTTGAGGCCCAGGGAAGTTGGCCATGAAGGCCTCCCCCTACACAAACCAGTAGAACTGAGGCAAGTCATGTAGATTAGCTGCACAGCAAAGCCCCACCTCCAGTGCAAGCCACCACAGGTGAAACCCCAGCCCCATTACTGACTAGCAGTGAGACCCCAACCTGGAGGCTGGCCAGAAGTAAGGACCTTACCCTGGACAGGTCAACAGTGAGACCCGACCCACAAGCCAGACAAATAGGGTGGCCCCACCCCAGTACAAGTCAGCAGGGAGTCCCCCAACCACACCAAGTGCCAGTCGGCAGCTAGGACCCAAGTCCCAGAACATAAGCTTAGGATAGTACCAGAGCAGAGCCCAACTTTTATATAAAAGTACAAAGTCACCAAATAGAAAAAAAAATTAGAACAGACAAAATAACAACAGAAAAGAACCTGAATATAGAAAGTTTCTATGGTGACAGGGAGGATCAAAGCAAAGACTGAGAAGAGGAAAACCGTGTCAAAATGGCTACATGTGAAATTTCAAAGAAAAGTGTCCTTTGATCACAGGTCTCCAAAGCTCTCCTGGAAGTTTTTTTGTTTGTTTGTTTTCTCTCCCTTTCCCCATAGAATTTTTATTTTTTTCCAATTACAAGTAAAGATAGTTTTCAACATTCTTTTTATAAGATATTGAGTTCCAGGTTTTCCCCCTCCCTCTCCAACTGTTCCCTAAGAAAGCCAGCAATCTGATACAGGTTATACATGTTCAAGGAGGTTACACATATTTCCACATTAGTCATGCTTTGAAAGAAGAATCAGAAGAAAAAGCGGAAAGAAAAACATGAGAAAAAAAGTGAAATTAGTATATTTGGATCTGCAATCACATTTCATAGCTCTTTCTTTGCCTGTGGGCAGCATTTTCCGTTATGAGTCTTCTAGAATTGTCTTGAATCATTCTATGGCTAACAAGAGCTAAGTCAATCATATCTGATCATCACACAATGTTGCTGTTACTGTACACACTATTGTCTGATTTCTGCTTACTTCACTCAGCATCAGACCATGCAAGTCTTTTCAGCTTTTTCTGAAATCTGCCTGCCATCATTTCTTATAACACAATAGCATTCCCTTATATTCATATAGCAAAATTTGTTCAGCCATTCCTCAGTTGATGGGTATTCTCTCAATTTCCAATTCTTTGCCACTGAAAAGGACTGTGATAAATATTTTTGTGCATGTGGGTCCTTTTCACTTTTTTATGATCTCTTTGGAATACACCACTAATACTGGTATTGTTGGATCAAAAAGCATGTATGGTTTTGTAGCCCTTTGAATATAGTTTGAAATTACTGTCCAAAATAGCTGGATCAGTTTACAACTCCACTAACAATGCATTAGTGTTACAATTTTTAAAAAGAGAGAAAAAACTGGGAAAAGAAATGAGTGTTATTATGCAAGAGAGAGTCAACATCTTGGAAGAGAGAGCAAAAGAAACTTGAATAAGGAAAACAATTTCTTAAAAAAAGACCAATATAAAAAATCTAGTGAAGAAAAGAACTCCATAAAAGTAGACAACATAATCAAAAAGGAGATAAAAAAGGTACCTAAAGAAAATAATATCTTAAAAATTAGAATTAGGTCAATGGAACCTAAAGATTCTATGAGACATCAAGGAACAATAAAACATAATTAAGAGAAACAAAAAGAAGAAGAAAATGTGCACACAGAGTAAAGTTAAAGGCTGGAGAAGAATATAGTATACTTCAATGGAAGTGTAACAAGAAAGAGGTCATGGAAATGAATGGAGTTAACAGAATAAATACGATAGCCCTCTGGAGAAAACTGAATAGGGATAGAAAGGAATATACCTTTCTCTAAGTGGTACGTGACACCCACACAAAAACTGACCATATATTAGGACATTAAAATCTCACAGTCAAATGCAGAAAGGCAGAAACATTAAAGGCATTCTTTTCATATCATGATGCAATAAAAAATTACATGTAATAAAAAGCCATGAAATGAGAGATCCAAAATTAATTGGAAACTAAATAATAGAGTCCTAAAAAAAGAGAGGATCAAACAACAAATTATAGAAAAATAATTTCTCTTTTTGAGATATAAGCAGGTTCTTTTATTTTATTACATAATAACAATAATAATTTGATATTCCAGCAACCAAAACCCTCAATGATATCCAGAAAAAGGAATGTCACCTGTTTTATATTCAGTAGCAAAGTGAACATAAAGTGATTGCTGTGTCTTTTTTAAAAATTTATTTATTTATTTTTAGTTTTCAACATTCACTTCCACAAGATTTTGAGTTACAAATTTTCTCCTCATCTCTCCCCTCCCCCATCCCAAAACACCATGCAATTTGATTATCCCTTTCTTCAATCTGCTCTCCTTTCTATCATACCCCTCCCTTCCTTTATTCCCATCTTCTCTCTTTTCTTCTAGGGCAAGATACATTACCTGTATTTCTAATTTCCAAGTTGCATGCAAAAACAATTCTCAACATTCATACTTTAAACTTTCAGTTCCAACTTGTCTCCCTTCCTCTCTCCCCACCCATCCCCACTGACAAGGCAAACAATTCAGTGCAGGCTATATATGTGTAGTTTTGCTAAAGACTTCCATAATAGTCATGTTGTGAAAGACTTATATTTCCCTCCATCCTATCCTGTCCCCTATTTATTCTATTATCTCTTTAGACCTTGTCCCTTCTCAAAGTGGTTACTTCTAGTGACTCCCTTCTCCCATTTGCTCTCCCTTCTATCATCCCCCTACCCCACTTATCCCCTTCTCCCCCACTTTCCTGTAGTGTAAGATAGATTTTCATACCAAATTGAGTGTGCATATTATTCCCTCCTTAAGCCAAATGTGATGACAGTAAGCTTCACTTTTCCCCTCTCACCTCACCCCTTTTCCCCTCCAGTTCAAAAGCTTTTCCTTGCATCTTTTATGAGAGATAATTTGTCCCATTCTATTTCTCCCTTTTTTCTCCCAATATGTTCCTCTCTCACATCTTAATTTTATTTTTTTAGGTATCATCCCTTCCTATTCAACCTGCCCTGTGCTTTCTTCAACTTTAGTAAGTCCCTTATGATTTCTCTTTCTGTTTACCTTTTTATGCTTCTCTTGATTCTTGTGTTTGAAAGTCAAATTTTCTATTTAGTTTTGGTCTTTTCATCAAGAATGCTTGAAAGTCCTCTGTTTTATTGAATGACCATTTTTTTCTCCTGAAGCATTATACTCAGTTTTGGTGGGTAGGTGATTCTTGGTTTCAGTCCTAGTTCCTTTGACTTCTAGAATATCATATTCCAAGCCCTGTGATCTTTTAATGTAGAAACTGCTAGATCTTGTGTTATACTGATTGTATTCCCACTTTACTGCAATTGTTTCTTTCTGACTGCTTGTAATATTTTCTCCTTGACATGGGAACTCTGGAATTTGGCTACAATATTCCTAGGAGTTTTCTTTTTGGTTCTCTTTCAGGATGTGACCGATGGATTCTTTCAATATTTATTTTACCCTCTGGTTTTAGAATATCAGGGCAATTTTCCTTGAAAATTTCATGAAAGGTGATGTCTAGGCTCTTTTTTTTTATCATGGCTTTCAGACAGTCCCATAATTTTAAAAATTATCTCTCCTGGATGTATTTGCAAGTCAGTTGTTTTTCTAATGAGATATTTCACATTGTCTTCTATTTTTTCATTCTTTTGGTTTTGTTTTGTAATTTCTTGGTTTCTCATAAAGTCATTAGCTTTCATCTGGTACAATGTAATTTTTAAAAACTATTTCCTTCAGTGAACTTTTGAATCTCTTTTTCCATTTGGCTAATTCTGCTTTTGAAAACATTCTTTTTCTCATTGGCTTTTTGGACCTCTTTTGCCATTTGGGTTAGTCTATTTTAAAGGTATTGTTTTCTTTAGCATTTATTTGAGTCTCCTTTAACTACCTGTTGACTTGATTTTCATGATTTTCTTGCATGGCTCTCATTTCTCTTCCTAATTTTTCTCCGCCTCTCTTATTTGATTTTCAAAATCATTTTTGAGATCTTCCATGGCCTGAGACCATTGCATATGTATTTTGGTGGTTTTTTATGCAGAAGCCATGACTTTTATGTCTTCTTCTGATGGTATGCATTGTTCTTCCTCATCCAAAAGGATGGAAAAAAATACCTGGTCACCAAGAAAGTAACCTTCTATAGTATACCTGTTCACCAAGAAAGTAACCTTCTATAGTATACCTATTCACCAAGAAAGTAACCTTCTATAGCATACATGTTCACTAAGAAAGTAACTTTCTATAGTCTTATTTTTTCCCTTTTTTGGGCATTTTCCTAGCCAGTTACTTGACTTTTGAATTCTTTGTCAAAAGGAGGGTATACTTTGGAGACCTGTAAGTTCTCAGTTCCTCCAAGGTGGTGCAATCAAGGGAAAGGAATTTGCCCCTCTCTTGGTCTGCTTCTGGGAGTTACCAAAGCTTTTCTGCCCAGGATCTGCAAGTAGAATTCCCTTTCCAGAGCTTCCACCAGCTCTACCATGCCAGCACTCTTCCTCACCACAGGATTGTCACTCAGGGCTGAGACCCAGATCATCTGTTCAATTCCCTGAGGGTCTTTAGACTGAGGGCTCCAAAAATGGATGCTGCTGCTGCCCTCACCTGGGCACAGAGGTAGGGGAGGATCCTGCTCCCTTCTCACCCAGACCTTTGAAGCTGTCTTTGGCATTTGTGGGTTGAGGAATCTGGGAACTGCAGCTACTGCAGGGGGTGTGGCCCCGAGGTCTGCTCTGGTCCTGTTCCTGGCAGTGCTGTACCACCAAAGCTACACTGGGCTCTGTGGGCTAGGCTCCACTCCATGCCCATGTGATAGACCTTTCCTGTCAGCATTCCAGGCTACCTTGGGCTGGAACTCTCTTTCACTCTGTCATTGTGTGGCTTCTGCTGCTCTAAAATTTGTTGAGAGTCATTTTTTACAGGTATTTATGGGCTCTGGGGGAAGAGCTAGAGTGGATGTGTCTTTCTACTCTGCCATGTTGACTCTTAGAAACAATAATTTCAAGAAAGAGAACAAAAATCGTGAGACAGCATACTAAGATTTATGAGATTCAGCCAAAACCATTCTTAGGGGAAATTTTCTAGCTCTAAATGCTTACAAGAGTACAATAAAGACCAAATCAATGAAATGGGCATGTGAATTTTCTGTCTCAAGGTCTCAGATAATACTGGGCTGACTGTAGAACCCATCTTTTTTTTCTCTTAATAAAGGTTGGTTTCTTTCCCCAGATGGGCCTCTCAGTTACTTTCTTGCAGAGTATCCTTGCAAAGAAAAACCAGGAACCATATGAACACAATTACAAGACACTTTTCAGGCAAATCAAATCAGATTAAAACAATTGGGAAAATATTACTGGTTAATTGGATAGGCTGAGTCAAAATAATAAAATTGACAATTGTGCCTAAATTTATGGTCTTCTTCAGTGTCATATCAATCAAATTACCATAACTTATTTTATAGAGCTAGACAAAAATAATAAAATTCATCTGGAAGAACAAAAGTTCAAGAAAATCAAGGGAATTGATGAAAAACATGCAAAAGAAGGTGGCCTACATCTAAAACTATATAATGAAACAGCAATCATCAAAACATTTAGTAAAGGCTAAGAAATGAAGTGGTGTTTCAGTGGAATAGATTTGGTACACAAGACACAGTAGAAATCAGTATAGTATTCTATGTTTGCTGAACCCAAAGACTCCAGCTTCTGGGATAATAACTTACCATTTGACAAAAATTGCTGGGAAAACTGGAAAATAGCATGGCAGAAACTAGGGATAGTCCATCATCTCACAATATATACCAATGTAAGGTCAAAATGTGTATGGATTGAAAGGGTGACATTACAAGCAAATTAGGAAAGCAAGTTACAATTTACCTGTCAGATTTAGGGAGAAGGGAAGAATTTATGACCACACAAGAGATAAAGCACATTATGATATGCAAAATAGATAATTTTGGTTACATTAATTTGAAAAGTTTCTGCACAAACAAAATCAATGACACCAAGATTCAAAGGAAAAAAGAAAGATAGGATTTTTTTTTACAGCAAGTGTTTCTGATAAAAGCACCATGTCTCAAATATATAGACTACTGAGTCAAATTTATTAGAATACAAGACATTCTTCAATTGATAAATGGTCAAAAGATATTAACAGGTAGTTTTCAGATGAAGAAATTAAATCTATCTGTAGTCATATAAAATGTTCTAAATCACTATTGATTAGAGAAATGTACGTTAAAACAATTCTGAGGTATCACCTCATAATTATCAGACTGGATAATATGGCAAAAAAGAAAAGTGACATTTTTTGGAGAAGATATGTGAAAACTGGAACATTAATGTATTGTTGGTAGAGTTGTGTACTGATTCAACCATTCTGAAGAGAAATTTGAAACTATGCCCAAAAGACTATAAAACTCTGTATACCCTTTGATCCAGTAATACCTCTAATTAAATCTATATCCTAAATGGGAAGAAAAGGGAGGAGAATCTATTTGTACAAACATATTTATAGGAGCTTTCTTTTTTTGTGGTGACTAAGAATCACAAGTTGATGGAAGGCCTATTAATTGGAGAATGGTTCAACAAGTTGTGGTCTGTGATTGTAACATAATATTAATGGGCTATAGTGATGAAAAGCAGGATGATTTCAGAAAATCCTGAAAAGAATTACCTGAACTGATGCAAAATGAAGTGAACAGAACCAGGAGAACATTGTGTACAGTAATAGTAATATTGTACGATGAAGAACTGTGAATGACTTAGCTATTCTCAGCAATATAATAATGCAAAAGAATCCCAAAGGAGTCAAGATGAAAAATGCTATTTGCCTCCAGCAAAAGAATTGATGCTATCTGAATAGAAACTGAAGGATAATTTTTCCCTTTCATTTTTCTTGCCTTTCTTCCTTTTTTAAAAGTCTTTTCACAAAAAATGACATGATTGTCCTTGTATGACCTATGTCAGATTGCTTACCATTTCGGGGAGGTGGGAGGCAGTGATATAATTTGAATCTCAAAAGTTTAAAGAAAGAAAATTAATTTTTACATGTAATTGGGGAAAAATAAAATAGAATTAAAATTATGAGAAGCTTGGGAGGCAGCACTGATGAAACTCACTCTCATGTATAGCAAGTTGGAAATAGTTCAGGGCAGCTGTGTGGCCATGTTCCCCAACATTCAGATATTGATCAAAGATAGCATATGCTATCCTGTCTCAACCTTATTTCAGGTCCTTATTATCTCTTACCTGAATTTAATAGTCATCCCGGTTCTGGTTTCCTTCTTTAATTATCTTTTGACTCAACTACCAAAATGACATTCCTGAAGCACAGATCTAATTGTCACTCCCTGCTCAAAAATCTTCAGTGACTCTCTCTTGGCTATGGTGCAACATATACAATCTTCATTTTGGCATTTATAGTCCTCCATAATCTTGAAAAAAATATTGGGGTTACTTCCTATCTGAAGTCTTTCCAGATCCCTTCAGTTTGCTACTATGCCCTCTCTGTTCAAATTCCCTATCATGTTCTGAATATTTTATATTCAGTTATATCAACATATGTCACATTATTCCTCCTATGATCATAGAAAAATGCTTTAGGACAGGTACTATGTCATTTTTTTCAGTCTATCTCTAGCACCATATCCAGCGGACATAGTGATAGACAGTTACTAAATGCGTATTTGATTAAGTTTAGAGACCACATAGAAACTTATGCAGGAAAGATAGATCCATTGCCAGGCTCTTTGTGACTTTTATATTTTCCTTACCCACCCCCACCTTTTTTCTCCCTTCATGTACCTCTGTCCTCATCCTTGAAGCATCCTTGATTTGCCCAGCTAGTTACTAAGATCCCTGCAGTTTGTAGCTCCTAAGCACATTCACTCTGAAGAAATGCACTTCTTGTTTTCTAGTCAAAGAAAGGGAAGAAAGGATCAATTATGAGCAGACTCCTTTCTGAAAGTACCATGCCTTTAGGACTTTCCAGAGGAATCAGTTGCTTTGGAAACTACCACTCACTTGTAATGAATGGATTATTGCAGGAGGCTTCCTCAGCTTTCAGTGCTGGTGGCCCTGTGGCTTGTGAGGAGATGAATCAGTGTTCTGTCAGCCTGAGAAGAAGCCGGTAATTAGAAGCCTGGAGGACAATGGGGGAAAATTCTTTTTTCTTAAAGGTTGAGATGTTTGTAAGCTCCTTAAAATACAAAAAAAAGACCCATTTCCCTGATATCTACATTGACAGAGTTACACCCTTAATAAGAACACGTCTTTTAAATCAATGGTTTTGAACCTTCTTAGGATCTCTGGATCATTCTGGCATTCTCGTGAAACCAATGCTCTATTCAGAATAAGGGTTGAAATAAATACAATGAAGTTATCATTATTATAAAAAAATCAATTATATTGAAAACCAGCTTGTGTATTCATATGGGCCCATGCATGTACATACATACATGTATGCATTTGTATGCATATATGCTTATATTTACAGCTGTAGTTATCTCTGTCTCTAGATCACAACTCAGTTTCAGAAGCCCAGCTTTAGAACCCGCGCCCCAGAGGAAGAGGGTTAAGCTTTTAGAAATAGCAACCCCAATAATTCTCACCTGGGAAGGAAATAGCACTCTTAGAGAATATTTCCATGATGAGATGAATACATTTGAAAGAAACTGCAGAGGTGCATGGGACATCGGTCCACACAGGAAATCTCCTAGGGGAGTACTTGGATGATGACTATGTAAGTACGGAACGATTCCAGCCCTGGGCCTCACTGATCTTTCAGAAGATGGGCAATATGAGGAGGAAATCTGAGTTCAGTTCTCAGGCCCCAAGTAGCAAGTTTCTTGAAGACTTGGGATTGTGTTGTTCCTCTCCCGGACCCACTCAGGGCCATCACCTCCCTCCGCTTTACCAGAGAAAGGTTGTCTATTTGAAGTCCTAAATTTAACCTCTGTATTGTTTGCATTCTAAAATTGCCTCCCGTCTCTCCACTCTTCTGCTTCCTTTTCCTGGTTCGGGTTTTCACAGCAAGATAATTAAGGCAGATATTTCAAAGGCTGTCTGTCAGGTGCTTGCATGTGGGGGATGGGGACTGACTTTGATTGCTTCTGAGGCACAGGGAAGTCTTGGAGATGGAGGTGGGGAGAGGCAGCTTGGAGATGATGAAAAGGCTGAAATTTCCCAAGAAACATGTGCAGAAGCTGAGGCTAAACTTGTCCTCACCATCATGGATGGGGATATGCTGGCTAACTCTAAGGGACCCCCCAGGGCTCAGACCTTCTAAACTTGGCTGCCCGGCTTCATTAACAGCAAAGAAAAGTGCATAAGCCCAGCTGATGGTCAGAAACTAAAGCATGGGGAGAGTTCCCTCAGAGCTATCCAGATGCCCTCAGTCCTTCAGAGCTGCCTTCACCTCTAATGAAGGTGATAAGGTGGGAGATTCTCTGAGAATGCTGGGGAATGTAGTAGGGATGGGGTGGGCCACAACTTGGGTTTTTGGTATCAAGTCAGTCCTGAGCTCCCCGAAAAAGGTGATAGGGCCTCTTAGACCTCCGACAGTGCTGTTTCTCAGTGGAAAGAGAACATAATAGGTTAAAGTCTTTGAAGTGCCTGGACTCCACCATGATGTGAAAGAGAACACTTCCAATTCTCTTCCCTATGCCTGCACTTGGAATGTGCTCAGCTCCTTTCCCTTTTCTTCCCCTGGGATCAAAACATTGCGTATTGATCCCAATTCTGATGCTACTTGTAATTGTCATAGGCAGAAGAGTGCAGCCCCCAAAGAGGACTCCAGAGATGAAAAGGGAAAATTCACAGAGGCCTTGGTGTTTAGAGGAATTTGTGGATTTCCTGCATAGAAAGAAGTTAAAAATACAAATTAGTCATTCTAAGATTAGATAGATAGACAGACGGATGGATGGACAGACAGATGGACAGACAGATAGATGTATACATACATGTATATAGCAAAGTGTTGCAGTGGATAGAGAGTGTTGGACCTGGAGTCAGGAAGACTTGAGATCAAATCCAGCTTTAGATACTTATTAGTTGTGTGACCCTGGTCAAGTCATGTAATCTCATTTGCCTAAGTTTCCTCATCGATAAAATGAGCTGGAGAAAAGATGGCAAACCACTCCAATATCTTCACCAAGAAAACCCCACATGGAGTCACAAAGTCAAATAGAAATGACTGAATGACCAATTCTTCTACTATGCAGAGATCAAATGAACAAAACTTCCCTTCATTTTCCATAAAATGGACTTCTTGGAGAAGGCATTTGCTCTGGGCTTTAAAGGGCAGCTGGGGGGAGGTAGGAAGACAACTTTCTGAGTTCAAATTCCATCTCACACTCCTACTAGTTGTATGACCTTGGGCAAGCCACTTAACCTTTTTTTCCTCAGTTCCTCATCTGTAAGAATGAACTGGAGAAGGCAATGGTAAACTACTTTAATATCTTTATCAAGACAACCCCAAATGGGGTCCCAAAGAGTTGGACACAGTAAAAATTGCTGAACAACAGCAACAAATCCAACAGAGTAGAGGAATGAGGGGTGGATTGAAGGCCTAGGCAAGAAAGCTTGGGTTTTGTGTGGGTGTGGGGCAGGATGCTGGCCCTTAGAGTTAATGAGTGAAGTCCTATTTTAGAACCTTACTGCATATCAGGTTCACAACTTGACTGTAATTTAGAATCTTAGATGCCTGGGGCACTCAGAGGGTAAGAGACTTGTCCAAGTTCACAAGGCCAATGTGTTTTCAGCATTTGCAGAGTTTTTGGATTGTTTGCTTTTACCACATGGGAATATGTGAGAAACAACTAGTTTGGGCCTGTGAAAGAGGGGAAAGCATATAAGTCTATTTAATAGGTCTCTTAAAAATAACTAATATCTGGTTCTTTTACATTTCTCAATTGATAAGGAGATACCTTTATTTTATTTGCATACCACAATTTTTTATAATAGGCACCATCCACTTCTATGCCTTCTTAGCTAGATTAAAATTGGTTGAGAAAATATGGGTTCTTTATGTCATACTTAAGAAAAACACGCAGGGAAGTGCACATCAAAGCTCAGCGATTGTGTTCCCACAGGAAACCTTGATTGACGTTTAAAAATGCCTTTATCAGTTTAAATGACGTATGGGAAAGGATGAGATTATTCAAATGAAAAGGATGTCTAAAACCAGAATCCCTGTAAGAAACATAACTGTATGAAGTTCATAATTTAGGGGAGAAAAGTACCATTAAAATTCCTGCAGAGGCTCAGTGTGGTCACAGTTAATTCAATCCATGAGGAAGAGACCTTCACTACTAATAATTTTAAACTGTTAAAGGATACAGACTGACTGAACCACTTCAAAAATCAAACATTTCAATTGATTTCAAAGAGCCCAAAGCTTGAAGAGATTGAATCCTCTGGTCGAGCCTAATCTAAAGAAGTGATTAACGCAATGGAATTCATGAATGTGGTATGCACTTCATTCCTTCTGTGAGGGCTTACATGGGACTCATTTATTTTCAAAATAAGTAACTTTCAAGATGTGGGTTTCATTATTTATTTTCATATAAGCTATTATTTCTTCCTATGGGGAAGAATGCCAGAAAAGCCAACTTTCTGTTGAAGGTCACATTGGTAAGAGAACTCGAAAGAGTGCTTTGCACAGCAAAACCCTCTAGGTGGGAAGGGCACAAAGCTCTAGGATCGTTCATATTTTCTAGATGAGAAATCCTATTTTAGGATTTTACTGCCATTTCCCCTGCCCAATACACACTCTTTAGGTCAAAGAGGTTAAATGGCTTGGGTGGGGAGAGTCCACAAACCTAATCATTGGAACAGATGGAGCACAAACCCCTTTCTTCTACTCCGTCCACTGTGCCATGGGTTCTCTGTTCTACTGCATGAGTAGAGATTCAAATACTTTTGTACATGTCCTTTGAATCTGGAGAGTTATTGATTAACCTGCATGAATTATAAGATTTTAAAGAATTAGTGTGTGATTAAATACATAATGATAAGATCATGTTAGGAATAGTAGTTCAGACATCAATGGCTCTGATTATTCAGAAGGAAATTCAGAATTTTGTAGTGTCCCACTATTCTGTAGTGAGTGGGCTCATGGGTGTCAAAGGATACAAATTATGGGACCATTCCTTATAGGTTTATGCAGGGACATAAGGTTTAATGAGTCATAATGCCTGTGTATAAATATCTAAAGAGCTACTGTATAAGAGATTAGATTTCGGCTTCTATCAGAGGGAAAAAGCCAGGGGCAATGGATGGACATTTTAGGGTTAAATTTGGGCTGCTATCAGGACTATTTTCCTAACAATGAGAGGCTTAATAAAAAAAGAGAAAAAAGAAACAAACAACCTCAGAATGGCTTCATCAGGATTGGTAGGTTCGCTGTCAATGAACCTCTTCAGCAAAGGCTAGACAATCACTTTCCAGAGAAGATAGCTCTTGTTCCAAAATGAGTTGACTCCAATGGTTTCTGAAGTTGCTTCAGCTCTGAGATATTATGATTGTGTGATCTTCCCAATGACCCTTCCAGGCTTCCTTTTGTTACCAGCATCCTAGCAACCTGTCTTCCTTGAGTTTTAGAACACCATTCTAAAGTACTTGACCCAAATCCTACTTGTGAGAGGTAAACTATCAGAGTATAAGAATACTTGTGGTTACTGGAGAGGCCATCAACTTGTGCCTGCCTCTATGAAGCTTACCGAGAGCTGATTAGAAAGGAATGGAAATATGGTATAGTCAATGGGTCCTCCAAGAAACATTCAGTCACTGTCCAAGGTAACTAGAATTATGACTCCCTTCTTCCTCTCATAAATAACTTCTGAAGCCAGTCAGTGACCTTGATGTGAGGTCAGAAAGATATTGTGTACATCTCACCTTTGATGTTCATAGGCTATGTGACCCTGGGCAACTCATGTAATGTCTCACTGACCTTAGCCAACTTTGCAAAATACTACCCTGCTCTGGTAACAGGATCTCCCTAACCAAGAGATTCTAATTCAATAAAGTCATAGGCCCACTACCCCCTTCCTCACTTCATTTCCCTCCCCAAAAGTGAAGAAGCAATGATTAGGAATTCCACCCCAGTAATTACAATAACTCTTGGATAGCTGGCACCAGGTATGGGGATTTTCCCCAGTGTCTTTCATGGAATAAAATGACTCAGCTCTTTCTCCTTTATAAAGAACAAGAACAGGTTCTTGACTAAGGCAGGTTCCTGAAGGCTTGTTGGTTTCAAATGCTGATTTTCATTTCCATTGGCTCCTTTGAAGTGTGCAGCCAGTCTGTTTGTTCAGCATGCCAGAGTCCATCTCACTGAGGGCAAGGTTTTGCATTTGGGAAAGGACCTGAAACTCTACTGCTTAGCTCTGTGAGGATGAGCATTGGACCCATTATAGCAGCTGACATTTCCACAGTCCTGATATCTCTGCCAAGTGCTTGGCATGTACTGAAAAATCTTGTCAACTATGCTGTGAGGTAAACGGAGTTAGGAGATATTGCTGCCCCCATCTTACAGATGAACAATGCGAGGCTCATAAAATGGAAGTGCTTTGCTAACAATACCTAGCAAGTATAACAGGCAGGATCTCAGGTTATCTCTCCAGCTCTCCCTCACTGAGATCCAAGGCAAGTGCATGCCATGTCACCATCTTGATGTCATGTCGAGAACACAGGACAAACACAACAACAAGTCCTGTATACCTTGCTGCCTTCCTCAGGAATATCTGCCTGGCTCACATCATTCATTTAGCAAAGAGGCTTCAATTGTTCTTTTCTTGAACTTTGCAGTGTAGCAGGAGCCAAACAATCCTTTCACTTTCAGTGACAAACTCAGGGAGCTTCAAGAGCATAGTCTTCTCTCAGAAATAATTTTACATTCTTTTCTTGGGGGAATGGCATGGATATTGCTCCCTATGGCTTTACTCTTGAGACATCTCCACCCACCCATCATGTAAATAACCAAAACCATTATAATTTGGCTAATTTCTTCTCTTGGACGGTTACCTTGATGCTCAGGGAGGCTAATGGTTCTATAGCAAATATGTCTCAAAAGTAGGTGTTGAAGTCTTGTCTATCCGATTCTGCCAACCCTAAATGTTTAAAATGCTGTTTCTTCTATGCTCTACATGGAAGGGAGACACCATGTCATGGTGCCATCCCCACCAGCCCCAATTACAATAGCTGGTAGAGTGAGCCCTGGATCTGGAGTCAGAAGCACTGGGTTCAGAACTCAGTCCTGCCACTTACTAGCTGTGCAACATTGGATAAATCACATCTCCTTTGGGGCCCATAATTTTCTCAACTGTAAATTTAGAGGAGTTAGAATAGATTACCGCAAAATTCTGTCTAATACTAGCTTTATGATGTATTATCATGTCATAGAAAACCCCACTGTAATTTTCAAAGGCCCATTTCTTTCAGAGCTATGGATTTCAGATGTAAGGATTCTCTCAAGACTCATTACAGTTTTGTTTTGGCAAGGCCTTGATTGCATACAATAATAATTATATTAAACATCTTGGTCAATTTCACCATCTGAATTTCACATAAACATTCAAGGTATTTTTTAGACTTCTTTGTCCTCAACACTATTAAAGGTGGAATTTCCCAGTTCAGGGCATGTCTGCCCAGGAAATGTATTCCCATAAAAGAGAAACTCGCAATGTTCCTGTTTTTCAAGGAGACTTGGAGGAGGGACATCAAGGTGATGATGGGAATTTGCCATAGCAGTTATCCTGCCTTATGATAACTCGACTTTTCAGGGACTCAGACAGCATAAATAACTATCTCACTGTGAGGCACCCAAACAGGAATTATTCTGGACAGAAAGAAAATCATCAGAAGACTGAACTGAGAATTGAATTCTCTTTGCAACACCAAGGTACCCTGTGGCATCGTGCACCCTATGTGGCTGCAACCAGGAAAGGCACCTCAAATTTCTACAATAGTCCAACCCAAATGTGAGTTAATCCCTTGAATCAGGCTTGACTTTAATCTGAAAAAGACAGTTATGAATGTATGGATTGATCCCTTTTACCATGTGACGCAGGCCTGCCTCAGGTCACCTGGTAGCAAATGATATTGGGAACTGGAATTCAGTTTTCTGCCTTTGGATATGATTGGATCTGGGGAAGGAATGGAATATGAGGTCTATGTCAATGAGGCATGTGAATAAGCTAGAGGATGTTCAGAAGAGGATGATGAGGGTACAGAAGGAAACTGCTCAACTTGTCATATGACAATGACTAGAGGAAAGGAGACATTTGGCCTGGACAGGAGGAAACTGGGGTGGGGGGATATGAAAGGTGTGTTCACGTGTTTGAAGTCTGTCGCATAAAGAGGAATGAGACAAGTTCTGTTTGGATATAGACAGCAGAATCACAAGCATCAGCAGGGTGGGGGAATAGGGAAAAGGCAAATTTGGAATTTTTGTCGAATAAACTGACTGGAAATCAAGCTAGCTTCCTCCAAGTCAGAGCTGTAATGGCAAAGGGCTTCCTATCCCTGGATGTCCTCCAGTTCATGGCATGTGACCACGTGTCAGGCATGTATGCCTGTGATGCTCCTTTTGGGCTCATGCTCAATTGGATAAGCATTCAAATTCTTTCCAATTCTTAAACTCTACAAATCTGACTTAAGAAAAGGAAGAGGGTAAAAGGTGAGGTCAGTGAACACACACACACACACACACACACACACACACACACACACACACACACCCTGAAATTTGGAATGTATCTCTGATTCTGGAAATATCTATTCAAGCCTGGAACTAGGGGTAATGGGCATCTGCTACTTTGTGCTCATGAAGATGAAGAGGGGGCAAGTTGTCTGAGGCCCCAAACAAACCCTGGCATTGGGTTCTTCCCCCCTTGACATCATTATGTCATGTAGTTGCAAATCTTGGAGGAACCATGGGAATAGAGTCAGCACACCTGGGATGAATTCTACTGCAGGAACCCACTAAGGGTGTGGCAATGACCAAGTCAATTTAACCTCTCTATATCTTAGTATACTCATCTGTAAAATGGGCATAGTAACTTGGCTCCATTGTCACATGCAGATTTCTTTCCCAATTAAAATAAAATCAAAATTTTAATCAAACATGTAAAATTTAGACTTTTTCAAGGTCATAAATTTAGTGATAGTGCTAAGAGCTGGCCTAGAAGCTGTTTTAATATTTACAAAGCAGCTTATGTGTGCTAGGATAGCTAGGAGCACAATGAAAGGAGTCCTGGACCTGGAATCAGGAAGACCTCATTTTAAACTGAGTCTCAGACACTTACTGCCTGGGTGCACCTGGGCAAGTCAGGTCACATCTGTATGCCTTAGCTTCCTGATCTGTAAAATAGGGATCATAATAACCCCTAATTTCCAGGGTTGCTGTGAAGATCCAATGCAGTGGCATATGTAAAGAGTTTTGCAAACTTTAAAGCTCTATAGAAATGCTAGCTATTATTAACTATTGTTATATCCAAGATGTGTAGAAACAGCACAAACCTATGAAATCAAGTTGTTCCCTAATGGGAAAGTGTTCTAAATATTTGAACAAATAGTTCTCAAAGGAATTGCAAATTATTTACAAGTGTATGAAAGAATTACTCAACTCCCAAAGAGGAAAAGCAATGTAAATCCAGGTCACCCAGAGGTTTCATCTCACATCCAGAAAATGAGAAAAGACGACGCGTGACATACCCAGCGCTGGAAGGGGGGTGGAAAACAAGCACACCAATACTCTGTGGGTGAATCTATGAATTGTCCCATCTGTTGTGCAAACAATTTGGAAATGTGGTCAAAATGATGGAGACTACCCATGATCTCATGTTCCTGCTGCTGGGCATCTGGGCTGAAAAGGTCAAAGGCAGAAAGCAAGTACACATCTAAATCAATATATCTCTGACAAATATTTCATTGTAGCAAGCAAGGAAGGTGTTGATTAATCTGGGATATGGCCAATCAAAGCTTTACACATAAACGTAATGGAAAATTACCACTGTAAGCATAACGATGAAGAATTCAGGGAAGCAAAGGGACACACAGAAATTAATTCGAAGTGAATCAAGCAAAATCAGGAAAGCAGTAAAGACAATGAATTTTGTTTAATAATTTATCTTCCCCAATTACATGTAAACACAATTTTAACCTCTTCTTATAAATTTTGAGTTCCAGATTCTTTCTCTTCCCCCTTATCATTGAGAAGGCCAGCAATTTGACCTAGGTTATACATGTGTAGTCATGCAAAACTCATTTCCATGAAAGTCATTACGTAAAAGAAAATACAGACAAAAAGTAAAGTTAAAGTAAATTAAAAAGTACCTTTGATCTGCATTGAGGCTCTACCAGTTCTTTCTCTGGAGATGGACGGCATCTTTCATTCCAAGTCCTACAGACTTGACTTGGGTCGTTGTATGGTGGTGAATAGTTGTTATTTATAGAAGACTGTCATACAATGTTGCTGTTACTGTCTAGTGTTCTCCTGGTTCTGCTCATTTCACTTTGCATCATCTCATGTAAGTTTTTCCTTGTTGTTTTTTTTCTCCTGACAGCTTCCTGCTCCTCATTTCTTAAATTCATCACAATCATATACAACAACTTGTTCAGCCTTTCCTCAACTGATGAACATCTCTTAAATTTCCAACTTTTTGCCATCACTAAAGGAGCTGTTATAATTTTTTTGTTTACATAAGTACTTTTCCTTTTTTTTTAGTTTCTTTGGGACACAGACCTAGAAGCAGTATTGCTAGGTCAAAGGCTATGCATGGTTTACAGCCCTTTGCACAGAGTTCCAAATTGCTCTCCAGAACCATTGAATGAGTATACAACTCCACCGATAGTACGTTAGTGTTTTAATTTTCCCATATACCCTCCAAAATTTGTCATTTTTATTTTCTGTCATATTAGCCAACCTTCAGGTCTGAGGTAGTAGCTTAGAATTGTTTTAATTTGCATTTGTTTCATCAATATTGATTTAAATTTTTTTTTTAAATGCAGCAATAGATAGCTTTGATTACTTTGTCTAAACACTAATTGTTTGTATCCTTTGGCCATTAATCAATTAACAGCTGTTTTTTCTATAAATTCGACTGTTTTCTATATGTTTGAGGAATTAAATTTTAATCAGAGAAACTCATTGTAGTTTTTTTCATAGTAATGACTACTATGCGTTCCCTCCTTCTTATTTTCCTCATGTTTATCCTGCTGTCTCTTCTTTTACCTTGTCCATTTTCAAAAGTGTTTTGCTTCTGACTTTTACCTCCCCCAAACTGTCCTCCCTTCTATCAGCTTCCCCTCCCTCTTTCTTTATCCCCTTCCTTTCCTACTTTCCTGTGTGGTAAAATAGGTTTCTATAACCAACTGTTAGTGCATGTTATTCCCTCTTTGAGCCAAATCTGATGAGAGTAGGGTTCAAGTGCTGCCCTCCACTCTTCCCTTGTTTCCCCCTCCACTCTTCCCTTGTTTCCCCCTCCACTCTAAGATCTCTTTCAGGTCTCTTTTATGTCAGAGAATTTATCTCACTCTGCCTCTCCCAATGCGTTCATCGTTCTCATCATAGGGCTTGTCTTCTAAGGGACATTGTTATTTCCAGCCCTTTTTGACGATAACTCCTTGGCTCTCTTACATGGGTCTGAGAGGAGGCGGCAGTGATCACCTGACCTGTTGGCACGTGCCTGCTTCGAGCTTTCCCTTAGAGTATCTTGCTGCTTCAGCTAAGGTGGTGTATTTTCCTCAGTGATGATAATTGGTCATGTATTTGATGATGAAATGAGATAAGGGAAAACTTCTCTCCTCTCTCCTTTTTTTTCCAAGGTGGAAGACTCTTCCTCTGGAAAAGGGATGTTACATATACTATCAGAATGTGTTGACGTGTTGGTTAAATTGGCTGAACTGTTTTTATTTTCCATTTTTAATAATTTTATTACATTTCATTTGATTATTTGTGTTTATTTGTTGTTGCTATTACAAGGCCTGATTGACTGTGAAGGAGAGAGGAGGATGATACGTTAGGAAATGAAAGTATAGAAGAGGGTGATGAACACAAGTGCTATGATTTTGGGTAGAACATCTCAGAAAAAAAAGTACCTCTGAGACCAAGAGCACAAAGATGTGGGGTTTCATAAATAAAAAGCCTTGGGTCATATTATATTGACTCAACTGATCCTATTGGCAATAGCAAAATGAGACGGATTTATTCTATCATGAAGGAGACCTCCACTGTCTTAGAGACTTACCATCAGCATGGGGAATCTAATAAGACTAACTCCAGAGAAATGCATTTTCCTACAGGAACAAACCTATCTTCGGTGTCTTCTGTGATTCCAAGTCTTGCACATTTTCCCAATTTTTTATACCCCAAAATGGCAATGATAAACTAAGAACTCTATGAGATCCTCAAAACAAGCTAAAGTTGTTACCAGCCTCAGCAGACATTCTTAACCCATGGATACATTTCTTTTCAGTTTGGCTACTCAATTTGCTGTCCTGCTGATGTCCGTGCAGACCTGTTCATGGTCAAGATTCTCCTCAGTCTCTCTAGGAGCCCAGGCTGACAACTTCTCCAAAAACACTGAAATAAAAACAAAGATCCATGGTTTTTTTTTTTAAATCTTGCAATTGGTTCCTTCAATATTTAAAGAACCCATTGCATTTATCATAAAGTTTTTGTTTGTCTGTGCTGAGAAATCCTTTTCATTTCCACTGTAGTTAGTAACAAGGAGATTATTCTAGTTTGTTTAGAGACAATATTGATTGAAGCAAATAATAGAGAGGTGACATCTTGTCGATCGGACTAAGGGGATGACTGGATGATTGCTGCAGACTGATTCTTGAAGGGAGTGAAGAATGAATTCTAATCATCAAGAAAAAAAGGAATGAATTACTTTTCAGTGTGTGTGTATGTGCGTTTGTGTGTGTGTGTATGTGTGTGTGTGTATGAACAAATGGGAATATGTTATTTAAAAAAATAATGATTAGAGCTACTACCATGAGGAACAAGGTTGTATAATGAACAAAAGGAAGGTTTTGGACTCAGGGGATCTAGGTTTCATGACTGTCTTAAAGATACTTTAGTTATTGCACTGGCAAATCATTTAGCCATTCAATGCCCCTCAGAAGCTGTTCAAAATATTATAATTTAACACACAAATAACTGATTATTCATAGTGGAGGGAATATCAACTTTGGAATTCTCCTGTACCAATAGAGTCAAAGATACCATCCCCCACCTCTGTCCTGCACCTCGCAAAAAATCCTGCCATTCTTTCCAGTCTCACTTATTTTCTTTACCCTCCTTTCACACCCATTTTAAAGAAGTGAAAACACAGATGAGATTTTCTCTCATTAATTCACCCATCCTTACTGTCCTCACTATTAACCTAGAAGAAGAGAAGATTCAAAGACAAAGAGGAAAGGAGTGTGGAATGAAGTGGATATAAATCAACATTGTTAAGATTTATTTAAACCAACAAGCATTCATTAAGGATGAAACTATGAAGACAAAATGAAAACCAGTACTTACTATTGAGGTATTTCTATTTTACTCTTCTTAAGAGGTCACTGCCACTGTCACAGGTACATAGTGAATGCTGGGATCATAGAGGGAAGTGGTGGTGGGGTGGAAGGAGGCAAGGAAACCATGCTTCTATTGCCAACTTTTAGGGAACTGTCACAGTGGATGTGTCAGCTCTACAGTATGACTGTTTCATCTAGTGGGGCACAGCACAACCCACCTAGGTCCTCGCTTTCTGTCCAACTCAGACATATTATACATTCACTTTTTTTTATAAGTAGTATTTTATTTTTCAATTAAATGTAAAGATAATTTTGAGCATTCATTTTTATAAGATTTGGAGTTTCATTTTTTTATCCCTTCCTCCCACCCCAAGACACCAAGCAATCTAATATAGGTTATAAATGTGCAATCATATAAACATATTTCTATATTAGTCATGTTGGAAAAGAAACACAAGAAAAGGGAAGAGCCAGGGAAAACAAGTGAAAACAGAATACTTCGAAATGCATTCAGACTCTGTAGTTCTTTCTCTGGATGTGGATAGCATTTTCTATCATGAAGACCTAAGTCAATCATACCTGATTGCTGAACTTTGAATTTGAACATGAATAATATCTGTTACTGTGTAGAATGTTCTCCTGGTTTTGCTCACTTCATTTCTCATCAGTTCATGTAAGTCTTTCCATATTTTTTTTTCTGAAATCTGTCTGCTCACCATTTCTTTTAGCAAAATAACATTCCATTATATTCACATAGCACAACTTGTTCAGCCATTCCTGAACTGATAGGCATTCCCTCAGTTTCCAATTCTTTGCTACCACAGAAAGAACTATGATGAATATTTTTGTACAACTGAGTTCTTTTCCACTTTTTTCTGATCTCTTTTGGATGCAGACCTAGTAGTGATATTGCTGGATCAAAGAGTATGCACAGTTTGATTGCCCTTTAGGCATAGTTCCAAATTGCTCTCCAGAATGATTGAATTAGTTCACAACTTCAGCAACAATGCACTAGCATCCCAATTTTCCCACATCTTTTCCAACATTTTGTTTTGTAATTTCTTGATTTCTCATAAAGTCATTAGCTTCTACCTGTCCCATTTTAATTTTTAAAGTACTATTTTCTTCAGTGAACTTTTGAGCCTCCATTTCCATTTGGCTAATTCTGCTTTTTAAAGTATTCTTCTCCTCATTGGCTTTTTGAACCTCTTTTGCCAATTGAATTAGTCTATTTTTAAAGGTGTTCTTTTCTTCAGCATTTTTTTGGGTCTCCTTTAGCAAGCTGTTGACTTGCTTTTCATGATTTTCTTGCTTTACTCTCATTTCTCTTCCCAATTTTTCCTCCACCTCTCTTACTTGATTTTCAAAATCCTTTTTGAGCTCTTCCATGGCCTGGGACCATTGCAGAAGCCTTGATTTGTATGTCTTTGCCTGATGGTAAATATTGTTCTTCCTCTACCCTCTACCCTCACCAAGAAAGTAATCTTTTATAGTCTTATTTTTTTCCCCTTTTTGGGCATTTTCCCAATGAGTT
This sequence comes from Notamacropus eugenii, assembly GCF_028372415.1. NCBI lineage: Eukaryota > Metazoa > Chordata > Mammalia > Diprotodontia > Macropodidae > Notamacropus > Notamacropus eugenii. The sequence continues at coordinate 383,710,515 of NC_092877.1, forward strand.
CCTTGACTTTTGCATCCTTTTTCAAGAGTAAGGTATACTCTGGGGACCTGTACATTCTCAGTTCCTCCAAGGTAGCACAATCAAGGGAGAGGAGTTTACTCCTCAGGGGTCTCCTGTTCTGCCATACCCCAGGACCTTGTTCAGGGCTGAGATTCAGATCAGCTGCTCAATTCCTCCAGAGGCATTAGGTGGGGGTGAGGCTGCCACTCAGGACTGAGGTTCAGATCAGTTGCTAAATTTCCTCAGGGGCTTTAAGCTGAGCCTCACCAACAATGGACCCTGGCTGCTGCTGCTGCTTCAGCCTGGGGCCAGGGATTGGAGAGGACCCTGTTCCCTTCTCACTTGGATTGAAAAAGCCCTCTCACTGACCTTTGGCACCTGTAGGTTAAGGGATCCCCAAACCCTGTTCTGTTCCTGCTCCTCCTGGTACTGCACAGCCAAATCTGGGCTGGGCTCTGCTCCACATCCAGTGTGACATACCTTTTTCCTCAGTCTTCCAGGTCACCCTGGGGTGGAAATTTCCTCCACTCTGCTGTTCTATGGCTTCTCTCTGTTCTAGAATTTGTTGAGAGTCTTTCTTTACAGGTATTTAATGAATTGTGGGGGAGGAGCTAGAGTATGTACATCTTTCTACTCTATCATCTTGCCTCCATCCCCCTCCATTTCTTTTTTTTAAATTAAATTAATCAAACATTCGCATACTTAATTGATTTTTCATAAAACCGAGTTCTTACTTTTATTTGTTAGTCCAATAGTTTTCTAAGATTTTCAGAATTTCTAATTTGGCATTTAATTATTGTAGACTTTTTCTTTCTTCTTTTCCTATCTTGTTTTTAAATTGCACACCAAATTTGTTGATCTATTCTTTCTCTGTTTTATTCATGTAAGTTTTCAGAGATATATAAAATTTTCCATAAGAACTACTTTGACTGCATCCCTTAAATTTTGGTACGTTTTCTCATTACTTTCATGTGGTTTGATAAAATTATTGATTTCACTCATTCTTTAGTAACAGATTATTTACTTTTTAATTATGTTTCTATCTATCTTTTCATGGTTCTTTATTACATAATAGTGGTGCATCATGATGGTGCATTTCTTGCATAATCAACTGAAAAAGGATGCCTTAATATTTCTGCCTTTCTGTATTGGATTATGTGACTCTTATGCCCTAATGCATAGTCCAGTTTTGTGTAGGTGTTAAATATTGTTGAGAAAAAGGTATATTCTTTTCTATCCTATTCATTTTTCCCAGAGGTCTATCATATGTAACTTTTTCAAAATTCGATTCACATCCTTATCTTATTTCTTGTATATTTTGTGGTTAGATTTATCTAGCTCAGAGAGGGGGAGGTTGAGGTTCCCCACTAGTATACTGTTGCTGTCTCTTTCTTCCTGTAACTCACTTAACTTCTCCTTTGAGAATTTCAATGCTGTACCACTTGGTGCATATATGTTTAGTATTGATATTACTCCTTTGTCTATGATGCTTTTTAGCAAGATTTAGTTTCTTTCATTATCTCTTTTAACTAGATCTATTTCCACTTTTGCTTTGCCTGAGATCAGGATTGCTACCCCCACTTTTTTCTTTTTACTTCAGTTGAAGTATAATATAGTCTGTTTTAGGCTTACCTTTACTCTGTGTGTGTCTCTCTAATTCAAATGTGTTTCTTGTAAACAATTTATTGTAGAATTCTAGTTTTAATCCACTCTCCCATTCTCTTTCATTTTATGGAAGCATTCATCCCACTCATATTCACAGTTACAATTATAAACTGGATATTTCCCTCCATCCTAATTTTCCCCCTTTTTATACTTTGCTTTCTCCTTTTGCCCTGTGCCCTCTCACCATTGTTTTACTTCTGGCCACTGCCTCCCCAGTATGCCCTCCCTTCTGTCAGATCCTCTCCCTTTTCTTTCCCCTTTCCCCTCCTACTTCTTCCCTCATTTTATCAGCCTCCAACCCTTTTTCTTTTCCTTTTTGGCTCTTACTTCCTTACATGGTAGGATAGATTTCTCTACCAAACTGAGTGGGTATGCTATTCCCACTTTTAGTCAAATCTGATGAGAGTGAGGTTCAAACATTGCTCAACCCCTCCCGTCTTTTGCTTTACTGTAACAGGTCTTTAATGACCCTTCATGTGATATAATTAATGCCATTCTGCCTCCCCTTTTTCCTCTTCTCTCAGTAAAATCCTTTCACATATTAATTTTTTTTATCATCACATCAAAGTCAACTTATACCCAACCCCTCTGTCAAAGTATACACCTTCTAACAACCCCAATAAAGATAGAGTTCTGAAGAGTTACAAGTATTGTCTTCCCATGTAGGCATGTAAATGCTTTAATCTTATTGAATACTATGTTTTTTTCTTTCCTGTTTATGCATTTATGCTTCTCTTGAGCCTTATATTTGAAGATCAAATTTTCTTTTCAGTTTTGGTCTTTTCATCAGGAAAGTTTGAAAGTCTCCTAGTCCATTGAATGCTCATTTCCCCCCTGAAAGATTATACTCAATTTTCCTGGGTAGTTGTTTCTTGGTTTTAATCCTGGCTACTGCCTCCTTCAATGCATCCATCTCCATCTCCAGTCACCCTAATCTATATCTTGTCATTGGAACCAGATGACTCTGGAGGAGAAAGTGAGGCTGGTGACTTTAAACAGCCCTCCTTTAATTAAATCCAATTTACTTGCATGTCATGGCATGTCATGATCCTATTTGAGAACCAAGGACAAACAACTGCAACTTTCTAAGTTCTCTGATCTTTTATATAGAAGCCATATATCCTGTATAATCCTGACTATGGCTTCTTGATGTTTGATTTCTATCCTTCTGGCTGCTTATAGTATTTTCTGTTGCCCTGATACACCTGGAATTTGGCTACAATATTCCTTGGCATTTTCATTTGGGAATCTCTTTCAGGAGGTGAATGGTGGATTTTTTTTAATGCCTATTTTACCCTCTGCTTCTAGGATATCAGGGCAGTTTTCTTTGAAAAAAGTTGCTTTCTAGGCTCTTTCGTTGACAATTGCTTTCAGGAACTCCAATAATTCCTAAATTATCCCTCCTGATTCTATTTTCCAAGTCATTTTTTCCCAATAAAGTATTTTACATTTTATTCTATTTTTTTCTTTTGATTTTCTTTGACTAATTCTTGCTGTATCATAGAGTCATTAACTTCCACTTGCCCAATTCTAATTTTTAAGGAATTATTTTCTTCAGTTAGCTTTTGTCTCTCCTTTTCCATTCAAATCTACTTTTAAAGAAGTTGTTTTCCAGTGTTTTTTTTTGCCAATTCTATCTTTTAAGGAGTTGTTTCCTTTTGTACTTTTTTATGCTTCCTTTCCCAAGCTGTTGACCCTTTTTTCATAATTATCTTGCATAATTCTTTTCACTACAATTTTTCTTTTATTCGTCCTACTTCATTTTAAAAATTCCTTTCGAGCTCTTTTGAAAGGACTTGTTGGACTTGAAGCCAATTCATATTCCTCTTTGAGGCTTTATATCTGATACTTTGTCACTGTTTTCCTCTTCTGAATTTGTGTTTTGATCTTCCTTGTCACCATAGCTTTCTACAGATAGGACTCTGTTTGTTTTTTACTCATTTTTAAAAGCTGAGCTCTGCTCCTGGGGCACAGGGAAACTGTCCCAAACTTCTTGTACTGGGCACCAGAGGACTGATCACTGGCTTTCTTCAGTGGGACCTCAAGCATTGGCTGCTTGCCCACTTTGTAAAGGTGGCCTGGTCTAGTTCTACTTGTTGTACCCTGGGTTCTGGGTCTGGCAGTTTTCCCTCTGTGCTGAAGGCCCCACACTTGGCCTGCTGTGCCTCTAGCCTGCTGATCCAGATCTATGAAGCCTCAGTTCCTGATTTCTGCTATAGCTAAAAGACTCCAGTTTGCTTGCCTGGATAGCAAATGAACGGAACTGTGCTCTCCTTTTCTCCAAGTCAGATAGATCTTTCCTGCCATCCTTCTAAGTTATCTTGGGCTGGAAAATGGTTTCACCCTGTCTTTTTGTATATTCTGTTGCTCCAGAATTCTTTTAGAGGCTTGATTTAATGTTGCTTCCAAGGGAAACTGGGGAGAGCTCAGGCAACTTTTGGCTTCTCTCCATCATCTTTCCTTCCACTTTTCCATGGGATTTCACTGGATATTCTGCAGCTGTTCCTCTGAATCTCTTGATTTTGTTCTGGGCTATTTGCATTTTTGCACTATTTGCAAGCATTCTCATTACAGGTACAGACATCTTCCTTTGAAGTCCTCCATAGCTCTGCTGTTTCCCTTTAAGTCAACAATCATTTCTTAAATCCCTTGTATGTGCTAGGCACTATGGCAAGCAAAAGAGATACCAAAAAAGGCAATAAAAGCCCACTGCCCTAATCCTGAGCTGTTCAAGGTCTAATTGGTTAGACCACTTACAGACACAAATGTAGAAACAAGACACCTATAGGAGAAATTGGAATAACACAAAGAATGCATTACCATTTAGGGCAATTAAGAAATAATTGTTGTAGAAGGGGGAATTTTATTTTTAATTACTTTTTTCTTACTAAAAATCCAAATTTTCACCCTCCCCTCCTCTTATGAAGAAAGCAAGAGAGATAGACATATTACAATTATACATAATCAAGCACAATAAAATCCTTTGTTAGCCATGTCCAGGAAATGTAATGTCTCCATCTGTACTCTGAGCCCCTCACTTTTCTGTCAGAAGAGGTAGGCAATCTGTTTCATCATGAGGCCTCCGGCTGCTAGTTGCTTATTGTGATGATTGGCCATCTTGCATCCTTCAAAGTTGATTGTCTTTACAATATTGTTGTCATTGCATGAATTGTTCTCTTGGTCCTCCTCATTTCATTCTGCATCAGTTTGCAAAGTCATCACAGGTTTCTCTGAAACCATCCTAGAAGGTGGGTTTTCCAGGGATTTAAAGGGTAAAAGGTTGAAGGAGAAGGAAAGAGGAGGGAGAGAATTCTAGGCATGGGGGACAATCTGTAAAATGCACAATGAGGAGATGATATGTTTTGTCTGAGAAACAATAAGAGGGTCAGTGTTATTGGATCATAGAGTATGTGAAGGGAGTAAGATATAAGAAGAATGGAAGAGGGAGCCAGGCAGTCTAGGGTTCTGAATGCCCATAAGAGGACTTTATATTTGATCCTCTATGTAATAAGGAACTGTTACAGTTTATTGAATGGGGGTGGGGTGGGGGAAGGCTTTATACACGATCTTTTAGGAAGATCAAATTGATAGCTGGAGAATGGACTGGAATGGTGGGGAAAGCAACCTTAGCCAACAGAAATATTCCTGGTGTGAGGTGATGGTGATCTGCACCAGAGGTTGGCAGCATCAGAGGAGAGAAGGCAGGGTATAATAGAGATGTTATGTATGTATACATGACAAGCTTTAGAAAATAATTTAATCTGGGGGCAGGGGAAGGAAGGAGAGGGAGAGAGAGTGTAAAAGATGACATAGAGCTTGTGAGCTAGGTAATTGGCAGGGTCTTGATACCACTGAGAGGAATATGGAACTTTGAGAAAGGGTGGGCTTGTGGGAATAATTGATTTTTGTTTTGGATGTGAAGCCTTTAAGAAGTCTATGGGACATCAGTCTGAGATATCCAATAGGCAGTTAGAGATACACGACTGGAGGTCAGGAGAGGACCAAGAGCTAGATGAGTAGATGTGAGCATAGACTGATGGAGACTGAATCGATGGAGCTCTTGAGATCACTTTATAAAACAATACAGAAGCAGTAGAGAAGCTGACCCAAGGCAGGGCCTTTGGCAACATCCACATTTAAGATTTAATCTGTATCGAAATCCAGCCAAGAAAATTAAAAATGAACTAGACGGGTAGGAGGAAGACCAGGAAAGATCACTGTCATTAAAAAAGGAAAACAATACAAAAACAAACAAAAAGCATAGAGGAGAGAGAGCTATAGAGAAGAGAGAAGAGAAGAGAGCTATAGAGAAGAGAGAAGCAAAGAAGAGAGGACAATTGGCCTGGTCAAAGGCAAAATAACTTTGTGGGAGCTCCTGTCCAATATATTTTTGGGAATACACACACACACACACACACACACACACACACACACAGGCACGCACCAGCATACTTTTGGCTTCTGAAGTCATCTCCATGTTTGTGGACAAAAGATGGCAATTATCTGGGATTATGTGGTAGGTACATATAATTTAAGAAATACCTGAATAAACACTAGCAATATCCCAGAAATATACAACTCCATCCCCGCTTCTTCCAGAATGGTTAGCTGAGGGGTGCAATGGATAGCGTACTAGGCCTGGAGTCAGGAAGATTCTTCTTCCTGAATTCAACTCTGACCTCAGACATTACTAATTGTATGATTGTGGGCAAGTCAATGGACCATGTTCGCCTCAGTTTCCCTATTCGTAAAATGAGTTGTAGATAGACATGACAATCTATTTCAGTTTCTCTGACAAGAACATTTCAAATGGGGTCATGAAGAATCAGACACAATTGAAAAATGACTGAATTTATTCCAGGGCTGTCAGAGTATACCATAGGATATAACTTTCCAATGATAGGGCATGATAGATAATGACATGATAGGATAGTCAAAGCTTGGAGCATGAAGAGAGCAAACATTTAGAAGAAAGCTATCCCTGACACTGCCCCATCCCATCCAAGTACCTTCTGCAAACTGATGTCTGTGCAGTAATATCAGTGACTTTGGGAATTGCAAGGAAACAGATATTTTTGAAAGGTCTTAAAAATCACCTAGAGCTGAAGGCGCATTTTAACAGCCAAAGGAAATTGTCTCAATGTCATATTTCATCTCTTACTTGTAAAGCTAAGTCCCTGGGGAAGCTTACCCATAATCAGTGATGACAATGGTCCACAAGGTCTTATGCTGAGGTCTCATCATGGCATGGAAATGACCTGACCACTTTGAAAGTATCTCTCAGCTTCTAGCTCCCCAAAAAGGCCTTGCATGATCTCCCAGTTAGTTTTCATCCTCCTTCCCCAGCAATTACCTCACATTATTTTGTATTTAATTTTCCGTGCATCTGATGTTTCTCTACAACAGAATATGAGTTCTTTGAGAACAGAGATGGATTCATTTTTGTCCTTGTGTCCCTAGTTCCAAGTTTGAGAGTGGTTCTTAGTAGGCACATAATGAATTCCAGGTTGAAATGAAAAATATGACGATTGTACATGGGAAATATACCTGCTTTTTTCTTGAAAACCTCCTTGGAGATCTGTCACTGTTACTAATCTATTCCTTAACTGAAATGACATCTTTTATGCATAATAATTCTCTCTGGCCAAAATTAGTGATGTGCAGACCTGTTAAAATATTTCTCCCCTTAGAAGCAGAAGATGCCTTGATAGAGTCTCGCTATTGGGATTGGATTCTCTTAGTAGCCCCTGTACCTGGCACAGGGTCTTGCACACAGGGCCTTGCACACACAAGTCATGTAACATGCTTCATGAATTCACTTGAAATCTTAAATGCTGTGGCAGTAGAGGGCCATCTCTGTCAGGTTCTACAATAACGGGGAGATCTCTAGGTATATCTCAGTAACAGGTTCTGTATTCATTGTTTCAGGATCCACCTACCTGTGTCTATGGCGTGAAAGCTGACCCCTCGGGGGGTAATTCTTTGTACAGAGCAACCCATGAAACTAGGACAAACATAAGATGGGGCTAAGTCTTGTACCACCCTTTCTACATCTGCAGTAATGGGAACAGCAGAGGATACTGAGAATCACATAATTTTTAGACTATCTATAGCCATTCACTTAATTACTAATTAATTATATTTTATGTATTATTATATTCTATTTAATATATATAAGTATAATATTAATTGTTAGCATTATTCTGGTAAGATTATTTTCAATGTTCATTGTGTGAATGTATTAGTGCAGAAACTGGACCACATCAAAGATGAAATTGCAAAAATATATGAATCTGAGAGAAAAAACAAATTTAAAATTTAGCTGAACAACAGTGTATGTGTTTCCTCTGTGGGTCAAATAAAGGAATTGCTTTAGTTTGCCTTTATGAATTATCTAGGAGCAAGAAGAAATATTTCACATATCTTTAAGTTATGAATGCTTCCATAAAAGTTCCCAGGGATGTAGAGAGCTGGCCTTGAAGTCAGGGTTGTCTGAGTTCCAATGCCACAACAGACATTAACTAGCTGTGTGACCTTCATCTTTCTGTGTCTCATTTCCCTTTTCTACAAACTGAGGAAATTAGACGTGACTCCAAGGTCCAGCTCTCAATCTATGGTCCTGGGATTTTTTAAAAGGAGGAGCATGAAAATAGAAGCAGCTTTGGCACTCATATTGCAAGTAGAGAAATTCCATAAAGAACTTGAGGGTGGGAGGGGGGATGATAAAAACCAGTGTCAAATGAGACAAGATGAAGGAGATGGATTTCCAAGTAACTGAGGTAAATCCAATCTGGTTTATCACAAAGATGGGAAATGTTACGGACACTAAAACAACATATTAGAAATTGCTTTATTTAGGTTTAGGTGATTTTTGACTGGTAAGTTATGTTAGGATGATCAGAGCTTCACGTTCATTCCTTGGATCATGCAACCTCATGCCTTCTGAGATATCTGTGTTTGTTACAGATCTGAGCCATGAATGCTTGTTCTGGAATAATTTAGGAATCAAAATGCTTTGGAATGGCAATCTCAGGCTCTTGGACAACAGGGACCCCATACTGTTAGGTGGTATGTTCTGCTCCAGTAGTGGGCATAGCAAGGAATGAGAGGTCTATGGGGGATGGTGCTAGGGAAGTAATGGTTGGATTTACTACAGAAGGCAGGCCTGCATCTGTGCAGAATTTATATTCCACCAGAAACCTGGTGGTTTGATATTTGCTTGGGTGGGGGCCTGGAGAGGGACTGCATTTGAGGAATACATTGGATATGTCCTGAGATTTGCACATCACATATCTCTCTGCAAATGCCAATGGCAATTGAGCCCTGTTTTTATCTCCTTTATTTATGAAAAATGGTTTAGTGTCCCCAAAGCACAAGGCAATTCAATTTTGAAAGCAAGTGAAGAAAATGTTTCTCCATATGACATATCCTCCCAAATGGATCATGCCTAATCATTTGACCTCTGCATTTTTCCTCCCCTATCTTCTACTTTTCCTCTTCTTCATAATTGTCTCTCAAAAACCACAAATCAAAAAGCAAGTGCACTTCATTCCTCTCCTTGTCTCATTGATGCCACCCTGGGTGGCATCTTTCCAGCTTTCCTTAGCTCTAGCTAAGGCCCATGTGCTCTATGAACCAAAGAGGAAAGTGTGATCTCAGTCCTACCATTGCCCCAGACTTAGTTTTATTATTATTTCTTTCCCTGTTTTAAAGAGAAATGCCACCACCCCCTTTAATGAATGGTTTAATGAATTAGAGAATATTAGATCAGGATGAGATCTTGGAGAGAAGAGTTTTCCAATGATTCTCAACATTTCTGAGTTTTAGGACCCTTTTGCACCATCCCAAGGTCACCCCGTACACACACATGCACACACACATGCACACGCACACGTGCACACACACACTGATATTTTCTTAGTAGCTATACTGTATCATTTCATTGAGGACATAGCATGATGAGCAATGTGGCATGTGGTTTCAGCCTAAATGCAATTTTTACACAGGGCACATGATGGAGTATATTGTCCTCTATTTGGAAGAGAGTTGGAGGCCATGGATATGGCATGGTACACATGCTGTCAGCCAACATTGCTTTATTTTATTTTTTACTTCACTATTTTTCTTTGTTACAAGGAAGGTTGCATGGAAACAGGTCTATATAAAAAAATGACTGCCATTAAAAAGAAACTACGTCAATATATATTTTAAAAAAGAAAAAAAAGTCATGTCAAGATTGTACTGTAAATTTAGAAATGCTTTAAAATGAATTTTCTGTTAAACCAGCATTGTACTTAGTAAACATTTGAAAAGTAGTAACACAGATGTATGTGAGATATTTTTAAAGGCCATAAGAGACACATGCTCCTTTGTTATACTAAGATATGTTACTTATTTTCTTGGAGCTACAAAAATTACAGTGACAACCATGGCTGGATTTATAGATCTGAAGCCTCCTCACAAAGGTACTCCCTGTGTGAGGGAATCATGCAGGGCAAATAACTGATCCAGTTTAGTTTCCTTATGACAGGGGAGGAAATTGAAGTCCAAAGGAGCTATCGAAGGTCATAGGGCTGCTTATTTGAAAACTTGGACTGAATCCTGGGTCTCTACTGCCTGTCTAGGGATCCCATGGAAACTGGCTAGTAAGTCCTTTTTCATCCTATAGCACATTTTTCTAGGAATTGCTGCTTCGTGAACAGAGACAGCAAGAGGACAAAGAGGCTTTTAGAAATTCAAGCCCAATCACCTCCCATTTCAATGCAGTGCTGACATCTGCTAAATTGCAGAATTGAAATATCAAGGGACTTGTCCTGCTAACAGGGACAAGGGGAGATTAACTGTGGGCAAGAGACAAGGTTCACAGTATTTATCAGAGCAGTGAAAGCCTTTCCTTGTCTCTACAAAGAGGATGGAAGATAGGCAGAATTTCTTCCCCCTGCCACTCTTATGATTCCTTTCTCATTTGTGCAGATCTGTGTGTGTGTGTGTGTGTGTGTGTGTCTGTCTGTCTGTCTGTCTGTCTGTCTGTGTGGGAGGGGAGTATTCTGATACAGCTTCCAGGTAAACCAATCACTCCCAGTTGAGTGACCTTCATGGAGACCAGAGCCCTCCATTCCTACCCCTACTCTACTTCAAGAGAAGAAAAAGATGCAGTTATTTCACATAGGTACAAAAATAAAAAGGCTTTAACAGGGCCTGTTTGGTGGCCACCAACCTTCAGAACAAGATGGGCTGTCAGAGATGCAACTGTCATGGCCCCAAGAAGCTTCACATACCATTCTATCCACACACTTGACATGTATGATATAAGGATCTTCACTCTCTCTGGTCCTTTGATTTAAACCCATCAAGACTAACCTTTGACCTCAGAAGAACTTACATACAAGGATAATGGAGCCAGACCTTTGCCTTGGGTATGACAAGTACAACCCTGTGGGTTCATAAATGTTGGGTCATTTGAGTCCTGTAACTACTCAGTGAAGCTGATATTATTATTAGTAATAATAGTTATTACTACCCCTAGTTTATTGATCAGGTGACTGAGTCCCAGAGAGGCTAAATGCCCACCTATGGTGACAAAGAAAGTAAGTATCATAGCAGGATTTTGAAATGATCTTTCATCTTCAAATCCAGCACTCTTTCATCAGGCCAATTTGGAGAGTTTCAAATAATACAGTAGCGTAAAAGGTTTTGGCCAAATAAGCTCTTCTACCAATTCTTCCAAAACATCAAGGAGGGTGGGGCAGAGCCAAAATGGTTGAGTAGTGGCAGCAACATGTCTGAGTGCTCCCAAATTTCCTTAGAAATAACATTAAAATGTTGCCTCCAAAGGACTTCTGGAGTAGCAGAACCAACCAAAGAACAGGGTGAAAAAACATTTCCAGCCCAGCACAACTTACAAGTTTGGCAAGAAAGTTTTGTCTCACTGTGAAGATAATAGAGCACAATCTAGTGCAAGCTGTGCCAATACAGGCCTCAGCAAATGAACAGCAGATCTTGGGAACAACTGAAACAGTGGTGGTGATGGTGGCTTTCTGAAGCTCTAAGGCAAGAGATGGTAAGAGAATCAGAACACCAGTCAGAAGGAGACTACAGGGGATTCTTTATTGGCACTGAGTTTACTGCTGTTCCTTTGCCTGTGTGTGGCTCCAGATCACAGTGCCAAAGAGAGGGGGACAACAAAATCAGGGTGGAGAACAGAGCTTGTGGTCACTCACAGACAAGAATACAGGCCAGGAGAGCATGGACCTCACTTTTCCTTAGAGAACACCAGGCTCCCAGAACTAGCTCTGAACACAGAAGCATGAAAAAACCTGAAACTTAGAACAGTGCTCCTCAACCCTGGGAGCAGGTTTAACTTGAATATAAGATTATAAGTCAAGAAAAAGGGTAAGAAAAATGAGCAAACAAAAAATAATGCAAAAGGAATCTATCAAAAAATTACTATGAGTCCAAGGAAGAATAAAAGATAAACTCAAAAGAAGACAGTAAGATTAAAACTACATGCAAAGCCTCAAAGGAAATTGTGAATTGATCTCAGGACCTGGAAGAGGCCAAAAATGATTTTTAAAAATTAAACAAGAGAGGCAGAGGAAAAATGGGGAAAACATATGAAAGTGATGTAAGAAAGAGTCAATAGCTTAGGAGAGAAGACACACACACACACACACACACACACAATGAAGAAAATAATACCATGAAAAATAGAATAGGCCAAATGTTAAAAAGAAGGCCCAAAATCTACTGATGAGATGAATTGCTTAAGAAGCAAAGTTGCTACACGGAAAAAGAGATACAAAGTTTCACTGAAGAAAAGAACTCGTTAAAAAGTAGAATTGTTTAAATGGGAAAAGAGGAGCAAAAACTCAGTGAAGAAAATAATTCCTTAAAAGTTAGAATTGGGCAAGTGGAAATGAATAACTATGAGACATCCAGAAGCAATAAAAGGAAAACATTTTAAAAAACATTAAGATATGAAACACCACATTGCAAAAAAAAAAAAAAAACAAAACAAAAAAACCCAAAAAACAAAAAAACCACCAACCTGGAAAATAGATCCAGGAGAGAGAATTTAAGAGTTATTAGACTAATTGAAATCCATGATGAAAAAGAGCCTAGAAATCATCTTTCCAGAAATTATGAAGGAAAATTACCTTGATATCTTAGAAACAGAGGGTAAAATAAAAATTGACAGAATCTACTGGTCATCTCCTGAACAAGATCCTTGAATGAAAATTTCTAGTAATATTGAGTCAAATTCCAGAGTTCCTAGGTTAAAGAAGAAATATTCCAAGCAACCAGAAATAATTTAAATAACATGGGGTCATAGTCAGTATAACATACGATTTATCAACTTTTGCATTAAAGAATCAAAGTATGATATTCTGAAGAGTAAAGGAGCTAAGATTACAGTCAAGAATCACCTACCCAAGAAAATTGTACATTGTCCTTTGGAGTGGTGGTGGTGTATATTTGATGAAATAAAGGGTTTTCAAGAATTCCTGATGAAAAGAACAAAGCTGAATAGAAAATTTGAAATTCAATCACAAGACTCAAGAGAAACACTAAAAAGTAAACAGGAAAGAGACATCATAAGGGATTCAATAAAGTTAAACTATTTGCATTCCACATGGGAAGATGATACTTATAACTCTTAAGAACTTGTTCTTTATTAGGAGTTAGATGGGGTATATATAGACAGAGGGCACAGATGTGAGTTGGCTATGATGGACCAATATTAAAAAAAAATAAAAGTAAGAAGTGAGAAAATGCAATACACTGGAAGAAGTGGGAAGGGATTGGTAAGAATGGGCATATCATCTTACATAAAAGAGGCACAATGGAGCTTTTACAGTGAAAGGAAAGGTGCAGTGGTGGTTAATCTCATTGGGTATAACATATACACTCATTTGGGTATAGAAATCTATCTCAGGGAAATAGGAAGGGAGGGAGAGAGGAGAATGGGGAGCTAATTAAAGGGAGGGTGGATTGGGGGAGGTGGAGGTCTGAAGTAAAACACTATTAAAGAATGGCAGGAGAGAGAGAGAGAGAGAGAGAGAGAGAGAGAGAGAGAGAGAGAGAGAGAGAGAGAGAGAGAGAGAGAGAGAGAGAGATGAAACAGAGATAAGGATAAATATGGGAAAAAGCAGAATGAAGGAAAATAAATAGGAGCATAACTGTGAATCCAAATGGGATAAATTGACCCATAAAATGGAAGTGGATAGCAGAGTTGATTAAAAGCAAGAATCCTACAATATATTGTTTACAAGAAACACATTAAAAATGGAGAGACACACACAGAGTAAAGGAGAATACTTGGAAGAGAATCTATTATGTTTCAGCTGAAATAAACAAAACAAAACAAAACAGAGTAACAATTATGGTCTCAGACAAAGCATAAGCAAAAATAGATCTAATTAAAAGAGAGAAAGAAGGGAACTCCATTTTGCTAAATAATACTGTAAAGTACTGTAAAATATATCAATGCTAATATAGCATCCATATTTTTAAAGGAAAAAAATAAACAGTAAAGCCACACTAGGAGAGCACCTTGACTTGCCCCTCTCAGAATGAGGTAAATCTAACTAAAACATGAACTAGAAAGAAAAGTTAGAAATGACAGAACTCTCAAAAAAATGAATGGCAATAAGAAGGAATATACTTTTTTCTCAATGGTACATGGCCCATACTCAAACAATTGACCATGTATGAGAACATAAAATCTCACAAGCAAATAAAAAAATGTTAAATATATCCTTTTTAGATCATGATGCAATAAAAATTACACTCAATAAAGAGCAGTAGAAAGAGAGATTAAAATGGATTGGAAACTAAATAATCTAATCCTAAGGAATAAGTGATTCATAGAAATATCAATAATTTCATTAAACAATATGACAACAATGAGACAATACCTCAAAATTCATGGTATGCAGCCAAAGCAGTATTTAGGGGAAAATGTGTATCTCTAAACATTTACATTAATGAAGTATTGAAAGAGAAGATCATTGAACAAATTAAAAATCCCTAATAAAACACTGAACAGGAAATCCTGAAATTCAAAGGACAGATTCTATCTGCTTCCAGAGAAATAAAGGATGAAATTTGAAAACAGATGAAAGCATTCTATTTTTCACTTTTTCCATGGATTTTTTAAGTCTGTTTTCTTTCACAACGTGAGTAATATGGAAATGTTTCACAGGATTATGTGTTTATAACTTATGTCAAATTGTTCATTGTCTCAAGGAAGGTATAGGGGAGGGCGGGAGAAAATTTGGATCTCAAAATTTCAAAAAGAATAATGTTAATTTATTTTACACATAATTCAAAAAAATTTTAAATATTCAAAATGTAAAAATTCAAAAACTTTTAATTTTAATTTAAAATAAATTAATTAATAAATTTTAATTTTAAAATAAATTAATTTGATAAATTTTAATTTTAAATAAATTTAATTTAAATTTTAAATTTTAAAATTTTAAAAAGATCAGAAGAATAAGCATTTAGGAACATACCCAGAAAGAAAAAGAAAATGGAAAGGGAGAACTACTTTAAGGACCCATACTGTTTTGTACATTACCGTCTTTCTCTTTCTCCCAAGATGAAGCCTTAATTTCTGTAAGACTTTTATTACATCACTACTTAACACCCTCTCCCTCTCCCCATACTGGATCTAAGCTTTGATTTTGAACAAAGAGACTCTAATGGAAGTGACTTCAGCTGATGGAAAAGAGGGAGAAGTTTGGAAGGCTCGGGAAGATGGGTGTATCTCAGCCACCCTTTCTTTGCTTCAGTTTGTCAAAGTTTCCCACATCTTTGAACCCAAGGACGTTCAGAAGTTCACATTCTCTTAGGAAGTTGTGAAACACCTAGAGGATCCAGGAAGTGAACAACTCTGTAACATTTAGGGTTAGGGTTAGGGTTAGGATTAGGGTTAGAGTCTAACCCTAAATCCAATTCTAACCCTAAATACTGAAAGATACGGTAGGTTAGGTACTTCATGAGATGGAATTCCAGGAGGGCAAGCCACGTAATCTCTGCTTGCCTCAGTTTCTGCATCTGTAAAATGAGGATAATAAGAGCACCTAACTTGCAGGGATGTGGTGAGAATCAAATGCTATAAGAATTATAAAGTGTTTAGCACAATGTCTGGGCCATAGTAAATACTAAATAAATATTATTGGCTAAGTGACATTGTGGATAGAGCACTGGACTTGGAGAAAGGAAGACGAGTTCAAATCCTACTTCAGATACCAACTAGCTTTGTGACCCTAGGCAAATTGCTGAACCTCCTCAGTCTAGCTTTCTTCATCTGCAAAATGTGAATATCCCCTGCCTCACAGGGTTGTTGTGAGAATCAAATAAGGTGACATATGGAGCACTTGGCAATCCTATGCAAATGCTAGTTACTGACATTTACATGTACATGTGGTGCATATAATAATTTCTAATTGTCATGGCTTAAGCAGAAGGACCAAGAAGTCGGAAGGATCATCTCTCTTTAGCAGAGGAGATCATATTTGAGGAAAGAAGCAGCCCAGGGCTCTGAGGGGACACTGCTTTCTGTTCACCAGCCAGAGCTATTTAAAGGATGTGGCAAGGAATCCATGGATTTAAGAACCTCGAAAGAGGGGAGAAATGGAGCCTACTTTATGACGGTCATGAAATTCATTCTACGTATGGACAACTCCAAATTCTGGTCTTTGTTACTTACTGAATAAGTTCTTGTTTTTATTTTTAAGAAAGAAAATTGTGGAAGAAAGAGGGAATTTTAAAATGAGGCTACTGATATGTTTTCCTTATATATAAGGGTCACATCCATGAATTCTGTTCAGATTTCATTTACAACATGCTATGGCTTATTGTTTTACATGAAAAGTCTGTGGGAATACCTGCCTTTTCTCTATCTGTATATAATTTCTCCAGGTGATGGAATGAGGAACTTTTTAGTCATTTACTCAGGTGCTGAAAAGACTTGTCCAGCTCTGTAAACGAAGCAGAAATCTTAAGGAATTTATTGCCAGGTCTGCTGTGTCTGCAAAAAGTCAGTGGATAGATAAGCCTTCAACATGACCAAATTTTATCGCTGCAAAATTTCTCTGGGGGAAAATAAAAATACCACATCCTTCAAATTACTGACCCAGGGCACCAGGAAAGCTCCAAAGGAACAAAGCTCCAAGCTTCTCAGGAATAACCCTAGTACTGTACCATCATCTGTATATGCTTCACCTTCCACATTTGACAGGTGGAATATACACATGTGTATTGGTGAATAAGTATACACATATGAACACGGGTGTGTATATGCAGCACATACACACAGATACATATGTGTGTATGTATCACACATACATATACATACATGGAAACATGCATTTCCACAAGTATGGTCTCTATAGGACTCTAGTCAATTTAGAATGACCAGCTGATAATCTATGGCCGTTGTGATTGATGTTGTGCTCAGAGAGACATATCTAAGCCTCCCAGCAACTGGAGAGCAAGTACCCTCCAGGGAAAGGAGGACACGGCCCACATAACCATGGGGCAGAGTCCTAAGATGCTATAGAAGAGTGAGCCAGAATGTATAGAATGATTCCAGTGAATTACTCAGGGCCACAAAAGGAGCTGGTTGTCCAAAGCAGAGGAACTGGCATTGGTGTTAGGGTCATAAAATCCACAGGACCTGTTGACACCAACAAGAATGAGAAGTATCTTTGAAAATAATGAACCAGGACATTCTGGTTCAGGACCAGGACATAGATAATCTGGATTAACATCCCATTTAGGCACCTTTTTGCCAGGTGGCCTGAGGGAGGCCATTTTCCCTGCTTTTTTATTTTTTGACTACTTCACAAATGTTAATTTCTTTGATCCTCACAATAACCCTGGAAGCCTTAGGTACTATCATTTCCCCCTTTTTTACAATTGTGGAAACTGAGGCAAATAGAGGTTAAGTGACTTACCCAGAGTCAAATAGCTATGGTCGGAGACCAGATTTGAACTCAGGTCTTTCTGACTCCAGGACCAACGTTCTATCCACTGTACTATCTTGTAAATGATCATATGAACCATTTGCCTCAATCAGTACTTTGAGTCCATCAACTCTCCATTAGTTGGTGAGTATTCTGTTTCATCACAAGTCATCTGAAATCATGGGTGGTCGTTGTGTTGATCAGAGGTCCTGTCTTTCTAAATGGATTATCTTTGCAATTTTGTTCCTATGTAAGTTGTTCTCCTGTTCTTACTTCCCTCTTTGCCTAATCTTGGCCTTACTCCCTTTGTCTGTAAAGAGAGGCTGCTGGCCTCTATTATTTGATGGGGTTTTAGCTCTAATGGTCAGTCACAGAATCTCAGAATCCCAACGACCTCCAAGTCACATGATCTTGGGGTCATTGATGTAGAGTGAGAATGAGCATCATTGTAGCAGGGCATCAAGTTCCCTGTACTCATTAAATACAAGAAGAAATTGTAATCTTGCTCCGTTTTTCTGTCTCAATTTCAAGGTGAGATAGAATTCCCATAAAGAGGTGACTTGGGGCAGATAAGTGGCCCAGTGGATAGAACACCAACCCCTGCAATCAAATCTGTCCTCAGACATTAGATACCTACTAACTGTGTGACCCTGGACAAGTCACTTAATCCCAGTTCCTAGCCATGTCCTCTTCTCCCTCCCTATACTTGTGCCACCACCAGGTCCAAAGAGCAATGGCTGCAATTTATAGAGTACTTTAACATAACAAAAAAGAATATTTTTACATGGGTTATTTTATGTTATTTTCAAAACAAACCTGTGAATTAAGAACTATTTTTATTTCCATTTTGCAGAGGAAGAAACTGATGCTAAGTGATATCTAGTATCCGAGAAAGTATTTGAATGTGCAGCCTCCTGATTCTAAGTCCGTGCAAAGAGAATTTAGTGCTTTCTCTCCATGAGAGGTGACCTCCTACAAGCTGGGGACATTGTTTCCCCCTTCTCTGTGTCCTCAGTCCTTACCACAGTGTCTGGCACTTAGTAGGCACTTGATAAATGCTTTGGAAGCTCTGAGGAGTTAGTTATCAGGGTTTAGCCACTCCCCACAAAAAATAAACAGGCAAACAAAACAAAGTGCAGATATCTCCCGAAGAGATGTGCCCAGTGACTGTGCTGGTGGCTCATTCTCAGAAAGGGACAGTTGGAAAGCCTATCAGTATGGTAGCGGCACTCCCTCTAATCTGTGCCTAGGTTCTAGCCCCAGGATACAAGACATGCATCTTTGTGGGGGGTGGGGGTGACATTCAGACTTTCCAATTATTTGCACAGCTTCCACTCTGTCTAATAAAGACATACTTCATGGGCTGTCCCCCACGGTGCAACCATGTGGAAGCAAATCCAGTGCAGATGTAGCCAGTGAGAAAGCATGAATACCATGGGATGCTTGCTTGGTGAAATGCCTCTTAAATGTTTCAGAGGACCAGTCTGAAAGAAAAAGAAGCAGAGAAAAATTGAAGGAGAATGCCCAGATGCCTCCCCTAGACCAATCTGGTTATACTTCTGTGCCAAGCTCCAGAACACATCCCCCTGATCTCTTTCCCTGCCTCTGTACACACAAAGAATCACATCACCAGAGTTCTCAAGGTCACCCCATCCTGCTGTTCAAAGACTTTTCACTGGTAGGAAATGTTTCCAGACTCTGAGCCGATTTGATAGGTTATCACTTCTTTGATAACCTCCACCCCTTAGTTCTGTCTCTACCCTTGGGGCCAAACAGAAAGGCCCTTCAAATACTGGCCCATGCCTGGGTCTCTAGGATTATCATGGCTAGTTTCTCCAGTAGATCTTCTTGGGCAGTAACTCCTTTTGGGATTCAGTGAACTAATTCCTCTCACTGAACACGGGATATTAGAAGGTAATCAACTGTCTACCAAATCATACTGGCCAGTCTCCTTGTACAGACTGTTATGGGCGATCCTTTATGGTTTTATGCTATCCACTGGGCCAGACCATTTACTTGGGCCTACTCATGATATTAATCAGAGGCCCTATTTATATATAACTTCAGGGTTCATTGCTTTCCAAAGAACTTTCCTAGGAAGGTAAAGTCTGTAACTATTGCCATCTACCTTTATACTGATGAGAAAGCTGAAATTTAGAAAAGAGGAAGTAATGAGAAATGAAAACGAGAAAGGTAGAAAAATGCAATTATTTGCTTAAGGTTCCATAGTTGGGAAATGTCAGAAATGGGACTTATGCCAGGATCCTTGACTCGGAGCTGGAAAGAATGTCAGAGGTTAGAGAGGCCAACACCCACATTTTAAACTTGAAGAAACAGCAACTCAGAGAGGTTAAGGCATTTGCTCTGGGTCACACAGCTATTAAGTG